>NW_020885042.1:51901-398138 GCF_003945725.1 Corapipo altera
CCCCGCCATTTTGGGGCAGCCCCTGGGTCGGTCCCCGCCATTTTGGGACGGGTCGTGCTGTTGGCTCCCACCACTTTGGACTGGACCAGAGATTTGCTAAGGCTCCAGGGACAGGGAGGGAGCAGTGGTTGTCCCACCTATGCAGAGCTCACCCTGTTCCCCCTGTCTTCCCACCTGGTTATTTTGAACCAGTCAGTCATTCCTCCGGTCTCTTACACCAGTGAAGGAATGAACTTCTTGTGAGCTCTACTGTCCTTACTTAAATTGAGTGTGTAGTCTTAGCAGTACTTTGACAGTACTTATGATTTGGTTTGTCTCTTAAATTCACACAGTTTCAATCAAGGCCTAAGAAAACTGTCACCTAAATGGAGAGGAATTCAGGTCCTGTTTTGTGAGATCTTCTGCTGTGTGTTTTAGATTTTTGTGCTGTTTAATTTTCAGTGCAAGTGTTTTTTCATGGAGATTTTTCTTCAATTAGTTGTCTGAGAAAGAAGGGGAGTCTTGAAGTAGGATCAACATCACAGCAGTGCTGAAGGTGGAATAGCTCGTTCTCCAGACAGGAGGTGTACCAAGTTTTTCAAAATCATTCCTGGAATAAGGGTAGTATTGGAAGTTTTGCTGTGATAGTTTTGGGGTTTTTTTCTACCTTGTGTCTTAGCAATAGCAGTTCAGTTAGTAATCCAAATTGACAAACTTTGTGTTGTGAATAAGGTTCTCTTTCCTTTTGATAAGTCCCACGTCAATTAACCTTTCATACCTTGATTTTTAGGTCTTTAGAGTGAGTTATGTGGAGGATATGCAGCTCTAGCAGCTGCTATAAATTTGGAAAGGTGCTGATGTACAGCAGACACTGCTTCATCTCATACATGGTGTGGCTTGTTTGTTGTGCTGTCTTCTGGAGAGGTAAATAAAGAGAAATGCCATTATAAAGGATCTGTGAACTTTAGTACTTGCAAGTGTTTTGATGTGGCGTGGACTGAATTTTTAACTCTGTACACTGGGACAGTTTATCTTTGTGGCAGGTGTTATGAATACACCTGGGGCAGGGTCACTTCTCTTGAGACTGGGGCATGGCAGTCCCCTCCCACGTGGCTGACCTGTTCATTATTGGTTGTCTTCGTTAATTTAGTGGTTATGTCATGTGACTTGATGCTCTTTGCAGTAGCTGCTGTTTTGTTTTCAGTTGTAATCTAGTTCAGATGTTCAGGTGGATTATGAGTTGGAAGGCTGTCTGGAAAGGTAAATTGTGGAATTTGAGTTGGGATTGGTCATGTCGATATTTTTCCAGAGCGTAAGATTTCTGAATCTGTTTGCACATGACTGTAAAGGTCAACCCTGTTATTCTGTCTCAAACAGTTTTACTTTGCTAATATTGGAGTAGAAGATATAGTTTGTTCAAGTTGAAGATATAGAGGACAAAAAGCAGCATCAGTACTTCAAACTTTCTGATTTCCATTTTGTCTGAAAGTATAATGCAATACACATGGATCTCCTGTGCAGTCCCAAAAATAGGCATGGCTGCCTTATGGCAAGTGTAGCTGCAGATTGGCAGGTGCAGAGATCCTGGACCAGCTTTGGATCTCTGGATGATGAAAGACAGGGAACCTGTGCTGTAGGGCTTGTGGTTCGTCCTTGGTTTCTCAGGCCTAGCGGAGGCAGATCACAGCTTGAAACAAGAGCATTGTTTGGCTGTTGCAGGATGTAGCTGTGTTCTGTGTAAGGAGAAGGCAAACAAACCAGGAAGTGGTTGGGGATTTGCCTGTGATCCCAGTCTCACATCAATATGCAGGTAAAGGTGTCTTTTCATGTAGCGTAGTGCACAAAATGAAAGCTCTAGTTCAGTTCAGCTCATCACACAGCTGATGTGCTCATGGTGGTACTTGGGGACAACTGTCGCTGTCACTGCACTCTCCAGAGCTCTCTTGTGCCTCTGGGACACGGATGGGGAAATGAACACATTGGGAAATACCTGTAGGCTGACAAAGGCATCTATTGTACAGCTAAGACCAAGTTCATCTCCTAGGACACATGGTCTAATGCTCTTGATTATCCAGTTCTTGGTCCTTGCATGCCTTGAGGACACTCCTTTCTGATTGTGTGTATGTGGACAGGTCCTGTTACACCTCTGAACTGCACACAATTGTTGTGTTCTTTTTCAAGGATGTTATTCATTTCATTTTTGTGTGCCCAGAAGTAGTTAAATACCGAGCAAGCACCTGGGAATCTGGTAATCCTGCACTAAGTTTTCAGGATAGTGGCCGGGAGTCACATGGAAGAGTTACAGGGAAAGGAACTTGATTTGTAGTAGTCATGGTAAGATGATGCACAAGTTCAAGCCATCTTTCCTTTGCCAAATTTTGACAAAGGACAGATGTAACCAATGCATATGCCATCTACCTGCCTTTTTCCTTGCAGAGCTGTTTTGGTAAAGTATGCTAATGCTACAGTAGTCAGAATGGGAGGGTATGCGTGTGTGTGTTGCACTAGGAAGCTCCTGGACACCCTCAAAGAGTAAGGTAGCATGGAATAATAGAGGATATGTTAGCTCTGTCTGGAAAAGACATGGCCTGACTAAAAGAAACTGTGCAGGATCTTAATTTTTTTTGGTTTAACTGAAAGGGTTTTTTTTTTTAATTAAACCTCAGTATTTTGCATGCCAGCATTGAAAAGACAAATTGGTAGCTAAAAGCAGTGGAATTCCTTTTCAGGCAGGTGTAAACTAGAAACCAGTAATTCTGGGAAGAGGGTATGTATTTCTCAGGGCTGTTGTTAGTGTAATAGCAGAGCTACCAGTCATTAATTAGTATGTTCCCTATGTGGAAGGGTTCGTGCAGTTGTTCTGTGCATGGAGAACTGGAGTTACTGCCAGAGATGGGACTGGATCTCTAGGGAGCAGTGCAGTTACAGGTCTGTACTGTTCCGAGCATAACTGTATGAACTTCCATGTCTTTCCAGTTGGAGATGTTGGTTGTAGCTGTAAATGTGCACACACCTGCTCTCTGATGGGTGTCTCACTTCTTGCTGGATAGGTCTCACCTCAGGCTCGGAGGGAAAACGTTGCAGGTGCTCAGTGAGGTTGTGCTGCTTGTCTCTGGCAGTGCTTTGGTTTACAGTGTTTTGTTTGTCTTGATTCTCCCGATTCCCAACCTTGTGCTATATTTTACTTGCTGTAGCTATTTTTTGCCTCTGTAACACTGTAGCTAAGCAGGCTGCCACAGTCTGCAGAGTTGGTGTTTGTAAGCAGAGCTGTGTTAACTGACACTATGAATGCTCTGTGCCTGCCAGCCTGGAGAGTAACAGTCAGGTGACAGGCTTGGGACTGACCAGCCACACGTCAGTCACCTAATTGCATCCTTATTGCCCGAGGTGCTGTCCCATGCAGGCATCTGTTTTGTTTCCCTCATTTGTCTTGTTCGAAGGTTTAGCTTAAAAGCTGTTAATGTGGTGGCTGAATAGCTGCATCCTGAAGTGTTAGGAGTATTTGCACAGTTCTGGTGAGGGGAGTTGGCAGGTCCCAGTGATGGCAAGCAGCCGTGCAGTGATGCAGGTCACATCATCTCTAGTCTGTCATTCTGCTGCGGCAGAGTCGGCTTGCCCTGTGTTCTTCTCTCCAGTGGAGAAAGACAGGTGGTGAGCGTGAAACCCCTTCTCTGAAAGGAGATGGTCTGTGTTTTTCTTTATCATAGTCTAGCTGCTGACAAGAAAGGAACATGAATTCCTCTTCTCCTGCTTTCCTGGTTGTCTTGGGAATGGATTTTAGTCTCTTTGAGTGCTTGTCTACTGGTTAAGAAAGTAGAAACCTTTGCCTTCCTCTCTTGCTTCACGTGTTCCTTGCTCACGCTTGTCTAGGTTGGTTACTTTTACGTAGTTGCAGTGGGATATCTTGGGTGTGGGTGGGGTCAGCTGTGAAACTGGGTCTCTGAACATAGGCAGGGTAGAGGAAAACACAGGAAAGGGCAGGTTACCAAATGGAAATAAAAAATCAGTTGATCCTAGGGGTCTGTTTTAATGAAGTGGAGAGTATTTCTTTTGGTTTCAATAGCAAGACCTTGAATAGCTTGGTTCTTGAACAACATAAACCCGGGTGTTACAAAACACTGTCTGTCTTGTGGAGTGTTCTCCCTGCAAAGGTATGAGAGTCTTTGGTTCTTCTTCCTTCTCCTTATGTCTGCCTTGCTTCTGAGGCACGTGGTGAAAGTCCTGAAGCATTGATGATGTAGGCTCACGGGAGAGTGAACACCTCTGAGTGTTTTTTGTCGTGCCCTTCAAGAGGTGTCAAACCTGGTATTGCTGTGAAGAGCATCACATCGCCTCGGGGAGAGATGTTATTCCACAGACAGAGAAACAAAGGAAGATGAAGGGATTTGCCCCAAGTCATACAAGTCTGTACAAGAGATACAGGTAGAGTGTGGAACATCCTGGTTGTGAGATGGTTTCTTCCTCATAGCTTCTGTAACGTGCTATGCCTTGATTGCCACACACAAAACTACGAAAGGAATTCTGATATTCCAGGGCTTGAGGAGATTTTATTCAGAGTCATGTGTATGTTGGGCTTCCTTCCAAACTTGCACATTATTTTAATGGACGAATTTGTTCCTGTGTGCCTAGAAACTAATACACAAGTCTCTAGGAGTTATGTACCAACACATAGGAATGGTCCAATTCCTGGTTTATTTTGGGTCTGTTGTACTGACTCATTTCATTTGTCATTTTTTTTAATTTGCTGCTTGGACTGTGATTTTTATCTGTGCATCTTGTCTTTCAGTAGCAGTTCTAGTGAGTAATTGTTGAAGGATTTTGCCTCTTTACTTATGAAACAAAAATAGCTTCGGAAGTCAGTGATTAATATGACATTTAATTACGTTCTTTTGCAATTGCTGTAGATTGAAAAGCTGAATGTGCATGTATTTAGAGAAACTGTTGCTAAACAAGTTTTTTTTTCTTGTTTTGGGTAATTTATTTGCGTGTAACTATGGAAGCAGTATGGAGCAGATAGATCACTAAACAATATAAGGCACTAAATTACTCTTCTGACATACATATGTGAGGACCTGACTGAACACAGCATCTGTTCATGAGACTAGAAGAGTGAATGAAATTGGGTATGTCAGCATTGGAGAGAGGATCAGTTCTGGGTTTGTGCATGATGTGCAGGAAAACAAACTGTTTGGAAAAAAGCAAATGAAATAATTGCATCCTGCAAAGCCCTTCTGTCTCTCCCTAGTGCTCAGGAGCACAGTCTGTGTCTGTAGAGTTGAGACCTTCACCTTGAGGGGAGTTTAGATGGGTTATCACTTGGCCTTTACTTCATGAGAACTTGTGGAAGCAGCAGGAGGATTATTTTATCCCAGAATGAGCTATTCAGAGGTTTCTTAGGCACTCTGAAGATAGAAAAGCAAGCTTGTATTGTTATGGTAGTTCTAAAAGCAATGTAACCAAACAGCAACTCAAAAGGAAGCAGTGTGCTGCATCTGATTTGGTTTGGGCTTGTAGATGTCTTCAGGTGCCTCCAGTTTTGGTGTGAATCCACAGTATTATCCTCCCACCTTTGTGCTTTTTTGATTTTTTTCCATCAAATGGACTATTTCAAGTCTTTCATATGACTTGCTCTTCTGTTAAACTGATATGGAATTCTGTAGTGGGATTTGTAAGAGGAGCCTTTTGTTGAAGGACAGCTTTGAGTTTAGGTCCTAGCATTTTAATTTTTGGAGACTTACCCACAAACATGAGTCTGCAGCTTGGTCCATATAATGAATAACTGCCTTGTTCTGAACTCGTGCTGTTGACTGGCTCTGCCTTGAAACACGGTAGGTGTATGAGAAGTATTACATGATTTTGATAATCTTGACTCTGATACTCAGAGTGCTCTTGCCACTGCAGCACAGCGACCAAGCTGCTTATATGGTTTAGAAGTTTCAGTGTCTCTTTTTAAGTTGTCAAATGTCACAGTGTGAAGTTTGGAATCCCAAGCATAAAAGTGCCCTAAGGTAATTGGGGTGGAAGTCTTAAGAGATGTTTTATGTGCAAATTGAAGTATTCAGAGGTATTCAGCATAGATAGAGCTTCAAGAACTTCCATGCAGATGCTAAGGAAGTATTATTACCTAAACTGGTTTATAGTTCTCTTCATTGATGTAAGCAGGTTGGATCTCAGATACTGTGCTCTTGAGAAAGTTTATTTAGGAAGAAATTCCTTACAGAGAGGGTAATCAGGCATTGGAATGGGCTGCCCAGGGAAGTGGTGGATTCTCCATCCTTGGAGCTTTTTAAGATGAGACTGGATGTGGCACTTAGTTCCACGGTCTAGTAACAGTGGTGGTAGTGGACCAAGAGTTGGACTTGATGATCTCGGAAGTCTTTTCCAACCCGACTGATTCTATGATTCTGTGATTCTATTGGCCCCCTGTTGATCTTATCCCAGATAGGTTTGTATCTGGGCATACTCCTTTGATTTAAACATACACCAGTATTTGCAGACAGCTACAGAATAGAAGGTGAGATAATGAGCATCCTTCTTCTCATTGCCTCAGTTATTCGTATTTGATGTTCTTAACACTAATTCCTGCCAGTCAGTCCAGTTCTGATCATGCTCACTTATGAAAAGTGGTCAGTGGATTCCCTGGTGACTACACTCGGATGGGAATGTGTGAGTTTGACTGTGTAGACTCTTTCTAGCAGTGAAGAGATGGGTTTTGTTTTACTAATTCAGTATATGCAAGATGCCTTAGACAAATAGCAAACCAGAGAATCTTCCGGTGACATCTGCCTTAGTCTGAAATGGTTCTGGCATTAGAAATGGCTTTGTTTGTCTGCAAGGCCTGGTGGCACTTGTCCAGGGTGCCATGGAACCAACCCTTGGACTGGAGCTGGACACTGTGTGCTGTGCCTTGTTTCTGTGCCATGGCAGCTTTGGGACAATGAGTGGATCAGTCAGTCACATGTGAGCCTGGAGATCCCTTCTCTGACTTGCTCTGCTTCGGTTTTTTGTGATACCATATTTAAACACAAGTAAAACAGTGATTTTAAGGAGCATGCAAAGCAAACTACATAGCAAATAAGTGTGTGTGATGTTTGTTTTCTTAACTGGTTGGTAACCATGTGGTATGACAATGGAATTTAGTTCCAAAGAAGTCGTGGTGGTTGCATAGTAGCTGTGTAATATATCTGTACCCACTGATTTAACCATTTGGTGACTGATTTTGACATTTGTTGATTATATTGGAGTTAAAATCAAGTTCTAGGAAAAAGTAACTTAGCAAATGACTTTGGAAATCCATCTCTAAAGTGACCTGAATTCATGCTCCTCAGTGTTGTAGAACGGGGATCTCCCTGTTTCTGTCCAGCCTATATGCATAGATCATGTCATTGGTGTGGTGTCCCAGCTCCCTCTTTTCAGGTCAGACCAAACGACAGAGGGAGCTGAGTTAGGTGGAAAAAGTCACAGGAGAGGGGGGGAAATATGCTGAAGATAAAACTGCTGTTGAAATTTTTTTAGCTTTTTGGTTGTTAGTGGGGTTTTTTTTTGTTTTGGGGGGGTGGTTTGGTTTTGTTGGGGTTTGGGTTGTGGTTTTTTTTGTGAACTATGATAGTGGATATTCATTGCAGGTGTCTTACCAATGTCTTGGATAGATTGAAAAGCTTTCTTATGAAAAGTTGAGCAAGAAGCACATCCTGCCTAAAGGCATCACCTTGGTTACATCTTTAGTAACCTGATGTGTCCAGTGGACTGAAGTTTGAGAGACTAAAGCTTTGATGGCACAGTGAAATGGAATTGAATTAACACTTCTGACCTAGATCACACAACATAATCCCTTTATATAAATGTTTAGTCAGAGTTTTGACCTGACAAAAAATAGTGTTCTGGTTGGTTGTTAAGTTTCTGATGTATGTTAATGTTTGGTTTTGAATCTTAGTGTTAGGAAAAGGAAGTGTTGGTGACATGAAGCTCTGTCTCTTGGAGAAATATCTTGGTTGCTCCTGCAAACAGCTGTCACTCCTGACAAGTGTTTCTTGACTTCAGAAATGTGGATCGTTTCTTGAAATTTTTTTTGATTGCGGAACTTGTTTTGTGCCAGCTAGGGACATGCTAAAAATCAAGTTAGGGATATAATTATGAGGATTGTAATGCAATGTGGATGATAAACTCAACAGAACTTCGTAGGACTGTACAGAGGAAACTTTCTTTAAAAATGCTGAGGTGCTGTTGAAGTGAAAGCACATCTGTTTAAATGTACTGGGATGTGCAAGAGGTGCATTTGCAAAGGCAGAAAGAATTGGAAGAAAATACATGGGTTGGTTGCATTACTGTACATCTCCAAAGTAAAAATCACCCCAAAGATCCTTGCTTTGTTGGAACTTAGTGTTGTTTGCAGGCTGGAAGATGGTGCCATGGGCACTGTCTTTAAACTGTGTAAGGTATCTGTGTTGAGCTGAGGTGTTTGCTGCTCTGTACTGAGGCTGCACTGGGAGCCCACTGCATTAGTGTCTGCAAATGGAAATACTCGAACAGACGTTGTGAGCAGAAAGCTCTGATTCTTTTTGTTTGCAAAAAGTACCGTACCCTTCACCGTGTCACATTTAGCCTCAGGTTTTAATAATTCAGTAGTGAGTGTCTGTATGATAGCACAGCGCTAGAACTTTAAGAAATCTCTTTGAATGAAGCCTGGTGGATTGTGACTTGTTGCCAAATTTTACCCTGATTACCTAGTTGCAGTTTGTTGACATAAGACCTGTTTAATGCTCAAGTATTTTGTGCTACAGTGTGATTTCTGGAGGTGAATGGAGGCTAACATTCTGATATTTAATTGAACCGTTGGTGAGCTGCTAGTCAGGTTCTGTGCTACCTTCCTTGTAGACAGGAAGCGTTAGTTACATACAAGCATCTATTATATACAGTTAGAGAGGTAAAGGTGTTAGTCTATTTTTATCCCAGTGAACAGCAAGAGGAGGTGATGGCATAATACATGAACGTAGTACAGTGGTTGTGACTAATTCTCAGGCAGCTTGATTCAAAATTGAAATTTTGAAGTGTTTTTTTGTATTTTTCTAACCAGAGTATGTGGTAAAGGGATCAGTTCTACCCTAAGAAATAGCATGTTTTGTCTTGGGTGCATAAGACTTATTCCTTCCAGGACATATCAAATGCTTGCCTTGTTCTAGAGCATGCATCAAATCAGCTGTTCAGTCAATCTGGTTTCATTTTCCTTAAACTTAGAATATTGCAGGAATTGCAGGTGTGCCTGTTTCAATAGCTGTGTTCAATTCAAATGGTTAGCAGATTTCTCTGCATCAGGAAGTCGGTGGGTTTTGTTTCTCAACAACAGAACAGCCGAGGCAGTCAGGCAGAAGGTGACACAGAAGCAGTGCTGTCACTGCAGTAGTCCAGCATGTCTAGTAAGTCACCTGGATACTCTTGAGAAGCAGGTGGGGTGAGGAGTATGATGTGCTGTACTGCAGGACATGGAGCTCTGTTCCTTTGGCTGTTCACTGGACCAAAACTTGAGCATCTCAAGTTTGGCCCCTGGGCAAGTCTGGTGCGTGGGTGTTACTAAATAAGGAAGCTTCACAAAATCTATAGCAGACCTTAATTCAGCTTTCCCAGCTCACTCAGTAACTTGAAGTGCTGTGGATGCCCCAGGTCTGATGCTTCTGTCAGAGCTTTTTGGGACTGCAGCTGGAGCCAGGAGAACTGATATGTGGGAGTGCCTGCTCGAGGCAGGGCAGCAGTGCTGTTAACGCAGAGGTGCAGACCTGCCTGCTGGGGCTGCACTGTGGTGTCCTGCTGGGCTGTGAATTCGCAGCTGCTGTTTTTCCAGCACTGCCTAGGAGCAGATACTGAGTTGAGGAAAACAGTGCTGCTTGTCTAAACTAGCCTTGATAGTCAGCTTGTTACATGGTGGGAATTTGTGTGGGCAGTGGGAAAAGGAGCAGTGGTATGTCCCTTGGAATGCATTGTCTGCACACTTGAAAGAAAGTGGAGAAATATTCAACTCCCAAATGTGTCTGTAGAAATGCATTATTTTAGAAGTAGGGAGCTATTTCTGCCTTGGTTTTGGGAATGCTGAGAGTGCAAGCTTAGAGGCAACATCTGTCAACTGCTCTTCTGGATGGAGCTGTGTCTCGGGTGTGTTTATGACCAAGGCTGATAAAAAAAATCAAGTGGCTGAATTCCGTGTGCTTTTAAAGGTATTGCTCTCACAAATTATATAAAAATCTTTATAGCTTCAAGAATTAAACAGTGTTGCCTACAAAACAGTCAGGTATTTCTTGTGTCTGCTTTTAGTGTAGCACTCATAAACGTGCCTGAGAGAAGGCAGTGCCTCTGGGGGAAGGACTGCTGTCTGTGTGGGGAGGAGGGAGGCTTGGAGGGTCAGTACAAGTGCCCTGAAATTATCCCAGTGGATGTCAATGAACGTGCAGAGTTACAGGCAGCGTAGCAGTGCACCACAAGAGAAGTTGAGCAGCTGTAAGGGGGGGGTGGCATCCTAACAGTGTGTGGGGATCACAGAAGGAGTCTGAGAGCCAGGAATGCCTGTGTTTGTCATATATGGCACGAAGATGTGATCAAAACTGAGCTGCTAGAAACAGCTCTTGGCATGGGTTCTAGTCCTTTTTGGAGTTTCTTCTTAGGTGTCCTGGCTAAGGACACCTGGCTGCTTTTGTGTCTTGAGTACCTCATAAAGCTATAGAGGTCAGAGTTCCCTTTGTTTCCCAGCAAAGAGCATGCACTAGAAACGCTTTTCAAGGTTTTGAGGATTCTTTCATTATGGACTTGAAGGAAGGTTTTATTTCTTCTAGTTGCTGGGAGCTTATTTGAAGGGCATTCATGCTCCAACTGGTCTTATTTTGTATTTTGGGTGGATTTGTAGCCCATAAAGTGATTCACTCCAGTGCATTCGGCTTGCAAACTACAGTGCTTGGGAGGCTCTGCAGTTCTGGAGGGGGGTCATCTCTGGAGTGGGGTGGCTCTGGCTGCAGGTCAACCTGATCCTGGGAAATCTGGTTCTGGAGTTAACAGGGAGGAGACATGGACACATGGTCCAGGCATCAAGTGATGCAGAGTAAGTTAGCAGTGAAAATATAGCTCAAGGCAGAAGTGGATTCAGAACACAGATGAATACACTTGAATTTATATGTATAAATATAATAAATGAATAAATATATAGCCAGGGATTCACTACTTGTCAGAATAAATAGCCAAGGGATGCACTACTTAGAGGAACAACATTTGTTACTTCTATTTTTTTAAAAATTATTTAGAAAAGAAGTTAATTGTCTGTATATCTAAAATAATCCATAACTTTATTCAGAGTGTTTGTTGATATTATTCTAGACGATCTCCACAAAATGGCTCTCAGCACTCTGAAAGATGGTAAAGGTGCTGGAAGATTTTTCAGCCTTATTTTGTTCTACCTGAGTTAGCAAATGGGGTACTTGGAATTTGGACAGCTACACTGTTTCCTGGTTGGAGTTTCAGGAATGTGACGTGATGAAGTGTAAATCAAATGTTGAGGCCTGTGAAATTAGTCAAGGTTGACCTTAAACACGCAGAGGGAAAAAACAGACAAGTGTGACTGATGTAGAATTTCATTAAAAACAAACAAACAAAACCCAGCCCAGGAAAGAAAGGCAAAACATTGCCATTTAGTTGATAATAAGATCCCAAAAGGGAATAGTTAAGTTGACAGAAATGACGGTTCAAGGGGAAAAGCTAAGAAAGAAGTGTGAGCTTCGTAAAGAGTTTTTAATTCTGCTAGGTATCTACTGGCTTATATAACTGTAGATGCTATTTTATATATATATTTATATATATTTGCTTTTTAGCAGATATTTCAGAGAAAAGTGCAGTGTGACTGTCCTGGGTAACTTTTGAGGATTTTGTGCTCAGATGAGTTTGATGGAAATAAAGGACTGAAAGAGAGGAGGCTCCTACAAACCTTTTGTGCTCTAAACCCGGATGGCCACTGAGGCCCAGGCAGCTCAGTGGGATGGGGGAGAGAATGGGAATGGGGATGGTGAGAACTCCTGGATTGAGATGGAGTTCACTGAGTGAGTTTTGGTTCAGAGGTGTGCCGCTTGACCCTTGGAGGAAAGAGTTTTTATCGTGTTGATATTTACTGATGGAAAACCGTTCAAGGTCACAGGTCTTCTGGCCAAAACCAGGACCAGGTCTGCTTTTACGGCTCCCCAGCACTCGAGTGTTGGCTGATATTGCCACCTAATGGCGAGAACAGCGCTTGGCTGAGGATTTAGGGGCTTTTTACTCCGTTGTGTTGGTGGTTCTTACGCAGTCGTGTCTGCTCAGGTTACGTCAGAGCTGTTGTCAGGGGAACTTGAGACTTGGCGTTTCCTTCTTGTCCTTCTGCTAGTCAGAGAGAATTTTAAGGCTGTAAAAACTGGTTAAGAAGCCAGGAAGTGATTGTTATTTTATCGTTATGACTCTTGTGTGTTACCCGAGTACTGCTTTATGGTTTTGGTCAAATATTGGTGCTTGAAAGCAAGTACTTTTATTGTGAGGATAGTTCAAAACCTCTTCCAGTAAAGAAGGTCTGCACATCACTCTGACATGATTCCCCATGCTGGTGTTAGGGGGCCCTTCTGGATCATTTCATCTCCAGCTGGAGTTCAGCATTAGAGGTTGAGCAAATAAGAGTGTGTGTCCTGTGAAATTTTTGGGAGGGCCCTAGGGCTGTTGTACTAAAATTGGCAGTAATTCTGTTTTGACAGCGTAGCATCACATTTGGCTAAATGAGGAATTAAGTTTTAAAATAATAAGTATTTAATCTTCAAGGGAAATTTCTTAATAGAGCTTAACTTCTCGAGTGGAAGTGATTATGTGCTCGTTTGCTCAAGCTCATGAGACTTGCATTAAATGAGGTGCATTATACTTGATAAGCACTGCTTGCAGATGCTATCAGGAGACACGAAACGTGCATTTCAGCTGGCTGCCTGATTATCACGGGAGTTAATCGCTCTAATTTACATATTTCTGTCCTGACTCTGTACCTGAGCTGCTGCCCTGGCTGAACGTTCCCATGGTGCAGTTGGCGTACGATCAGACAGCAGTCACTTCAGGAAGGCGTGGATTTTTGTGAGCTCTTCTCTGAGGTGGATTTCCTAAAACTGTGGGAAAGCTGTGCCAGGTGAGCCTTGAGGTGGTGCCAGTGTGACCTTCTTGAGCAGTAGGCAGGACTAACAGAAGACAGAAAAGACAGGGGAGTGTTGATTTTTCCCTTTGGTTTGCCCAAGCATTTGGAAGTACTTGCTGTGTAGGCTGTTTCACTTGGCTTGGGGGTATAATTCCTGCCTCAGTAATTCTTCTCTACCAGCGAAGAGGATAAAATCCCCTCCTGCTGGGAAGCTGGAAGGTGGGCTCAACTTCTGGCTTGCACTTTATGCCATGGTTGGACTAAACATTCCTGGTGGGACTGGTTGTGAGAAGATGCTGAGTTGTACTCGGTGTGTTTAGTGTGGTTTAAATAAAAACACTTGTTTTAGAGCTGACTGCTTGCACCGTCTGGGAGTGCAGGGAGGCTCTTGAGGCAAACCTGGAAAGTTGCTTGACTTCTTCAGCATCTCTCAAGACTTTATCTTGTTTTAATATTTTACTTTTTATGTTTTAAAATGTAGATTTAGGGAATTAATATTAACCCTTATCGAATATTGGGGGATTTAGAAATGTGGAATATCTGGAGAATACCTTCACTTGGTTCAGGTTTTTGGATGACTCTAAGTACTTCAGGGTTAATACCTGTATACGAAGTTTGCACTGGGCTTTATAAAGTGGTTTGAATGTGAAAATGCTTTTCAGATTATTTTCATTTAATATTGAGAAAATGTTTTCATGTAATATTTTGAGAACATAATAAAATCCTTATGTTTTTTGTCAAGAAGACTTGACTTTAGATTAATGGAGTGTGACAGCAAATCTTTACCTTTTTCAAGTGTTTGTCACTCGTCACTTAATGACTGACACAGTCTTTCTTACTCATTCCTTAGCGTGTAGTCATGTTGACTGCAGGAATTACAAACTCCAGTAGCTTCATTTGTTTACACTTGTGTTTTCCAGGTGGCTTCTCGACGGTGTTCCTGGTCCGCACCCACAGCGGGATACGCTGTGCACTGAAACGGATGTGTGTTAATAATGTGCCAGATCTCAACATATGCAAGAGAGAAATCACAATTATGGTAAGAAGGCCATTACTTGTAACTGCAGAATGAGTCAATCTGTGGTATACACACACCTAATCCCTCTGCAGTGATAGTTATTTCTAGATCCTGGTTTGTTTTGACCTTATGGTTCTGATTTTCCACTGTTAGTTTCAGAAAGTAATGCTGTGTTTAGGGTTGGGGTGTCATTAACTTCTGAAGCAATTATTAAAAATGTATCTGGTATCACAGTCAGTTTGGTCAGTCCATCTGGTTCCCAAGCAAAAGAACTTTCATCCACTGCTGCAGTGGCAGTTGAAATTCTTCCTCTTTTAATTTTTTTTGGTAATGAAGTGTAATTTGCATTCTCTTTTTCAGAAAGAGTTATCTGGGCACAAGAACATTGTGACCTATTTGGATTGTGCTGTCAACTCGATAAGTGATAACGTTTGGGAGGTGCTCATCCTCATGGAATACTGCCGAGGTAAGAGAGCTCCGGAGTTTTCAGAGAAAACACAGGGAAGATGTTTGTAGGATCACCTGGGATTTTACTTAGAACTGTTAAACCAGTTCATGTAAGAGGTGAACATGGATATCTCATGTCTGGAATCCCACTAGTTCGTGACACTCTCCTGTTGGCACTGAGCTGCTGAGCTCTGAGGAGAAGGTAAAAGTGAGTTTCACTGCCTCTGTAACTGAGTATGATTAGGAATGGGGAAATGAATTCTCTAAGTATGAAGGGAAATCGGTGCGTGTTCTCCTGTCTGTACTAATCAGCAGGTAGTTGGAACATATTCTGTGGGAAAGATTGCCAAACTTGTCACCACTCTTCTTGCTTGGTTGTTTTTGGGTTAGATGATAACATTGAAGATACTTTACTCTTACCTGCCAGGTGACTTGTTATAAATGAGCATAGCATAGTGAGTGTTGATAATGCCAGCTAAAAGAAAATAGTCCTGTGGTCTCCCACCTTATAATGTAACATTCTTTCAAACAATATGTAAAAACAAGTAGTTTTGGGATCCCCACTGCCCCCTACACACATGCACTAAGTTCTAGGTTGATATGGAATGAACTTGCCATTGAGTTTAACTTGTGAAGTTTGTCTGCAGTTTAGGGTGATTGGACATAATATGAGACAGTGTTTAACCCAAATAGGTGAAGATACTGGAACAAGTGCTGCAAGTACAAAGTAAATATTTAGAACTTAGGAAGAAAAGCCACCCTGTGGTCTGTAATGCTTGAATACTTTGAGATGAGATGTATGTGCATTATATTTGCAGTAGAAGTGGTAATCATTATGGCTTGTGCAATCTGTACCACCATAACAAGCCATTTGGAAAACCAGGTTTCTTTTGTTTAAATACAGTGACTGGAAAACTTCCTTGCATCTCATTGGTGGACTTGGTGCATATAAGTCTTCTGTACCTGATAGAAATTACTTGAAAGAAATTTCTCTTGTGGTTTCTTTAGCTGGACAAGTTGTGAACCAGATGAACCAGCGTCTACAGACAGGTTTCACAGAGTCAGAAGTCATGAGGATATTCTGTGACACCTGTGAAGCTGTTGCTCAGTTGCATCAGTGCAAAACACCCATAGTTCACCGGGATCTGAAGGTATGAATGCCATGAAAAGGGCATCTGGGTTAAAATCAATGATCTACTTGAAAAGCATTGAGGATACAGAAGGTATTTCAATACCTAAGACTGACTGCTGGTTAGGAACTTGCTATGGATGGAGCTGTAAACAGAGAGACTAAACCAGACTTGAAACAGAGACTACAGAGGCTGGAAACAGAGACACTAAAATAAGTTTTTGATGCTAAAACTAAGTTTCTGAAAACTTCCTGTTTGTGTGAGAACACATAGTAACACTTGGAAATTAATGCTGGTATTTTAACACATAATTTTTCTGTGTATTGATTTCCTTTCAAGGTGGAAAATCTACTGTTAAACGATAGTGGGAACTACGTTCTCTGTGACTTTGGCAGTGCCACGAACAAATACCTGCATCCGCAGAAAGATGGAGTTAATATGGTTGAAGAAGAAATTAAAAAGTAAGTTTACTTTTAGGTAAACATCTTTTACATCGCTTTACTATCATAAGCGATGGCTCTGCTGGGAAACCCCGTGTACTGTTGTGTGGTGTGCATGTACCATTAATATGAATTGAACTTAATGACTGATCTTTAATTTTGGCATAAATATAGTAAAAGAGTGGAACACACACTCTTGAAATCGTGTATTAGTATGGTTTTGCCCCTTTGGGCTAACTACTGCAGAGGAGTAAATACAGGCTGCTCCTTCTCAAGTTTAAAAAATGGTGATTTTTTTCCAACTCTGAAGTATTTGAACTACCACTTTAGCAGTTGTTTTGAGATGTTAGTTTTTTTTGAAGTCTGCATTCTGTATGCTCTGGTATGTATTAGGAAAGCTCTTGTAGGACTCTTGAATCACACCTTCCAGATGACTGGCTGCTTATGCACAGTGACTTTTGGAAAAGTATACACTTCTGGGGAAATAACAGTAAAGGCAAATTTTAGCTGACCTCTTACTTATCCGTCGTTACATCTTGCTACTTTGAATATTCTTTGTGATGCTGCAAACGCAGTAAATGACTCGGATTATGTGAGACAATTCCAGGCATGTATGTGAAACTTGTGTCTGATTGATGTGTATGTAGCAGATGGGGGAAACATGCTTGCAGTTGTGAGGCAGTCTTCAGCCACATCCTCTCTTTATTTTACATCACTAGGTACACAACACTGTCGTACAGAGCTCCTGAAATGATTAATCTGTATGGAGGAAAGCCAATTACTACCAAGGCAGATATCTGGGTAAGCAAAAAATCATGTAGTATGGAACTCATTCATGAGAGGCAATTAAAAACAGCATTGACTGACTGAAAAATTAGTTCTTGGAAAATAAAACATGATGCAGCTAAAGAACACAGAATATAGTAGAGATCTTGGATAGTTAACTCTTTGGTAAGTAAAATGAGTGCCATGTTTGATTTTTTTTTTTTTTTTTGAAGGAAGGGGAACGTGATTTAGAGTTTTTCTTTTTTTGTCAGCCCTAGTTGCTGCTTGATAGTCCCCAGAGATTTCTTGTGGAAACCAGTTGGCAGCATGATCAAGAAAGGTGTTTTTATTAGGTGCTGTGCAGTGAAGAAAATAAACTGAGTGCAAAGGCTAGTGGGGTATCTCCAGGTGATGTGACACTGAGAATGCAGCTCTTGGTATGCCCTGGTTTTGTAGTTTATCTATATAGGAGTGAGTGGAAAAGCAAGTTGGGTTACTGCTTGATATATCAGCTTGTCACGTGAACTGTTCAATAGTGCGGGTTCTACACAACATGTAAGCAGCAGCTGTAGCCAGGATGAAGTTTGTGTCTCATTGGTGCTGCTCTCTTGTGTAAAAGACTTGCTCTCATCCCTTCACAGTGCCCGTGTTTGTCTTTTACAGGCACTTGGCTGCTTGCTGTATAAACTCTGTTTCTTTTCCCTTCCCTTTGGAGAAAGCCAAGTTGCTATTTGTGACGGCAGCTTTACCATCCCGGACAGCTCACGGTACTCCCACAGCGTGCACTGTTTGATCAGTAAGTGTGTGGGCAGCACAGCAGTGCCTTCATCTCCTGCAGCCAGGGAAACACAGGTCCTGCTCGTGGGGGAGAGTCACTGTGCTGGGAGGTGCAGCCTGAGGGAGCGGTGCCAGTCACTCCTGGCTGCCACCTGCACTGGCCTTGGAAGGGAGCCTTGCTTGTCCTCTTGTTCCACGGAGGACTGTGCTCCAGGGCACAGACCTGAGGGGCTGCCTGCAGAGGGATTGCAGAAACCTAGAGCAAACTCCTTGAAATGGCACTAGAAGGGAGCCAGGGGAATGAATATGAGCAAGTCTTTCTCCTGGGCAGCTGATGTGACATTTAATGGATGGTCTTGCCAATTTTACAGGATATATGCTTGAACCAGACCAAGAGAAGAGACCTGATATTTTTCAAGTGTCTTACTTTGCCTTTAAAATTGCCAAAAAGGATTGTCCTGTGTCTAATATTAATGTAAGTAGTCTTTAATTTTATCAGTGTTTTCAGTGTATTATGTAGGTAGCATTGAGAAAAGTCTGTCAGATTGCCTGAGAGACCAATTTAATCATAAACCTGATTTCTAAATGTAAAACATAGCGGAGAACACCTGAAACTGCTGTTGTGTACACGCAGTATGAGCTCTGAACAAAACATGTTCTTAATTTTGATGGGGTAGCTTCATGGACTCTATGGATACTGCATCATGCAAATGACTTTTAGTCATTAGTAATCTCTTCCTTTAATACAATTGGTATGAAATATACTACAGAACTTAAACTTGTTGACAATAGAGGTTTTCATGTTGTAACTGTAGTGTCAAGAGCATTTGTTTGCTTTGGGCAGCCCCTTTTTCTCAATCATCCTTAGCAAATGTGTTAGTCCCTTGGAAGGACCCCAGTGAACTGAAGGCAATAGAGCAGTACCTATATTAGCCTGTATTAGCCTATATTTCTGCCCTTGCTTTCCATGGGAGTTTGACCTTGGCAAGTGTGAACTTTGTCTCAAAGGTCACCTCCTTCACAAATGTTATTACTCTGGAATGGAATTTGAAGGCACATCACTAATGTTAATTATTATAAAGTGGTTCTCAAGAGAAGCATCAGGAAAAAAACATCTCAAATTTGAGTTTGCAACAGTCAATTATAGTGAGCTCTGCCTTCAGAGACAGACAAGTGAACTTCCTGAGATCCTTGGACTTCCTTTATCCTTGTATAAGAAGGTGTTCAGTAAGTGTGAATGTTGCCCTTTGGATACACATGTTAAAAAAAAAAAAGAAAATCTTGAAGTACTTGACAAGTAACTGTCTCTACTATTTGTGACTAGATTTTTTAGATTTGCATTCTGTACATGCATTTGTCATTAGAGATGATCTTTGTACTCTCTCCCCCCAAACTGCTGTTTTCCTTGGTAAAATATGGTTTAGGTGATTCACTCAGGAATTTATTTGAGAAGGGGGTAAGTTAAATGCCCAGGGAAGCTTGGATGCTGAATGGTTTTCTGGAATTTGCGTTGCAGTGGAAGAGCTAAGTGGGCTAAAAACAGTTTCCTCCAAAGGTTGGACTTGGAATTTAGTTCTTCAGCTTGAGGCTGAAGTAAGTCTGCTCTGTGCAGTCACACGAAAATGTTTGAAGAAAATGTTGCACTTCATTGTTGATAGTTGTTAGTGTGTAAATGTAGTGAAGTAGTTGACAAAACAGACCAGTCATGCTCTGGTTTTATTTCTGCAACGGATGCGAGAGTGTAGAGATACTGTTAAATTAAAACTCGTTTAATCTGCAGCTGTGAGTTGAGCAGGAAGCCTTGTAACATGAAAATCTTAAACCCTAGTATTCCTCTTCAATATGTAATGATTTTTTTGTTTCAGGATTTCATTTTTTAAATTTATTTAAATTTGTTTTTCCCAAGAGTTCTCCTGTCCCTTCAACTCTCCCTGAACCCATGACAGCTAGTGAGGCAGCTGCTAGAAAAAGCCAAATAAAAGCAAGGTGAGAAGAGGATGTGACTTCATTTTTTTTTTTTTTTTGCAAAGATTGTTAAACTACATATTGGTCTGAAACCTGTTTGCAAATGCTTGTTAATAAATGAAATATTACTTTAGTAGAAGTCATTAGGTAAACTGCAATTGTAAGAGCTTCAAGTCTCCCTTTGAATTCCACTCCTTTGCTTTTTTCATTATATTGAGAATCCTGGGAGGAAAAACTGAGAGCCTGTTTAATGAAGGTAAATGGATTTTGTTGGGTTTTGCTTCTGATGGTTTTGTGGGTTTTTCTAAAAGTTCCAATTTTATACCAAAGTAGTCCCTTTTGTCCTTGTCAGTAAAAACAAACCTATAACATTGGGACTTTCCATTGATGCTTTTGATTTCTGCTATGGTATAGTGTGTGCTTAATGATTCCTTTACTTTTATTCCTTGTTAATGGAAGTTTGTTAGGTTTTGAATCTATCAGCATGTGTGACTGGGGCACTTTTATTCAGCTGTAATTATCAGTTCTATTTACCAAAAATAGAAATTAAACCACAAGAAATGAGTAGAAGTAGAAACGAGTTAAGAGATGAGATTTTCCTTTATCTTATTTCCTGTCTGTATGAACAGTCAACATGTTTCTAGTCAGGACTTGACTTCCACTCACTGCTGGGAACTGAGAGGAGTTTGTTCAGGGAGATACCATCTGGTGTCATGATCTCCTTGGGAAAAAGGCTGCTGCATGGCTCCTTCTTAATGATGTTCTGTGTTAGTCGTATCCTAGAGCTGCTAGGGGTGGTGGGTGGAGTTTTAGGAAGCAAACTTAAGGTACTGAAGTGCAATGCAGAAGTAAGAGTAGCTCATGGTTAAGACATGATTGAGCTATTAAGAGATCTACTGTGTCTAATTTGAAGAAGAAATAGTTGTCTTTTTATAAAGTATCTGACATGGGGGAACTTTCCCGTTCAGATTAACAGATACTGTTGGACCAACAGAAACCTCAATTGCACCACGGCAAAGACCAAAGGCCAATTCAAGCACTGCCACCTCCAGCGTGCTGGCGATCCAGAGCTCAGCAACTCCTGTCAAAGTACAAGTTCCTGGGGAATTTGGTAATCGTGGGCAAAAAGGTAACTTAAGGAAGTTAAAGGATGGACCAAAATGTATGAAGAATGAATCTCACATTTCTTCATCTCCTTGATCTAATAGGGATAGCCTTTAAAGCTCAAATTCATCTGCCTTTCCTTATATACCAGAAATCAAATCTTCATCCTTTCCAAAACACTGGAAATATGTGAGTTGGAAGTTTGGCCAGGTACCACAAAAGCTAAATCCACATTATTGAAAACCAAAGGTGTGTTTTCATTATGCTTACCACTGGTGTTTAATGAAGTTTCTCACTGAGAGTTCATGGTCACTTTTAAATTGAAATTAATTCACAAAAAGTATGAAACTCTTCTCTAACAAACTGCTTTTGTTGTAGTAGGAAAAATATTCTCCTGTGCCTCAAGAAGTCATGAGATATCAACAGTATGTTGGTGGTATTTGTAGGCTGGAACCGTGTAAAAATATCACTTCTCTAAGGACTGACAGATTGATTTCACATTCCACTGAGTGCAATAGAGGGGAGTCACTGGGGGAGACACAATTGAGTGAAATGGGTTTTGAAGAAATCCTTTATGAATTCTTCTTTCTCATTCCAGAAGGGTTATGGCTCTGATAAATACTCACTTAAATAGGTATCATTTTTATCTTGAACACTTTCAAGTTGCACTTTGTGCTGTTATGTGTCTATTGCAGTACAGGAAGAGTGGCTTCAGGGCTGGTATTGAGAAAGTATGAAAAGGTCACTGAGAATGTTTGTGTCCCAGTGTGAACAATTTTTTCTAGATGGGATGTAAGTAGCATCCAACTTGGAAGACTTTTCCTGTTCTGACAAGGAATGGATCATTCCTGGGCACTTGAGAATATAAACAGCATGCAGGAGATTGATTTATGTTGGTAACTGTTTACTTAAGTGGCTGCAAAAACAATTGAATGGCCAAAGCAGTCAGGTGTTCGGTTTAATGGAGCATGACAGGTGAGCCAATAGTTCCCTTAAAGAAAAAAATGTGTTGTTTTGTATAAATACAAAAGTGTACACTTCGAGGGTAAGGGTTTGAGGTACTACAGTGTGTAACTTCAGTGTTAGTAAAGCAGAAGTCTGAAACCCAGCTTGCTGTTGTGAGACCAGAGGAAGCTTCTGGTGTCTTCTAAGTAGAAATGGTTCATTTGCAGGCCTGGAAGTATTTTTGGAGACGTGAATTTGGTATCTAACAGCTGTCCTAGCTGTCAGGGTGGGAAGGGAAGCTCATGGACTGTGTCACCTTGAAGTGTTGAGTGAAGAGGTAGCTGGCAGGGAGAGCTGTGGCTGGAGTTGTGAGATGGGGATGTCAGTGGTGTTGTGTGACTGTCGCAGGAACCACGCGCCCCGGGAACGGCCAAGAGCTCTCTCAGTGCCAAGGGACCACCCCACACGGGCCGCAGCAGCACAGGGTCCTGCAGCAGCTGCAGCAGGGAGACTGGAGGCTGCAGCAGCTGCACCACCTGCACCACCAGCAGCACCAGCCCACCGTGCAGGATGCTTACATTCAGCAGGTACAGTCACATCTGTTAGGCGTGTCTGACACACACCTTATGCTTACGGGGGTAATGCACTTGGAATCATGTGCTGCTTAAGCATTTCTGCTGTTGCTGACTGTGGTTTTTCCTGCTAAAAGAGCTCCTGTCCCTTCACACCTTAGCTTTGGCCCTTCCTAGGCCCTGTAATGCTCATCCTAGGAAGTTGCTTGCTTTATGCTGTTTTGTTTCTGCAGTTTGACCCTGAATCCCAGCTTGCTTTGCATTGCCACCGTGTGGCTGAAATGAAGGCTTTATCTATGTGTAAGGGTGCTTGGGATAAATATTAGGAGTTACCTAGGTGATTATGCTGTGCTTGCAGAAGATGGTTGTACGTCGACCAGTGCTGAATATGTAGTGTAATTTTTTGTTAAAAATGGGGAGGTGGGAAGGAAAAAGCCTCCAAACAGAATGATTAAAATGCAGTGACTGAATTGCAAGCTGGTTCTTTGTTACGTGGTATCTAAACTGAAAAATGCTGTGGAGTCAAAAGTGATATTTTTAATTGATGCTTCTTTTGAATATCTGGCTGTTTCTGAAGGGGGTCATGACTTCTCAAAGCTGTTTTTTCCTTCTCAACTCCAGTATCAGCAAGCAGTACATCAGCAGATGGTCCAGCAGCAGCTGTTGCTGCAGTCTGTGTACCAGCAGCAGCCTGCCCAGTCACAGTATCCTGCCATGGTATGTCACGAGTGGAACAGAGGGTACAATCTGAAAATGTGGGCTGTGTTTGTAAGTCTGTTGTGTAGATGAAGTGAGAGAAGGGTGTGAGTAGTTATAATGAGGTGTGGGCGTGGTAAATAGTGTGAAGATGGGGATCTGAAATGGTATTCAGTGGGGGAATTTACCCAAACTAATCTGGAGTTGCAGTTGTGTATTAATTGGATGGGATATATTTCTAACTTTATAAGTAGGTATATGCTAATTTGAAACAATTGGTGCTTAAGGTTTGCAGTAGTGACCACAGCAACAATTACATTATACTACAAAGTGACAGATGACACAGTGATATGAAATTCTTAACTGAAGAGCAAGAGGAACTAACTGGCATACCCTGTTTTTTTTTTTAAAAATCAGGAGAAATTATCCTGAAATTGTGATTACTAATTAAGTGTTGGGTATGCTGTGCTGTGCAGTAGCATATACTTAGGCTGCAGTAATTTTAAAAAGCTAAGTGGTAATAGGCTGGAAAAGAGGACCAGTATTACTGACCTGTTGGAGCAGTTTCTTTGCACCCTCATGTTCTGGAGTGGTGGGTGGTTGTTTGGCTGCAGGTCCAGTACTGTGAGTGGGCAGAAGAGATGGACCCAGCCCGTGTGTGTTTTGCTAACACAACCCTGCTGCCCCCAGGTGCAGTATCAGCAGGCTCTCCTGCAGCAGCAGATGCTGGCCCAGCAGCGGTCACAGCAGGCACAGTCCCCTGAATACATCACCTCTCCACAAGACTTTGCACCAGCCTTAATCTCCTACCCTGGCTCACTCCCAGTGCATGCTGGAACACTGGCAGATCCTCCCCATCCTACAAGCAGGTGAGTGTTCTGGCTGAGGTATGCTTAGGGGTTTCCTATGACTTATATTACTAACTGTGATTAGCACTGCTTAATAAAGGGTAATAAATAATGACTTTCCTGTGAATTCTTATGAACAACAGTATGTGGAATAAAACCCCCGTTCCTTTATGATTTGAAAATAAAGAAAAACCCAGATTTGTCCAGTTTCACTGATGTTATGAACTAGGTTATATGTTTATATAGGTTCTTACTAGATTTCCCTTAAGGTAGCTTTCAGATGCTTTTGAGATGAACTGTTAATGGATATGTGTTCCTTCTGTGTAGTGTTTTGGTTTAATGAAGCATGTCTCAGATTTTGACCCTGATAAATAATCCTGTTCATGTTTCTTTCTTTGCTTCCTTGAACTGACTTTACAGGTCAGGTATTCCTGATGCTGAAGCAATTACTGGTTACCCAAAGCAGAGCATCAATAACCCGCCTGACATGTCAGGCTGGAACCCATTTGGAGAGGACAATTTTTCCAAGTTGACAGAGGAGGAGCTGCTGGACAGAGAGTTTGACCTGCTGAGATCAAGTAAGGGACGCTTGAAGGCTTACTTTGCTTCCCAGTAAATGAGGGCTCTGTAGTTGCTCAGCAGTTCCAACACCTGCCTGTCCAAGGGCCGTGCGGGCTGTGTACAGAACATTCTTTCTGAGCATTTGAGGGCACAGTTGGGCCTGTCTTCTTCCCTTCCTTTTCCTTTCTGAAAATGTGTGCAATAGGAACTCGCCGTCTCAAACTGGTAGTTACTGGCTCAGTTACTGCAGAAATGGTACTGTCATAGCTCTTCAATGCTGCTGCTTGTGTCACCTTCACTGTCAAGAGGCTCTCAACAGCAGAGCTTTGTTGTCAGATGGGAACAGAAGTTTGGCTGCTTGCTTTATTCCTTTCCAGCTTTTTTCTTGCACACCAGAGCAGAAGATTGTGTGGGTCTGATATGTCCTTTGAAAATGCCTGAAAGAAAATTGATCTATTACATTATGTTAATGTTTTGTAATGTCCTTTCTGATGAGTGGCTAAATGTAAGGGCTGCTTTATTGTTCTGATATGGCAATAGTTGAATAAACTTTTTCCTCTTGAAGTCAGTTATCTCCATGGTTTTTACTTGGAATTACTTCCTCTTCTTAATTGCTTAACACATGCTTGTTAGATGCTCTTCCTATAACTGATTTTGTTGAGATCAGATTTATCAGTGGGACTTGGAAGATGTGACAGCATCAAAAAACAGCTTGTGCATGCTTGGCTCTCTGTCAGCAAGTTCCTTGCAATTAAATGTGCAGTAAAGTTGAATTTCAAGCAATTAAAGAACACCTCTGCCTTTAGCTGGGTCTTTCTTCTTGGATTCCCATGTCCTTGAAGGTAATTGAACAAGATGTGCACACTACTTGTTAGTCCTTAAGGAAAGTAACTGAGTGGGTTTGTTTGTGAAACTCTAGTTGATAGTTCTTGATTATGTTTATCAATTAAGACTTACTTTTGAGATATAAAAGTAGCCTGCACACATTTCACAGTACAATTACTTACTGCTAGCTGGGTAATGGCTAATGTACCAGCTTAAAAATGAGCACACCTTCCAAATCCAAGTTTAGGATTTGATTCAGGAGTGGAATTGAATGTCTTTAAGCATACTGCTTCCACATGAGGCCTTCAGTCATTCAAAATAATCCACTCTAGAGTCCAGAGCAGGTTAGTTTGTAGCAGGTGGTCAGTACATTACCCACCGTCAGAATCTGTAACTGTTGGACTGGGGATGGTAAGTTTGAGATGGGCTTGGTTAACCCACAAGTTGTGCACAAATAAAAGTGCCAAAGACCACACTAACTGAGGCTTGTTTGGGGCTCACCTCTTCAAGGTAATTCAGTGCACAGGAGAGCTGGGTGTGATAACACACTTCATACACTGGATCCAGAAAGTCAACAGCAGCATTCTGCTTCATAGCAACCAGCATTAGGTTTACTAGTCACTTGAATACAGAACTTTTCAAAATGAAAAGCCATGACTGCTTTGAGCAGCAGCACACTAGATGGCAGGCTTGTTTGTACGGGGTGGGCTGCAGTTAACAGTGGTTCGGAGGCCTTGGGGCTTGGTGTCTGTGTGAGGCCCAGAGCAGGGAGAGCAGTGGTAGTTGGTATCTGTGTGTGTTGATACACACGTCACAGCCTTTAAGGACCTTCTGACTTGGGTTTTTTGGTATTAAGGCTGTTTGTATTTTGGTATCATGTTGGGCACAATAGCCTTAATGAGCTTATCTCAGTGTTAATGCCTTTGCTGCAGCCAAAGCAGAAATATATAGACTTTGTCCACTGGTACTTTATCAACCTTAGCTGGAATAATGAGAAATTGGCGGATGGATTGTACAGTTGAGGCTTGGACCTATAAAATTGTCTTTAACTGTATAATACTTCCTGGAATTTCCTCAGGTCTGAATTAAGATTCAAGGGTGAGCTCTTTTTAGGTGTAGGTTATCTCTTTTGAGGGAAAAAGACTGTTGTTTACTAAGCAATTTTTTTGCCATCTAGAGAAAGGAGAAGTGCAGATACAGGTCTGATAAATGGTTATATTTTTCTATTACTAAACCCAATTGCTGTGCCATACTTCACAACTCTCCTACTGTTATGTAAGTTTGTCTTTTTGCCATGTCATATGGTGCTGAGTAGCATTCAAAACATAAACCCTTTCTCACCCCTTTCAAAAGCCTACTTTATATTGTTGAGCTGATGCTTCACACATAAATTCAAGATGTTTCTTAATCTGTCAAATACTTTTAAAGCTGATGTGCTCATGACAGTAACACATCAGTAATCAAATATACACAGCCTTTGTTAGAGGATCAAGATGTTGTCACACTTTGTCAGGCTGATATTACTGTTGGATTTCAGGGGTTGAGTGGCTTAATGTCACTGTGCGCAGTGATGGGGGTATTGCTGGGATGATTCATCACTTCTGTAAAAGGGCTCTAACTCCCAGATCATGATACCTTGCTCACACTTGGTGAATGCTTTCCCAGTAGAAAGATGGCAGTTACAGTTAAGGGCAAGGTGCAGCTGCATGGAGGTGTCTGAATGGAGCACCTCTGTGATATGGAGTGACAGGTTGGAACTCTGTGTTCTTGTGTGCACTGCTGTTTCTCTGCTGTTATCATCACTCAGTGATGGGACAGAAGCAACAGGTGATGCTGAATTTCTGACAGCACTGTGAAGAAGTGGATTTCTTAAACAGCTTCTGTAACCACTTAATAATCTGTGCAGAGCTGGGAGCCAAGAAAAGGAGTGTGCTGTCTCGCTGGGAGGACAGCAGCCCAGCTTCCACTGAGTCACACAAATGTGGTTGTTAGGCCAGGGGTCACTCCGGTGCTCCAACAGAGACAAGTGTGGGTGCAGTCTCCCAAGTGCTCTGCCCGTCCCCTCTGCAGCCTGCACAATGGGAAGGAACTGCCTGGGCCAACTGGGCTTTTACCTGTCAAAAACCCCTAATAGAGAGTTTATTATTCCCTCACCCTGTGCAGCACATACCTTGCATAGGCATAAGACCTGCCATTTTTATTTTACTTTACTTTATTTTTTGTTCTGTTTCATTTTGTTTTTTACAGACAGGCTGGTGGACAGGAGAGCATCTTCAGATAAGAATGTGGAGCCACATTCTGCTCCACAGAAAAGTCCTCCTGAAGATCCCTTTGGTTCTGTTCCTTTCATTGCTCACCAAGGCAAGTTACACCTGTGACATGATTACCTTGTAGCTATAGGTGTACACACATGTACATGTATGTGTCAGAGTGTGCACAGAAGTTAAACCACCAAAGAGTGGTTGAGGGATCAACTGCCTCCTGAAAGCACTCGGGCTAAAGAGATTTTTTTTTTTATTATTATGCTAATTACCTCCAATGAAAAACCACTTGTGCATCTGGCTCTGGTGCCTGTATGGTGATACTGTGTATCCTTAGCAGTGCAGTTCCCCTGGACCAGTGTAGAACCACAAGTGCTTTTGCTGAAGGCAAATTACTTGCTAAGGCCAAATTCTGCCACTTCGCTGTAGTCTGCTTCTTACTCACACTGTTTCTGTAGTTAGTTCTCCAGACTGTAAGCTTCTGCTGCATTTAATGCACAGTTTTGGTACAAATTGAGTCAAACCCAAACATTTTGTTGTCTCTACACGGGGAGAGGAGGGTGGACATTCATTATTGCCTTTCAGTTCAGCTTTGATCTTTTTTTACCTTGGATGGAAGTAAAACTAACATGGTATGTGGGCATTGACTGTGACTGGGAAACTGCATCATGGTCCAGCTAAATCAACAGTTTTCACATTTGGTTGATCAGCACTTTAATATTTATTTTGGTACCTGTGACAAAGTAAAGCCTATGTGATAGTTAAATGTTAAAAACAGCTTCAGTCACTTCTGGAGCCACTTTGGTGCTTACTGAAGTTTTGTTGAGAGTTCTTGTGTGACAAAGGTGCCTTAATATGACTCTTAAAGACTGTTCTTACAGAAGTTCAAAAGCTCAGGTAATGTGCCTTAAAATAAATCAGTTGGGGTCAACCGAAGTTATCCGTGTTTTCTTTCAGTTGGATCTCGCATTCTTGGAGATCCTCTACTAGGGCTGCTTAGTGCTCACAGGTGTTCCTGTGCTGCACATAGTGTTGGGTGAGCAGGGTAACATGTTCTGCAAAGCCATTGGTCAAAATCCCCCACAGCACCCCTGTGTGCTCCTGTTGTTGGACTTGAATTCATTCTGTTTGGTCTAATACTGTGCTCTGCGTTTGTGGTTTTGTTCTGCTCACTGGACAAGACAAGTTTGCCTTCAGTCATCTTGTTCATGCCCAGTAGATCAGTGCCACATGAAAGCCATTTAAGTAAAGAAGGGTTTGCCCTATAGGTGCTGTTGGGGAGGGTTTTCCCTGACAGGGTGGTTATACTTGATGTGAGATGGGGACCATCAGGTGCTCAGTCACCTGCCGAGTATTCCTGCCATTGTGTCCAGAGGTTGTTTTATTGCTTTCCTCACCTGAGATCTTGGAAGTGCATCTGCTCATTGCTGGTTTTTTCAGTTGGTTATAAAATAGCTTGGACTGTAAGGAATGCCCTCGCTGTATTATGTTTTGTGTCTTAATCTTTGTTACTTTGAATCCAAGTTTTAATTCTTGACATACTGAAAAATAAAGGAGAGATGCCTTCTGTTAAGGCCTGGAAAAACCAATTCAGTCATGGCTGAAAAACCAAAGTGCTTGGGGCATGCTGAGCCAGTTTGGGAACTGGTACCTGTAGCATTGGAAAAAAAAAAATCGGGCATTTTTCGGTAACCTTTTTTCTCTGGACTTGTAACTGGCACTTAAACAAGAGTACATACTGGCTTGATTTCAAGGAAGATATTGTTAATTATGTGTTGACAGTGAAACTGCACTTAGTAAAAATCTCTGACACAATAAATCTTTAAATGTAATGATTTGTATTTTAAGCTGATTTTTGTTCCACTTTGAACCGTTCTTGGTAATGTCTTGAAATGAGGTGTTGTAAGACAACTAAGAAAAGGAGAATGCTGTTCACTTAGACATATTTCATTGCTCATTGAGGGCTTTCTAGGGCAAAGTTGACAAATGTCCCAAATGTTTTGATTTCCTCTTGTCCTTAAGATTCTTATGTAACATGTTCTTTCAAGTTTGTTCCTTGTAATTGTAAAAGATGTAACAGAAGTAAACCACGTGTGTACCTTACTCAGGGTGTCATCCAAGAGCAGGTGACTGCATGGAAAGTGGGGCAGGAGATTAATATGTTGAGTGCAATTCCAGCGTTTGGGTGAGAGACTCTGAACCTTGTTAGAGTACAAGTGTCCTTTCCTTACTGTGACACGTCTCGGAGCCAATGAGGAGTGTGTTAGCACTGTTTGCCCAGGGTTCTGACTGCTGAGTTCTGACTTGCTGGATTACAGTGGGATGAAATGTTGATGCTATAAACACAGCATTTTAATGAAAATAAAATTGACTTTATTGAAAAGTGACAGCTCTTATTGCAAGCGTGTTCTACTGTCTTGGCCACAGTTCTGACTCCCAGGTGGTTATTTTTCTGCTTGGTTTTCTTTGCTGTGACATAGGTCTGTTGTATAAATGGTGTATGTGAGCTGTGGCTGAGTAGAGTCACCCAGAGGATCTCTTTGGTTTTGGAGGCTTAAGGGTTCTCTACTGAAAGCAGCAACTACTTCCTGTTGTCTGATGTGAGGTGACAGCAAAAAGCTGAAAATCACATGCTGTTTTTTGACTTAACTTCACACCAAGTGGTGGTACTTGGGCAAAATAAGTGTCACCAGTTATGTTTACGTGTGTCTGGGAATGTGATACAAGGGAGATGCAGGGGTTGGAATTAGAAAACTTTGATCATTGCTGGAGAAGTCCATGGGCTGCTGTGAATTGTGATATATTTTGATATGCTGTGAATTGTGGGATATTCCCTGTGGAACTGAGAGTGCCTTTCAGACTGGCACTGCTGCAAGGATCACCAGAGAAGAAAACCTGGAACTGGATGGACTACAGCTGCTTATCTGTCAGACCTTCTGTACTTACTCTTGTCCACTGGGAATGGAGAACCAGCAACAATGTGTGACCCCAGGCATGCTGCCCAGAGGGCACATGGGGTGTGAAACCACCTGATGTGGTATTTGGGGTCCTCTTGGGCTGGTGGAGAGGGAAGCAGCGTGGAAGCACTTGGTGTGTATCCTGTTAAAAGTGTCCTCACAAGCACTGCATGTAAACTTGCTACATACACTAACTTATGTCTGAATGTTTGTGGAAAATAATGTCTTAGGACTTGAGATGACTGGAAAATTGGCTTGGGAAAGCATTCCAGTGCTCAGTCTGCTAGAAACAAATGTGGCATTGCAAACTTCTTATGAAAAAGAGAGAAGAAAGCACAGATGAATAGCCAGCACTGAGGCACTTAGGCACTTGCCATGTGGAAAACAGATCCTGGTTCTGGAATGCCTGAAACACCGAATGGTGACAATTGTAAAAAATTGTGTCCTGTCGTCAGCATTTTGGAATGGAAGCTTTTGGTTCAAGTGTCCATTAACCAACTTGTGTTCATTTGTTAACATCAAGTTGAGTGTTTCAGAAACTCAGGCAAGACACATTTTAAGCTATTTCTACATGCTGAGAAGGAAATGTCATAAATACAGTACAGTTTGCTGTTGAGTTTTACTAAGTGACCTTTTGCCATCTTAGGTTTTGTTCACACCAATTCTTTGGGGGATGAAACTGGGCTAGATTGCCTTTTGCTTCTCTCAGCTTAATACTGACATCCAAAGAAGTAATACAAGACTTGAGGTAACACTCAATGATGTGGATGGACTGTGTGAAGTGGAGGTGTTGGGAACTTTGCCTGGTATATGTTTGCCAGTGCTGACCTGGAGCTGTCTGACAGGTGTTTGGGCCCTGTGGAGACTCTGCATGAACTGTCTCCTGGCCTGCCTTACTGGGATAAGGCTCTGATTCAGGCCCTCTCATTAACTGTTCTACTGAATGTTTTAAAACTCATTTGGGCTCTAGATGTGGTACTTCTCCATTGAGTCACTTGGCTTTTGTAACCTCCACAGATAACCCCTTCCCAGCCACTGCAGCCTTGTTCACTGTGCAGAGACTGGGGATAAAAGCGAGTTCAGTTCCATAGCAGCTTCCTTCTGACTTCCAGACTTCCTGCACCCAGAGACGCAGTGATGTCTGCAAATGGTGATTTTAGATATCTTGGAATAAGAGGGGCTTTGTGGTGTGATGTGTGTTGTGCCAGCTGTGTGGATCTTGCAGAAAACCAGCTGTCTGTGTGCCTGGCGGCAGTGCCATGGGAATGATCCGGGGCCTTGAAAACAACATGTCCCTGAAAAGACCCTGCTGCAGTAGCTGATGATGAGCATTCACCATATCACAGCAGAAGAGTGATGTTCTGGCATGAAGAAACTCTGGTGATGACTACTGATGTAGTTGTTTCGTGTACTGCTTGGAACAGGGTTTCAGAGCACTGCAAGTGTTGTACCATAGCTGTGGAGCCTTGGGACCACTGTGCAGTCTGGGCCTTGAATCGCAACACAGCTCGCTAGAGCTGAAAAAGAAACTACAGACATCTGAACAGGAGAAACAAGAAGACTTGAGCCACTGTGACAGCACCTAACAGCTCATGCCACCAGGTTGTGTTTGTTTGGCAATTGATGTCCTGGATTATTAAGACACCCAGACCTGCACAGTGATATGGCTGTTGTAGAGTGCTCCAGATTTAGCTAACTCAGCAGTTAAATTCAGTTCAGATCAATATTTGTACTCGCTGAAATGTTACTCTATATCCTCTCCTGGGCTCCAGTTTCAGGTATTGGTACTGCTTGCTGGATACAGGTTCCCTGTATCAAGATAGTCTTTAGACTTCAGCTTTTCCAGAGAACACTTCCCAAGTAACTTGAAATTATCCACCCATCACTAGTATAAATTATACGTGTGGGCTCTGCCAGGAATTTGCTTTTTCTCTGCAAAGAGATTCGGTGGGGAGTTTTTTTGGTTTGGTTTTTTTTCGAACAATCATGCACACATTTCACTCCTTTTATGACACATTTCAACCTTTAGACTAATTATTGAAAAGAAATGTCAGCAGTAGGCGAGGCAGAAGTGTGGTTTTCTCCCATTTTTTGTTTTTCTTGAAAATAAAGGTGGTAAGTAGTGTAAATCCATTACAGTGCTGAGCAGCTGCTGGCCTGGCTCTGGTCAGAGAACTGGTGCAGATTTAGTTGCAGCCCGTGGGTAATCCTTGGGCTGACATGTGGCAAATTGTTCTGAAATGATGGTGGCAGTATGTTCCCAATTCCAAGGAAGCTTAAAGCTCTTATGCCCCACTCCTGAGCCACCCCCGCAATACCCTAAAATGAGGGGCCAGCAGAAGGCATGTAATTATTGCAGTTGTTAGAGGGAATTCATCCTCTTATAATCCTGTGTCTCGAAAAAGAACATCAGAAAATTTCCTTGAAGATTGGGATCTTCTTATATGATTAAAGATGTTCCACCTGGCTCGCATTTGAGCAAAGAACAATTGTTTGCTACAAGCCACAAACCTGATTAGAAGTGTGGTAATCTGAACAGCACATTGCAAACAGATGTTACTGACCAGTGTGCAGCATTTCGGTATAAATATGTATCTGAACAGTGTCTGCAGCAGGGCAGCCTGAGAAGAGGGCATGAAATCAACATGACACAACCCCTCAGTTAGGAAAGCTGTTTGGCCAGAGCATTAAATTGCCATTAAGCAGGAGATTTTCCATTTTGGGGCATTGTTTCTGTGTATAGTGCTCTTTATTTCATTTGCTAACTTCTTTAGCAGTGAGAAAAGGGACAGCTGAAGTGTAGAAAACCAAACTCTTCCTGTCATGATATAAAACCCAATAGTTCTAGAGAGGATATTTTTGTTTCTTTGGTTTGGATTTGACACCAGTTTTCTTCCTGTTCCTGAGGCTAACCTGAAGCCACTGCGGGTGTGAAGGTGCATGCAGAGAGGGTTTGTTCCTGAAGGTTGGCCAGGTAGGACTAGAAGTGTTGAAGACGAGTATCTTGGAGGCAGATGGCTCTGGTTGTTTCCAACACCTCCACACAGACTGAGGAATAAAGCAAGACACTTGCTCTTTCCTGACAGACACCGATGGGGGAGCAGTGAGGTCACCACTCTGGAAATACCCCTCGGAATACACGTGTTTTTTCAACCCCATGTAACAGGAGCAGTTGTTGCTCACGGCACTATCTGATGTGTGCCACTGGCTTTCCTGCTGTCAGCATCTGTGTAGGGTCATACATGGGGTGCTGGTTCTGAAACGTTGCTAATGGTGAACTGTTAGTGCAGGTTGTGAGTTTGTGATCACGGGTGGGTAATTCTCAGGCTGTACAGTACATAGACATTGATTGCTGCTGCTGCCATAAACAGGTCACATCCATAACTGTCAGAAATGATGGATAAGGAGGAATCTCCTGAAAAGCTAGGGATTTGGAAACCCTGTTCAGAAACCACTGATGAGCTCAGAGGCACTCCTTGCCTTGTGCTACGAGGATGTTATATCTGGATAAAGAAGTATTCCTGTAATATTTTCAGTGGCCTCTGAATGGAGACATTTTGGATAGTTTTCTCTTTTGGGGGCACACGCTTACAAAATGGACATGTTGGGCTTCCTTTTCCTGCTGCTGCCTCACTGCTGCCAGCACCAGGGCTGGTGTGTGCTATATCCAGTGTGCAGTGGCTTTGCCCCACTGCCCCCTGTAGAACAAGAGGCTGCAAAAGTGACAAGAACAGATTGCTGTGGGGAAGGTACTGTAAAAATGAATGAGTATGCCAAACTTTCAGTGCTCTTGTTAGCTACTCAAGCACCTCTGTGCCTCTGCCTCTTGTCAGGGAGGAAGGTGCTCAGCGTTTCCTCGGACAGTGGTTCAGAGCTGCAAGTGCACAGAGAAAACACATGACTTTGTACACAGCAAGCATGTGGGCTCTGTCTTTGCTGGGGACCCACATCTCCAACAAGTGGGATTGCTGAATGAGTCATTCCTGCCTTCATCCCAGTTTCTCTAGAGGTGGGAGTTGCTAGACTTGAGTGGAAATCTTAGGCTGCTAATACAGATTGCCAAAAGACTGGGTTGTCTGGATGCCTGACTCCCAAATTCATTAGCAGGAATAACAGTTGAGAATAACAGGTGGGGCTGTGGAGGTGCTGAAGTGGCTGGTGTGCCAGTGCCTGGAGTGTGGGGTGGGAAACTGCTCCAAGTGCTTTGCCAAGTGCTGACAAGTCCTGTTTGCTGTACTGGAGAGGTCTGGTACAGAGAGGCACACGTTGTGTACCTTAAGTTATGTGGTCAGTGAGTCAGTGGCTGTTGGTAGAGGTTGGAGTGGGTTTTATCTTGTCAGTGCCTTTTGCAGTTTGTTGTCCAGGGGTTGTGTGTGGCAGCATTTAACAAATAATAATAGGACTTTGGGGAAACCAGGTATACTAGATAAACTATGGTTCAGTTCTTCCCTTAAAAAGAAATAAACCACTTTATAAATTGTTTTCTGTGTATTAAAATTATATACAAAGGTTCAATTGTTGCTTGGGAGTGTAAACTCCTGGATATTGACATATAGAAAATGTTTGGGGGGGTTTGTTGTGTAGGTGTTGTTAACATCTAACCTAGAAATATTTCCTTTTAAATCTATTTGTGTTTATGCTAACATGAATGTTTCAGTAAATATTGGAAACAGCAGGATTTGGAGGCTGGGGGTTATAGTGCAATGTGAAGGCTGTACCTTTGGGAAATCTCAAGTAAGCAGCAAAATAATCCAGATTCTAATTTAGTGGGTAAAGCAAATATGTAGCATTTAAAATTACAGTAGATAAGAAGCAATCTGACACCATAAGCAAAGAAGAAACAGCTCAAAGCCCTAATCACCTGATGTTTTCAGTCATTCTGGTCATCTTGTTTTTAAATCCATACATAAATTGTATTGCTGCCGAATTTTGATTATTTCAAGTGTAATGGCAAAGGAACCAAGTAGCTGGTGGATGAGGAAATTTGATGTTGATTCCCTTGGAAAAAGGAGAAAATGCTACTGTAAAACACTGTTTTCTGGTCTAAACTAAAGCATAGAAAGAAAAGAATCTGACTTGGCCTGAAAGTTGCATGCTAATTTCTTTGTGGAGGGAAGAATTAGCTGGGATTATTTTGTATATTGCAAGAAGAAGAGTGTTATAGGCTGGGTTCTGGCTGAGGATCTTTATTGTAGAAATAGCTGGTGCCCAGAGGCATCCTCAGCTTTCTCAATCCTGTTAACACGTGGAGTCAGTTAAATTCCAGTATTTGTATAACGAAGCCACAAGTGGAAGGTGCTGGTTTTGGTGGGAGGGTCTGCAGTCCAGTGCAGTGCTGTGGGTAGAGCTCACGAAGAACTGTGTGGCAGGAGCAGCCCCTGTCCCCAGCTGGTGTCACACACTGGAGATGTGAGGAGCTTGTCCCCACAGCCGAGGTGCCTGTGGGGGCCTCCCTGGGCAGGACTGCACACATCTTGGGAGTGGCTCTGTGCCTGCCAAGAGGGGAATTCTCACTGCTCCTTAAAGCAGCGTGGCCCAGGGTGATCTGTGTCTGAGAGAAAAGGGTATCTTAAGAGCAAATGTACCTTCCAGCTGAGACTGCATTGCTTTTCCTCCTACTCCTTCTTTGTGATAGAAATCCAAGGCTCCTGAAAACATCTCTGCCCAGCATGGGGCTCTGACACAGGGACAGACTTGGCCTGCTGAGTGATGAGACCTGTGCCGGGGCACTGGGCAGCGTTTCCTGCTCTGCCTGTTCTTGCCATCTCTTTTCTTTACTGCTGCAAATTTTCTACTGCTCCCAGAATTCCCAAGGCAACCACCCCACAATCGATTCATCAGTGAATTGTTCTTTTAGCTCTAGTTGTCAGTGAATAGTGGGGAGGAAGCTGTCAGAGTAAAATGAATACCTAAATTTCCTTGCTATAGAGAAGCTGAGCTGATGAATCCTATTTAGACACAAAGTGGGAAGCACTGCTCTCAAACTCCAGGGGTAGCAAGAGCTCTTTGTGCCTCATTTGCCACACTGGAAGTTAGAATGGGCTGTCCTCATGACTAGAGCACTAAGCTTGTAAGAGCAGACTTGTCAAAGCAGAAGCACTACCAGAAATAACTGATAAAAAAAAATAAAAATAAAAATTAGTTTTTCCATGCTGTTGGCTCGTGTTTCCCTGGAGAGGAGCAGCTGCACAGTGAGTGTGTTGGAAAAGGTGTCTCGGGAGGTCATTTGTGTCCTTTGGTCCCTCTTCCGTGCCCCAAAAGTACTGGTACTGTATTTCCAGGCACCCTGTGCTCTAGGAGTAAAGCTGGCAACTCTGACTATTGATTCTGTGAGCATTGTTAGAAATATTACATCTGTTTTTAACTCATTCCCCTCAGTAAGTACAGGATATGTGTGTTTACATCAGCTCCTGCCATGTGTGGCTGTGGAGAGTGTGGAGTAAGTGTTGACTTTGGTTTAAGTTCTTTTTTCTTTGCTTTTTTCTTTGGACCTGCAGGTTCCCCTGGAAAACAAGTGGATAACTCAGCCAGCAATCAAGGAAATAACCTAGGAACCCCAACCAAAGCTGGAAAACTGAGCCATGCATTTAGAGATCCCCGGCCAGGGAGGAAAAGTGCAGAGGGACACGTGACAAAAGGTGGTGAGGAGTCAGAGAGTGATTTTGAATCTGACCCTCCCTCTCCCAAGAGCAGCGAGGAAGAAGAAGAACAGGAGGATGAAGAAGTCTTGCAAGGGGAGAACGGAGACTTCAATGATGACAATGATACAGAACCAGAGAATTTAGGCCACCGCCCTCTCCTCATGGACTCTGAGGAAGAGGTGGAGGAAGAGGAGGAAGAGAAGCAGAGCTCTGACTCTGATTCTGACCGTACCAAGCAAAAATCAGTGGAAGGGCTCCTGAGCAGTAGGTTCAGAGACGGTGTGGGCAGCAGTGAAATCCAGGAACCCAGTTCAATGCACACATCCTCAGCTGAGGTGCCAAGCACTGTGATCAACCCTGGCCAAGAAGTCGATGTGTTTGGGGCTGTGCCCTTTTTCACCCTGCAGCCTCACGCAAGAGAGAAGATGGACAAAGATGTTTCTTCTCAGACAGCTTTTCCCAGCCTGGCCCAGGACCAGGACGACTTTGATGTTTTCACAAAAGCCCCCTTCAGCAAAAAGGTGCCCCAGCAAGACGGGCAGGTGTTGGGAACAGAGCCTCTGCTCTCCCCCACGTCTCCACGGAGCGTGGATATCTTTGGCTGCACCCCGTTCCAGCCGTCCCTTCTCCCCAAGTCTGCTGGGAGCAGAGAGGACCTGTTTGGGCTGGTTCCTTTTGAGGAGATCACAGGGAGCCAGCAGCAGCAGAAGGTGAAGCAGCAGCGGAACCTGCAGAAACTGTCTTCCCGGCAGCGGCGCATGAAGCAGGAGGTGTCCAAGAGCAACGGGAAGCGCCACCACGGCACCCCCACCACCACAAAGAAGGGGCTGAAGCCGAGCTACCGCACCCCGGAGCGAGCCCGCCGGCACAAGAAGGCGGGACGCAGGGACTCCCAGAGCAGCAACGAGTTCCTCACCATCTCGGACTCCAAGGAGAACATCAGTGTGGCCTTGACCGACAGCAAGGACCGAACCAACGCTCTGCAGACAGACGAGAGTCTGCTGGATCCCTTCGGAGCGAAGCCCTTCCACCCGCCGGAGCTGCTGCGGCACCCCCAGCACCAGGGCTTTGGGGACAGCCGCGGGGACCTCGGCACGGTCGTCGTGGCGGGCAGGTCGAGGCAGAGCTCCCTGCACGGGGCCGTTCATGGTGGGGACGGGCTCAAAACGGACGACTTTGGTGCGGTGCCCTTCACAGAGCTGGTCGTGCAGAGTGCACAGAGCCAGCAGCAGGCACTGGAGTTAGATCCATTTGGAGCAGCTCCGTTTCCTTCTAAACAGTAAAGGCTTCCAGTGGGTTCCCCCCCATCCTCTCCAAGTCCCTTAATAAAGGTTTAGTGGAGTAATTTATGTGGTTGAAGTGACAGGGACCTTGGTTGTGCAGCTTGTTCAGGTTCAACAGGGCATGGCCCACTTGCACAATGGAATTGTGAATGATGGCTGATTCTGATTGGAGTTTCTGGTGTTCTTTTTTTTTTTTTTTTTTTTTGAAAAATAGAAAAAACAAACTAGGAGGCCCATTTTGTTATGGCAGATGGCTCCTGGAATGGAAAGAGGAATTGGATATGAATCACTGTCACTGACTTGGGGGCTGTGGGACATGCTGTCATTCTGCACTTTGGTGTTGCCTTTCTGTCCCTCTGCAATGTGCAGAGGTGGAGGGGAACAGGCAGAGGGAGCACATGGAAAATGTTTTCTATATGTACAGGGGGGTGATGAACTGCAGTGGTTCTTCGTGCTTCAGGCGCAGCAGACCTAAGAACCAAGACATACTAATATCCAGATTATCTGCTGGAAATAGTCTTTGCTTCCTAGGTGAAAACTACCTTTATTAATCATAAAAGATAAAGCAGCCATGTCCTCAAGGGGCTGTGGCCCAGAATTCCAGAGCACAGCTATGGCTTGGGACCTGGCAGACATCTATGCAGCTGCAGAGATGAAAGGCACATTATTTTTTTGTGTGCCTAAATGGTCAATTTCTTTTTTTACAGTAAGTGCCATTAATGTAAAATAGCAAACTGGAAATTTAGAGTCAAAACTAAAGATACAGAAAATATACTGGTTTGTGAGAAGCCTGAATGTAGGAGAGTGAGCCAGCAGGGACACAGTCAGTGTTTGCAGCACTTGGGAGACTCCTCAGCACACTGGAAGAGGGGCTGGTTTATCCTTGGGCACATATAGAGTGTTTAGTTGACTTGCACAGTTGACTGTGGGGTGACTGTGATTGGATTACAAATTGGGATTTGTGTCTGAAAATACCTTTTCTTTTCCTCTTGGATTTTTATTGCAAAGAAAATGTGTATTCTCTGAAGGCTGTTGTTTTGTACAATAATAGTTTTATGAAATGACTGTAACCTAATTAATGCTCTTGTAAGTTTTGCTTCCCTGCTCCCAGCTGTGTTCCAGCCCAGCAGGAGCTGGTGGCTGCTGGACCAGTGAGCTGCATTCACACCACAGAGCCTTAGGAGCAGGCCCCCTGTTGTGCTGCCTGGGACCTCGGGGGCATGAGGTGGTGGGGAGGCACTGTGAGCACTGCTGAGGACAGGGTTTCATTCCTGTTTTAGAGAAGCTGGTGCTGTGTGTAGGCTCGTGCCGAGCCATGGACACTGTCTGGAGCCAGCGCCCCTCGGGACAGCCCAGTCTGCCTGGGTTCCACGGCCATCCTCAAGGACATGGAAGGAGGTAGTTCCTCGGCAAGTCTCACCTTTATATCCTGCTCCACTGAATGCCAATGAAGAGGTAATGGATGTTCGTACATGGAGGATGGCAGTGTTGGTTGGGTGTCCTTATGTCTCCCCTGTCACAGGAGGTAAAGTGAAATATTCAGGGTTGTGCTTTTTTTTCCCCTAAGCCTCCTGCTGGTTATACAGTGGTCCTGAGATCTGTGAAGGGGGTGTGTGGATCCCTTACAATATTTGCTCAAAACACATTGAAAACAAATCATGTGACTCCTTTTTGGGGTCAGTTTGATCGAGTACTCCCTTGGATGTATGTGAGAGAGCTTCCCCTCACCCTGGTATCTGAAAGAAGCTCATAGCTATCCATACACCATCACTACCTTCATCTTCCTCAGTTTCATTTTCCTCTCAAGCTGCAAGTGGAATATTCCAGCTGAGTGTGGTTCAGTGTGCCCTTTCCAGGCTTAGAAGTTAAGCTCGTAGGAGGTTCTGAGTAGAAATGTTTCAACTCTATTTGCACAGGAGTTTCCTAGACTTTATTATTGCTCTTCTCACCTGTTTGTTTGGTGCCAAAGGCTGTAAGAAGCACACGCCAAGTTTTGTAGCATTTTCTGATACTCAGGTTAACTGTCTTATTCTTTTTTTTTCCTCTGCACGTGCTTATGAGCTGCCTTCCCTGGTTTCCTTCAGAGCTGTCACTCACTTGCCTGAAGAGCTCTTGGAACAGAATGAGATGACAGATGGGGCAGGGGGTAGAAACAAAATGAGACTAAAACAGCAGAGAGTAAAACCATGGTCCTAAATGTGGCTGGTCCTTGCCAAAGCCGTACAGCTGCTGCCTTCCCAGTGGGAAAGCAACAGGAAAGGTTAACTGAGCACGTGGCACTGGGGCTTGGCTCCAGGGCCTGGGAGGAGAGGTGGTGGCTGTTGGACACAGAGGGAGAAGGCTGTGCAGACCTGGTGTGGACAGAAGCGTTCAGGTAAATTAAGAATAGAAGGAAATAGGTTTGGTTTTGATCAGTTTGCCCTGAGACTCCAGGCTGAGGAGTGCTGCAGGTTTTCCTTGTGTGGCGGTTTGGTTGGATTTTGGCAGAGGGTCTGTACATGGTTAAATTGCAGCACAGCAAAGCTGAAGTGAGGTTGAGCACAAACTGAGATGAGGCAAAGGCAAACTGTAAATCCCAGTTTGTCTAAAGCTGGCATAACACCTCAGGTGCACATGAGTTATGGCCTGTGACATTTGCTTCCTAGTGGCCTTAACAAACCTCGTTCTTTGCACTTGAGATATCAAACAGATTTTTGTATAAATGCAATTCCTTTGTTTCTAAAGTTATTTTATCATTTCTTATGACTGAAGAGAGATTAGTGCCCCCCACTAAGCTGCCTTTGTGCAGTATATGTTGTTTATACACAAATAAACCCAAGCTGGGATTTAATTTCAGCCGTGATCCACTATTCAAAGGGGTTGGAATGTGGGACTGTCAGGGAACAGGATATCCTTTGCCTTTTTTGGGGTGTGTGCTCACCGTGGAGCACCCTGTGACCGTACTGAAACACAAGGAAGCCCTTGCTGCAGCAGCCATGTACTGTGCTGCCCAGGAAGGCAATAGTGACAAGGTAAGGGGCTGACACTTCCCTTCTGGCCAAAATTCCCCGTGGATCTTTACAGCTTCTCCTTCAGCATGCTGAAGGACTGAAGCACAGGCCTTCTAGCATCAACTGCTGGGGAGAGTCTGTCCCGGGGTACTAAGAAACCCTTCTTGGTTGTGGTCACTGAAAGGAAAGCCAGGTAGTTGTGCTTGTCTGTGGACTCAAAGGCCTCGAGGTGTGTAGTTAACTGCTCTGGCTGCCCCGTGTGTGTGGGGGCCTGTGAGCACCAGCATTGGAGGAAATACCTTCTAATCACTCTGGGTGTCCCAGTTAGTTAAACCAAGTACTGTGAAAATAAGTTGATGTATTTGCTACTGTGAGAATAAGAGTTTATCTGGAGTTTTTTATCCTATATCGTGTATTTTTATATATGAGAAGTCTATATAAAATATACACATGCTCGCACACATCACGTACCCCTTGGAGGTGCTGTGGTTTGGGTAACCCAGCAGCCACAATCATGTTTGTGACTTGGAGTGAATATGAGGGAAACCTGTGAGGGAAAAACAAGTGCCAAGGGTGGCTGCTGTGCTACTGTTCTGTAGTGCTTATTTTGAAAGGAAATCAAGGAGGTTGTGTGTATGGCTAAAGTTGTGACTGAGGCATCACCTAGTACTAAAGAGCATAAAAACTACTTTAAAATTGCTGGCATTCAGCTTTGAAGTGCACTTTCCTGAAATACACCTCCATTTCTTGTTAGACTTCAAGTTTCTAAAGCTTTTTTGTGTACCACTAAACAGAGAACTTTTAACTTTTTTGTGAGGCTGATGTATGTCAAAATCCTTGGAGTTGTTAAATAAACAAACCTGGTAACAGTGCCTTTGCAGGTCTCCTTGAACTCTGCATTGTGAGGTATTTGTGTTTAGGCTTTGATTTACTCATTATAAGCAGTGCTGTTTCTGCTGAGTGATTTTTGTGGTGTCACTGTCTTTAAAGTGTTTTAAAATACTTGTGTTTGCTGCTCAGTCGTCTTGCTTTGTCCAACTGGTTAAAAATGTGTGGATCACGTGCTATTTTGAATTCCTTATGTTCAGTGTTACTCTTTAAAGCCTTCCTGCAGACAGGCTGTGTGTGGCTCCCAGTGCCACTGCTGTAGACTTGGCTCTGCACTTCTAGACAGAACTTTTATGTGGTTTGACCCCCTTCTAGTCGTAGTTTACTCAAGCAGGTTTTTTGAATGCTACTTGTACTGATTTTACTCAGTTGAGCTGAAATAAGAATGGAAATGGTCAATAAACAGATGAAGCAGCAGCAGGGCTTGGTTAGTAAACAGTAGTGGCAGTAGGTTGTAAACCTGAGTTTATCAGCAGATTTGTCTAGAGATGCTCCCCCAAAATTCCAGAGACAGTCTCCCTGTCTAGTTAACCCCCAAGGCGTGGCACAAGGGCCATGGCTGAGCCACTCACATCTGTTGTTTCGCTCTGTGAGATGCACAAGTCATGTTACTCCAAGGAAACCACCAATGACCTGGACTTTATTTACAGGTTCACTATGTACATAGAAGACCATCATGCAGCTTGATAAATTTTGTCAGGGTAGTAAAAATGCACAGCTTGGCAGTCAGTTTCCTTATCCAGTGAAAACTGATAGAGTAGTTAAGAGTTTCCATAAAAAAAATACATTAGTAAACTCTAAAGTCAGTATGATTTCAGAGCGCAGACACATTCTTCAGATATTATTGTACACATAACACTGGAAATTACTTCTGTACTTGCAGGTTCCTTGTCAGGCTTCAGTAGTAGTAATTAGTGCACTTGAAACTTGCTTGGTTGTCAAGTTAAAAAAAAAAAAAATAAAATCAGTGTTTACCCTGGAAGGCTTAAGGTCCGGGAGCTGAACTGTAAATGCGGAGTCAGTTCTTGCCAATCTTGTTTCTGGGGTTAAAAAAACCAAAACAATAAAAAAGCACCAAAACAGCCCTCTGAGCTGAACAGAAGCATCCCCAGCCAGCACACTGGGAGGAGCTTGTGTCCTGCCTTCTCCATTGCCAAGGAGTTCAAGTGCCTGTCTGTAAGCTCCAGAGGAGTTTGTATCCTGCCTTCTCCATCCCCAGGGATTGTTCAGCTGCCTGTCTGCGAGCTTCCAGTGCTACTCTGTGTGTTCTTGGCACACCCTGACCAGAAAGGCTGAGGAGCAGAGCTCGTTTAGCCCAGGCAGAGGGAGCTTTGGGGGACTCACAGAGACTGCCCACCCCGAGGAGGGCCCCACCCAGAGCCAGCCTGTCCCCTCCGACTATGGGGACAGAGCCACTTGGGATTAGTCCTAATGGCATCATGGTGCATGTGGAGCAGCCTCCAAATGGATAATGCTGACGCTTGGGCAAGTGCAGCAGCAGCAACAGGTACTGCTGCCTGACTGAACTGTCAGCATAGGCACAGCTGCTATATACAAATCACTTAAAAATGTTGCCTCTAGCCCAAAAATCCAAAGGATTTCAATCCTCTTGGAAAGACTGGCACCCCTGGAGGTTAATCATGCTGAGCTACAGCTACCCAATAACTTGTGCATTTCATGGTTCCTGGGTGTGGAGTTTATATGTGATGGTTCCACAGCAGATCCTGAAACTCCAGGAAGCCTTTTCACTGTGGCAGGATTATGGCAGCAAGTCCTTTTGGGTAACAGCGGCTGCGAGTGCAGTGTAACCTTTCATACTTGGAAAAGCCAAAGGTCAGAGATTTGCATCCCCAGCAGGTTCACTACTCAGGCAAGTCCACTGATTGCAAGACAGCAACAAACATGGGCACACAGGCTTAGTGCCTCTCCTGGAATATTTCACAATACTGAAGGGATCCAGAGAAATTTCTTCAAGCAATGGCACTGCCCCTATTGGAGGCAATTTGTAAGATCTGCAGCAAAGATCTAGCTGTGCTGGATGTGATCTTAACTTCCAGAAAAAGAGAAAGAGCTTGTCCAGAAGAGGACACAAATCCACTGAATTCCAGTTTACGTGTTCCTGTACCAATGCTAAAGCACAAGAGCACCTCTCGGGCAAAGGCGGAAGGATGCACAGACCACAGAGCTCTGCTTCAGATGCAGGACTGGGTCCCATGGTTTTACAGGCACACTGTCAGGAGCATCCTCCTAATTATGCACCTGAACAATACCCAAAATCCTGGTGTCCACACCTGTTGGCTCAGCCAGGGGTACTCACTTCTGCTGTTTGTCTTTGCCAGGCAACAAAAAGTTCTACTGAGATCTGCATGCCGAGTTGGACAGCCCAGCTTCCCACTGTCCTGCTCGAGGAACACCTGTCTGGTACTTGACTGCAGAACAGCAAGTGGCTGAGAAGGAAACGTCTCCCAGATCCCAGGCAATGCCGTTGGGTTTATCAGACCTCGTGGCAACGCTCTGTCCCAGCAAGAGGGTAACAATCCAGGAGTCAGGAAAGGAACTGCCTCAGTGCTGCAGTCCATAGCACAGCTTGTTATGTGAAGTCCAGCCCCTCAGAGACAGAAATCCCATTGTTGCCTCTGAAATAGAGCAGGGAAACGAGGTGAATCACTTACTGGGCACGTGAAATCAGCAACTCGTTTGATTTCCACAAAATCCAGGAAAAGGCTACTTAGGGACAAAGACTAATGATGTCTTGAGACTATTAAAATTGTGACACAGACCTAGAAGGGATCTGGCAGGGCTTAGTCCAGCCTGCTCTAGAACTCCTCAAGGACCCAGGAGCTCCACAGAGCCTCATCCAGTGCAGCAGAGTGCCTGGCAGCAGATCCCTGCTTTTTCTTTACAGGAAGCATTGCACCAGTCAGCACCTGCTCTGGGGAAGGGAGCTGTGCTTAAACCCAGGATCATGTCAGCCCGTGGTTGTTAGACTGTCCCACTGCCCGAGGCTGTACCTTTGCTCACAAGTCCACGCTGTACTCAGGGCAGGGCTTGCTGTGTCGGTATTGCATGATGTACACTGTGGACTGGTGCCACCAGTACAGCATCACCACTGCCAGGATGTGCCACACCTGGTGGCTCGAGCCGAGGTAGTTCAGCTGGCCTGTGGGCAACAAGGGCGAGGGGTTAAGCTGTGAAATTCAGCAACAGCGAGTGCAGTGCAGTTAGCAATCAGCCTCCTGCAGAGCTCCTGCACACCCTGCACTTGGGGGGAGGCGGGGCAAGTTCTTTAATGAACTCCATGGAAGTTGTCTGTCTCTTCTCATGCAAACACATGCACCATTTTTCTCTGCATGGGAACATGGTCGGCCTGCTCTCTCCCAGGAAGTTCACCCACAGCAAGGACTGTGACACTGCAGGAAAAAAAAAACCACCCAGAAGAGAATTTCCTACCTGGGAAGTATCTTTCTGGAACTTTGGAAATATAGAAGAGAAAAGCTACAGCAGCGATGAAGTACATGACAACTACCCGCGGAGCAAACTCCTGCAAAAGAAAAGGAAGCTCTCCTATTCTGTTAGAAAGCAAAACCAGAAAAAGAAAGTCCCTGAATATAAAGAAGAAAACAGCATGAAAACCCTGAATCTTCCTTCACTGCCTATGTCAGCTGTGGACAAATCCAACAGAGAAACAAATGCCCAACTCTGAGAAAGCCTGAATGGGAATAAACTTGTTTTATTCTGACCTTTCTGCTTCTACACACAAGGTACTCAGTGTTCCCATCCAGCAGACATGGCACTTGTCAGTGAAAGGCCATCTGCCACCACCCTGGCCCCACACAGAACAGTCGGGGTGACGGAGACTGCCCTGCACATCCCACCTACCCACTGTAACTGTGGCTGCTGCACCCGAGGCCACAGGACTGCTCACACTGCGTGCTGAATAACCAGCAACCCAGGCATCACGTGGGTTTTCCTTAGCAGAAAGTTTTGTTACCTAAGTGGGGCATTTTTGTGAAGAGTGGGAACACAGTGTGTACCACAGGTGTCATCCTGCTATCCCAGGGGAAACAAAGCAGGGAAGACATGGGGAGACAGCTGCTGTGGATCTGATTTTTAGAATGCTGGTGTGAAATGCCTTGTCTGAAGGCCACATGTGGGCACCATTCCCAAATGGTGCTCTGCCACATTCCACAGCAGATCTGGACTGGGCTAAACCATCACCCCAGGGACTGCCCTCCATCCAGGCCAGCCTAAGAACATGCAGTTTCTGCTCACTGTGAAAAGGAAATGTTTCCTTCAGCACCATCAGGTTGCTGAATAATGGCAGTGATTTCAGGGGTTTCATACTGGGGCACACTGCACTGCCTTTAGCTGTACTGGGCCTCTGGTTTCACAGGGTAATTCCAAGTGGAGAAACCTGAACAGGGCAAGAGTTCCATAATGTCACAGTACTATTAGACGAGGATTGTGTAAGAGACAGAGGGCTGAGCAGTCAAATGCTGATTTCTGCTGCCAACCCAGGGAATTGAAGAGGAAGCAAATAATCACCCCATCAGTGTCTCCTGGTTGCCCTGTGGAGCTGTGGAGGTGGCCAACCCTGAGCACTAATGCAGCCTGACAGACTCCTTCCTGCTCCACAGCCACCTCAGCTCCTGGCCTTGGCCCGGTGGAACGAGGGTGTGGTCTGACCCCCTCGGCTGCTCCTCCCCAGGCAGGGACACACCTCCATCCAGCTTCCTTCTCACCATGCAGGTCTAAGGCAGTACAGCAGGCTGAACCTATACAACCTGTCTATCCCGATCACATATCTAAGTGTTTGCATTTGGATCATACTGACCAAAAGAATTCTGTACCTGAAAAGGTTTTAACTCCTGCTGCTTCCCCGTCGCTTCCCCGAGTGTAAGAGGACCCAAGGAAGATGGCAAGTGAAAAGCAAAAGGGAATCTTATTTCATTCTTTTCTCTTACCTGTACAATGGATGCACTAATGCCACCATTGAGCCAAACCCAGTGGATGGTGGGAATGATTCCATAGCCAGACACGGAGCAGAAGATGATGGAGCGCAGCCTGTGCCACTGCTGTGTGAGGTAACTAGGATGGATCTGAGCAAAAAACACTGCCAAGATCATGGCCAGCACAGTGATCAAATACACCTGGCGCCAGTACTGAGGGAAAGAGAAACAAAGGCAAGTCTGTGGGTTTCTTATCCTGTGTAAGAGTCAACTCTGGGCAGGAAGTTTCAATGACAGATCACAGTGGTAGATCAAATCTGTCCCTGCTGCAAGCACCATGGTGGGTGTGAGTGCAGGGACGTGTAGTGGTCAGCTGGCAGTGAGGGGAAGGGACTGTATTGCTCGGGGCACCTACAACACATCCTTTATTCCAAGCAGTGCCTGCACCCAAACACTGTCAATGCACCTCTGCCTCAGCAGCCCAGTTCAGCTCCCTGACAGTGTATACATGGCAGGCCTTGGAAGGAAACTCATTTCACTCCTCTATTAGATGGAGAGAAAACAAGTTTGTTTCTACCTCCTGGCAGCTACCTCATGGGTAGTGCTGTTTGAAGTGCCTGTGGTGGGACACATCCCACGATCAGCCTCAGGCACTGGACACAGGTAGGACCTGTAAAGTTGCCCTGCTTTCAGAGAAATTCATTTTCTTGAGGCTTTGTGCAGTTGACAGCTGGAAAGGAAAACCTGCATTTGCCTGTCCCTTCAGCCAGCACAGTTCTGCTGGGGCCAGAAGGACATGTTTCAGTTCCTGCCCCTCTCTCCCCACTCCTGTTCTGCTTGGACACCTGCCACAAACCCCCTTCCTGCAGCACGAAAGCAACAACAGGACCACAAGAACTAAGCACTGCATGGACAATGCTCCCGACTCACGTTACTGCAGTAGAAGGCATAGAACACGCCTGACACGTAGCAGCCCAGGATCCCGATGGAAATTCCTGCGTAATCCAGTGCCATCCATCGCCGGCTGGTCTTCTCCGAGCGGTGACAGCAGAACAGGTGATATCCTACTGAGCAAAGCATACAGACCTACACAGAGGTTCAAACGAGGATGATTAATTCCTTAAAAACCAACAGGGAGCACACAAGCTTCAGCCCTGCAGCTCGAGCTGGCCGCTGGGCCCCGGCACATTGTGCGGGTGTTTGCTCCTAGGCTGGCATCAAATTCTTTCCTCAAGAAACGTTTGTTCCTCCGTGACCCTCAGCAGGAGCAGGGAGGAGCACAAGAGCAGTGCTTTTCTAGCCAGCGAGGGAGTTTTCCCCATTTCTGGCTGTACCCAGGCATCCTGTACTGGCAGAGAACACGTAGTGCCCTTCAGCTCTGTGCTCTTGCAGGGCCTCAGCAGCCACATGTGACACACCTGAAGTCTGCTGTGGGAACAGACATATCTGACGTAGAAGCTCATGCTCACACCATCTCAGAAGTCAGAACACCAGCCCTCCTGCCCTGCCTGACCATCAGGCCATGGCTGATGCCCGTGTCCCGGTGGGAGGCCCTTTCCAGCAGCACCTGATGCTGTCTGGGAGCCACGTCAGACACCGCTCAAGCTGCTGGAGCTCTGAGACACAGCCCTGACATTGCCCTTGTTTTTCCACAAGCTCTCTCCTGTGCCAGCTGTGTTCAGTCCTCCCCAGTTTATCGCAAGGAGATGCGACCGACCCACCGAGACTTGTCCCTTGCAGAGCAGTGCGGTTCAAAGGGGGCTGTGCCCGCACGGTGCGAGGGGCTTTAACCCCCCCAGGCGCTCCCGGCCCGCGCCTACCTGGAAGCAGAAGAGGCAGACGGAGCAGATGACGAAGTCTTCGCGGGAGGCGCCGGCGGCGGGCAGCACGGCCGTCAAGTCGTAGATTCCCAGCGTGAAGAAAAGCAGGAAGCCGAGCAGGTGGCTCCAGATGTTGACGGTCTCGTTGGAGAGGATGAAGAGGCTGCGAGGAGACACAACGCGGGACAGGCGGTGAGCGGGGCCCGGGGGACCGGGGGGGCGCGGGGCGCGCTCACCTCTTGATGCAGAGGCGGGAGGGCAGGTAAGCGCGGTATCCGTCGGTGATGTAGGGGTTGTCCTTCAGGAACACCGGGATCTGCTCGTACGTGTACAGCCGGATGCCGCGGGGCACCAGCACCGGCCAGTACTGGTAGCTGCCCAGCTCGATGTAGTGCGCGCTGCGCAGCAGCTTCTGGTGCATCCTGCCCGCCGCCGCATCGGCCCGTCCCGCGCCCCCCTCACGGGCCAGGGACCGGGACCGGGGTCAGGATCGGCCGTGATGGCGTCACCGCGCGGCGCCGAACGATGGCGTCACCGCGCCGCTCCTCCTGGCGCCGCGCCACAGCGGCCGCGAGGGGGCGCCCGAGACCCGCCGGCGCTATCCGGGGCCCCTCAGACCCCCGGGATCCTCCGGGACCCCTCAGACCCCCGGGATCCTCCGGGATCCGGGACCCCTCGGACCCCTCAGACCCCCGGGATCCTCCGGGATCCGGGATCCCCCAGCCCCCCGGAATGTCGGAGCTGTGCCTTTGAGCCAGCCAGCCGTTCCCCTCAGGCTCGAGGCTGCAAACCTTTGTGAGGAGAGGCCGGGAACGCACCCGTCAGGTGAAACGATGCTGAGGGTTGTCGTTCCCAGCGGGAGTTGCACTGGAACCGTACAAGAGCAAGCTGAAGTTAATTGTGATCATGATTATTGCCTTTTGGGGGTTTTCCCTGTGTACCCCATGAGGTACCAAAAAAGTTTTAGTCATGAGGACAACTCATCCAAGCGGATTGCATTGCCTCAGTAAGAACAGTTGGGGGTTATTTACCAGTTCCTTTTAGTATTTTTTTTCCTAATTTATAAAAATGAAGGGGTAGGGGGAAAGAAGTAATTCCCTAGGTGTACTGTGGCTCTTGTTTTCGAAGTTGCAAACAAGTGTGCCCCACAGGGTAACTGTGGTTCACCTGCCCCTCCCCACAGGTCCTGTGCCGTGCAGAACTCTGCCAAGGTTTTTTGTCTCGTTAAACCAAGTGGTGTGACGAGTGTGAAGGATTTTCCCGTGGCAGAGGTGTGTAATGTGAAGTAAAAGGTAAGAATGATGGGGTTTTAATATCAGTAGTGACAGGAATTGGTCCTGTTTTGGCTAACCTAGTGTACTTGGCAGTTAAAATCCCTGAACCAGAGTAGTGGGGCCAAGCTAACAGTAATGATCCCTGTATGGTGACCATCTTTGTCCTAAAAGGTGTCCCACTGGCTTTTCTCTGTGCAATGCTTGCTTAGAGAATGAGAGAGATGATAGATGTTTCTGCAGAGAGATGTTTTTGCAGGAGTAAGAATACAGTTGCCACGTTAATTTGGTAACCTCTCACTGCTGGGGAAAAACCGAGTGCATTCCTGCCAGCTCCTGCTGACACACTGAGAGACTCCTTGTTCGCTCCAGCGGTAACTCACTTTCCTCAAGCCAAATGGTGCGCACAAAGTTGCTACCAAGTTAAAAATCTTAATTAGTCTTAATTGTCCCTTGACTCATTAGCTCTCTGAGAACACTACACCTGGAAAGAGCACTTTGTTTCTGGGCCTCCTGCAATTTAAATCAATTCCCAAGCGCTTCAAAGGGTTCAGTCAGAAGCAATCAGAGCTGACAGCACTTTTTTTTTTCTAAAAGAAGCTGTAATTGGCTGTTAAGTTAAAGCTTTGAAGCTTTGATGGGAGAAGTGTTATAGGTCAAATTAATAGAGAAAATTGAGAAACAATTAGGGCAGCTTTAAATGAATTACTTCCACTATTTATTTTGAGCTTATTGAACAATTGCGTTGTATGTGTATGGGATTGAAATTAGCCATCTGTGCGAGATAGCTTTGACCTAAATTGACCTCTGGGGTAAGTAAGTAGCTTGCCCTAATTCCTACACCAGATCCCGAATTTTACTGGCAGATAAGATTAATTGGGAGTAAAGATGAACGTTCCATACTTTTCTGTTGGGGCTGAAGTGATCTGTGCAGGCAGAGGTAGGGAAGGCTTTCGGAGGGGGGGGTGGTGAGGAGGTCACACGTGAGCAGAACTGTCTGTTAGCCCTACCTGCCTGCTGAGGGACTCATTTAGGGCAGGTAGCTCGGGGGCAGCTGCAGGTTGGGGATGGGGGAGTGGCTGCAGCCCCCGGCGAGGAGCTGTGACCTGCCCTTTTACCTCGGCAGTGCTCGGGGCCCTGCGGCGTCGGGGCGGGTGACCGGCTGCGCCGAGACACAAGAGCCGATGACTCAGCAGGAAGCTCCCAGACTCCGGGGGCACAGATTGGGAGGGGATGAACGTCCGGGGAATCCTTTGTAGGGGGCCCTGCCCCAGGCACCAGCTCGAGCTGCTACGATGTGTCTGCAGCACGTTTAAATTACACAAGGAACAAGAGGTGTGGGACTCTGCCACGGGAAACCTGGAGTCGAGTTGGTAAGGAAACCTGGTCTGATTGTGTGAGATCCGACAGCATCTGTTTGTGCGCTGCTCTGGTTTTTCAGGGAACAACCAGGGGAAGAATAATGATCCAAACCAAATATCTCATATGCTCTTTGCGGAACGTGAGCAAAACCCGAAGCGATTCAGTTTTAAAACTGAAAGGGTGGAAATATCCTCGGTGCTGATTTTTGAGACATTGAAAGTGGTTTTCCCGCCTCTCCTTTCCCTGTACTGCAGCGGGTCGGGAGGGGGTGAGGGCAGAGCTGGGTGACGGGAGGACCCGAGGCAGGCGGTTCAGGGCACGGCGCTCCCTGCCAGCATCCTCACGGTTCATCCCCAGCTTTCCCTCCAGGTGTCAGCCTGGCTCCGCGCTACCGCCACTCCTGCCGCCGCACCTGGACCTGCCTCCTGGCAGCCTCGGGCTGCCTTTTCATCCTCATCCTCATTCCACAGAACTTGGGGGCGCACCCGGCGGAGCCTGGGCCTTGCAGACGCCTACCAGTGCACATCGGGGCGATGCTGGTGTCCCTCAAGTTGCTGTGCCTCCGTGTTTGATCATCTTCTGAAGTGCCCGGCAAAACGCCTCCTCCTGAGTTTTGTTTGGGGGCTTTTCGTGGGCTTGTTACAAGTAAAGAAATGGGAGGTGCCCTGGGACTCCTTTTACCACTGTTGGAATGTGCTCGTGTGGAGAACTTCGCTTGTTTAGAGTTTTCCGTAAAAGGCAGACTGGTGTCCAGGGATGAAACACGTTATCAGCCTGCCTTGGTAGGGAAAATGCATTTGGGAATGTTGGTGGAAGACATCCCTGTCTTCCTTTGCATCATGCCCATAGCCGTGTGGGTGCATAGCTCGGGGTTTCTTTGCCTGTGATAAACACAGCTGTGTTTTCCCTGGGGACGGGAGGGAGGAGGGATATTTTGGAATGCCGTGTGCAGGGGTGTTTCAATGCAGAGCCTGTGGCTTGAGTACAGACACTGGTTTATGGGCAAAGAGGCCGTGTAGCTGCTCATGTGTGTAAAGTGCTCTTGGTCCAGTATCCACGTGCACAGGGCCATGTGTGCACGGCTTGTTTGCTGACATGACACCAGGAAAGGGAGATATTAAAACCCCTTGTCTTGTGCAATGCAGAGATTCTGTCTCCTGTTCTCGGAAGTGGCCGAAGCTGCTGTGAAATGGCCTCCAGGATGTTGGTACATGGGGGAGTCACATATAAGAAAATAAGGTTTGTAGCTGTGTGGGAGCCAAAGAGGCTTTGAGAGAGAGAGAGAAAGTGTGTGTGTGTGTAAGAACAGAAATCCTGGGACACCCCTGATCCACCAGCTCCCTGCAGGAGACAGCATTAGGAACTCAAGTACCTTGTGTTCAATAACGACCTTAATACCAAGAGAGCTTGATTTCAAGACCCTCTTCCCTGAAGGTCTTCCTTCCTCACACTGTCCCTGTTAGGATTTTTGTGGCTAAGCTCTCCGTGGTTTCCTGCAGCTCCTCAGCTGAGTGCTGAGCAGCTTCCAGGAGTGCCTGAGACACATTGCCTGACAGCTGCCGCGGTGACTCCTGCTCTCTGCTCTCCCCGTGGAGAGATGCTGTGTGCACTGAAGTGACTTGGTTTGGTAGGGCTCTTCCTTCCTTTTTCTACATTTTTTTTTTTCTTTGGGGGGGGGAGAACGTTTTTGTTTTCTGATTCAATCCCCTTGGCTTTCAGCTCCAGCTTCTGAATCTCGGCATCTGTCAGTGGTGCGATAAATTCTCTTTGGTGATAAGAGAACAGCTGCCAATAGCAAGAGCAGGGATGGCACTGGGGCTCTCTCCTGCCGTGCGAGTGCTCGCAGTCAGCAGAACCTCCCTGTGCACACAATGGAGAAGGCACCTCTCCTGCCCAGCCCACTGCTCTGCTTCCAATTTAGCAGCATCTTTTCCCTCCGTGTTGAGCAGATGCACATGAACAATTGTGCAGTGTAATAGAGTCCTAAACCAAAAGAACTGGAAGTAATTGACAAATGGCTTTCTTTGGGATAGGTTCTGAACGTGGAAGTAAAGGAATTTTTTTTGAGAATTTAAGGGATTTTCAGGGAAAGTCAGAAGCCATTTGCAGTGCTGCTTAGTCGTGTGGGATGGTGTTTCCTAGCGGAACAGTCTGCTTCTAGTGAAAATGGTAGAGGAAAAAAACCTCCTTTGCGTGGAGCCCTGAATTTTTGGGCCATAGGGTGTGGGTTGTTTGTTTTTCGTATTTAAAGGTCTCCCTAACTCCAGCCTGCCTATAAAATTTTATCCCAGCTGGAATTTATGCTATGACAGAAGGCATTTTGAGACCAACTATTTTGATTAGAGATGTTTTATTTTTCTCATTGTGGTGAGTTTAGTTGATGTATTTATAATGAGGGTGAAACTCCAGGAATTGTGGACAGCTTTGGCCCATAAGCTCATTTCGCTTTTGGAGAAGCATGTGGGATTTGGGCATTGCTAAAAAAGAACCAGACCATTCCTGTAGAAGTCCTAGGCTCCCCTCACCCAGTCAGAGTCTGGCAGTAGATTTCCCAAAGGGGATTGTGTCTCCAAGACACTTAAAAGTCAGAACAGGCTTTCTGTAAAGTCGTCCTGTGGTTGTGGGTTTTGTTATAAATCCTCACTGTTGCTGACTGACTGCTGTGGGTAGTTGTCTGTTTGTGTGTCTGTGGTCATGCTTGCAACTTCTCATTTGGCTCTGATGAGGATTTCTATGCTGAAATCAATTGGACTCTCCCAGACTCTTAATGCACTCTTCCATCTGATCTGTGAAGTGCTGCTTTAATCCCAAACAAGGCCCGGGTACTGGCACTTGGGATCATCTCACTGTACCTCCTTTTGCCTTGTTTTTTCCTCATCTGCCAAGATGAGCACATGCAAATCATGATTTTTTTTTTTTCCTGGCTGTCTTGCTAAATGCCAAAATCTCTGCTAAGTAGCAGTGGTATAGTTTGAAAATTGGAGATATGAAAATATAGGTTTGCCTTGCCTCTGAAAATGCTTCATAAAGATACAGGAAATGGGGAGGAAATTACTGTCTTTTTGCTGACTGCACTGTGGATATTGTTGCTTGCCTGCCAGGATTGGGGTTTTGCCTTTGCTACTCTAGTTTGTCTTAGGAGACTTTAGATTTTCCTCAATTATTTTAATTACTAAAATTGGAATCACATCATCTTTTTGACACACAGTTCATGTTCCCTCTCTCATCCTCATTCTCTATCTGGCTTCTTTAAGTCATGGAGACTCTTAAGTGCCAGGATGTGTGGAGAAGGCAGTCTATGGGAAGGGTGAAGTGCTGGGAAGTCGGTGAAGAGCCAAGTACAGTATGTACCCAAGCCCTCCAATTGTTTTTATTCCATTGTTTTGTGACGTCTTTTGGCTACTTTTCATGATAGTAGGTGCCCCACTCCCATCTTGATGTTGGCCTGGGAGCCCTGGAATGCTCCTCCTCAGCCATTATTTGGACTAAAAGCTCTCTGCAGAGAAGAAAGAGAAGGAAATTGGTAGCCTGCTTTCCTGCCTGATTTTCCCTTTTTTTCTTCAAATTATTTGTCCATTTCATCTATTAATTCCATATACTTAAGCTAATGTGTTGGTTTTTAAGTTGTCAGACTTTAAGCAAGGTCCATAGAAGATTGTTTCCCAGTCTTAGAAGCATTTTTGGGGATTTTACTCTGTTGTTCTCCAGTTGCATCCTCCTTGCCATTTCCTTCGACTCACAAACCGTGCTATGTGCTGCATCTCGTCAGTCATACGAGACTCATCAGCATGTCCCAGAAGTGCTGTCAGAGCACTTGGATTTGACCAGGCTTGAGGATTCTGTTCCACTTGTGCTCCTTGCTGTGTGACCTTGGAATGACGGTAGCACAGTCTGTACTGGGACGAACGCGGCAGCGACTGAACTCCCTGTCTGTGCTGTGCACACGCAGCTGTGGGGAGTCAGAGTTGTGGTACTCTCGCCCAAAGCCCATCTTGATCCTGTTTCCTGTTTTCCTCCAGTTTGCTGAGCTGATGGATGCCTTCTGACGGCATTCCTGCCGTCGGAGTGACTGCTGGAGTGCAAACCCTTTGCTCAGCAGCAGACAGGGCGCTGGAGCCGCTGTGGTGCCAGGCTGTGCTGTGTCACTGGGAAGTGATCTTACCCACAAGTGAAGGGTGCCTCTCCCCCCCCTGACAGCTGCTGCTCGCCACATCTGAGCGGCAGCAGTGCCTTGGGAGAGCCTGCAGCTGATCCGTGCTGCCGGGAGGGGTTTGGAGTGGGAACCGGAGCGCAGTGTAGGAATGGGGCGCTGCTCACAGCTCTCTGGCCTGTCCTAGGGCCATATGTCGTGGAGAGCCATCGGGCTTGGCTACTCTGGGTATTCCTGGCAAGCTGGGATTTTTTTCGGCAGCCTCACAAGGAGCTGAACGGCCGCAGATGCTTCCTCCTGACTGGAGCTGGAAGTTTGAAGGGCAGCTGAATTGGCTAATGTTGGTGCTTTGATGCAGAGTGTGAGAAATGGTGATGAGGCATGAGGCAGAACAGCTTGCTCGATTGCTGCTGGAGTGACTGTGCAGTGCTGACAGTAGTTAAAAACATGGCTTTTGTGCATAGGCTTGGTTAATATATAGGACTTGGAAGGCAGCTCGGAACAGCTATGGGCAATGACCACAGGCTCTCTCTGTCTCTTTTTAATAGAGTCACTTCCCTGCCCAGAACTGCACTTTAATTTTCAGTCTCTTTAGGGTCATTAGGAAAGGCTGACATTTTGGGAACATTTGTACAGTACAAATATGAATAACAGTATCCATGCTTTGTTAGACAAGGGAATGTGCAATGAGGTCAGGGTTATTTTCCTGGTTGTTAGCAGTGGTTTCAAATATAAAACATGGTGTTCCTTTTGCTGGAGAGTTAGTCCAGAGCAAAGGCTCAGCTGGGGTCTCAGAACCAAGACATACTGGATGGGTTGTGCTTTCTTGGGGCCCCAGGACATGACTGTGTTGAACTTCCCAGAGGAGCCTCTGCTGCAGTAGGAAAGCCATTTTAACAGCTCTTGTTCTCTGCTTGGCCCTCTCTTCTGTGTGTTGAGCAGGAAGAGGAGGTAACTCTGCCACCTGTGAGAAGTTTGGCTAGGCCTGACAGGGCAAACACCACACAGAACCTGGCTGCCACCTTGGATCTGGGAACCTGCCATCCTGCTTGTGTTCAGGCAGTCCAGTTTGCTCTCATCCTCACCCTCCTTGAATATCCAGAAGCTGTATCAGCAGTTCAGGGAGTGAGACCTCTTAGTTCCTGCTTGACCTTGCTGGCTGTGCCACTGCAGGAGGCAAAATCCCAATGGAAGCATTGCTGCAGGCAGCTGGGAAGGGCTGCCCTGTTCCTCAGCTCATGGAAAGACCTGCTGGTGCCAGCCAGGCTGAGAGGGAGCTACAGGATGGGCAGCAGTAACCTGAGAGAATAGATGACCTTGGCTGCATGTCCATCTCTCCATTTCCAAGCAGTTTCAACTTCATATCAGTTTTTCAGACAACTTTCTCAAACACCAGTTGATGTGCCAGCTGTCTGTAAGGTGGGATCAGATGGTTAGCAATCAGTCCCTCCCTGAGTGATCCCACTGGTTTCAGAGGGAATTCTTGTTTGAGAGAGACATTCCCCCATGATAAGGGTGTCCTTCCTGTGCAGTCCCAGCATCTCTCCTTACACAGTGCACATGGGGAATGGTAGAAGAGACAGTGATTTTGGGTTTCTTGTTCAGCCTCAAAGTATTCATCCTTGTGTTCTCCAGGTTAGGGCATGCATCAATTCATGGAAGCGGATGCCAAATGCCCGTGGAGTCGCTGAAAGAATATTTATCAACATTTCTCTCTCCACCACATTTCCAAAAAATCTCAACAGGAAAAAAGACCTGCAGCCTCATTATTATGTCAGTGTAACTTGTGCCATGAGGAGATCAAGCAGGCATGTCAGTGTGGGACTGTCAGCGTGAAGAGACCAACTGTGGCTGTGTGTGCAAGCAAGTTCTGGGCACACCATGTCAGAGGGACTGCTGAGGTTCTTCCAGGCTGCTGGAATGCCCTTTTTTCCTCTTTTCTTTTTTTTTTTTTTTTTGATGGATGAGTAAATTATTAGGATGTGGACTTGTCAAACAGACTTGCCAGGTTTTCGGCAGTCGTCCCAAGTGGACTGCCTAAAAAAGGGCTGGCACTGCATCACATGGAATGACCGATGATATGTCATATATTTTTAATGGGCAAAATGTTTTAATAAACATTCTCCCTCCTAAAACACTGGATTTAAAATAGGTTTTAGCCTTGAGCCATGTAGCTACCCAGCTGTGAATTTTATAAGGCAACAATCTCCACATCATTAGATGTTATGACTGATGTACCAGTGATGGCAATAGTAAGTATTTCCACACACTAAAAAAGTTTCTGATAGCAGTTAAAGGAAGTATGGCTCTACTTGAAAGGTTTTCTCAGCTCAAAATTAAAGCCATTTTCTGAAATTATGAAGCTGGGCATGTACTGTCTTCTAGTGAACTGCAAGTTCTAAGTATTCAAGCCATGCTGATTGCTGCTCCTGACAGTTTTAATCACTTTTGGAAATCAACATTATTTTTCTTTTCATGTGGTTTCCGCATCTTCAGCCAATTAAAATTCTGCTGAAATGTTGCACAATGGGACAGATGAGACCCCATCTTGATCCACTGCAGTTGTCTTGCTTCATAGGAGAAGCCTGTTTGGTTTTTTTCTGGGTTTTATTCAGTAGTGTGTGGGACCAGATCTCGAGTCGAAAGGTGATCCAGTGACTCCTGTTTAGACAACTGAAGTCCCTCCTCTACAGTGACCTCTGTGCAGTGGTCAGTAAATCATGCAGCCTGTTGGAGATCTGTTCCTCTCAGCATAAACCCATTGCAAGTCAAACACTGTCCCTCTTTAAAATGTCACACCTCTTATCCAGCACAGACAGTGAGATCAGTGTGTGTGTGTCTGAAAGAGAGGGCTGCTAGAGATGGGTTGCTTCTTTATCTTTGTAGTGATTTACACATGGGCTAAGAGAGTTCATAAAGTTGAAAACAAGTGCTGTTGTTTCTGGGCTCTTTGCTGTTTGAGGTGGGCTAGAGCAGATGTGTTTTCTGTGATTATTTTTAATTTAAGTTTAGCACTGGGGCATTTATTCACTTTAGGGAAGATCCCCTTTTTTATACAGAAGGCATTCTGTTACAGTTTCAGTAGTCATTCAGAAATTCTGCACAAAGTGATTCTTTTAGTAGTGTACAATTAGTTTCAAGCTGATGAAGGTGACAACAGGCTTTCTGTCATGTTCTTGTAGGACAGAAATAGAAGCACAAACATGGCTTAAAAAATCTGACTGGAACTGATATCAGAGAGGTGTTAATCTTTTAGCTGCCGGCTCTCTGGTGAGCTGATAGAGCTGTACTGAACAATCTAATGGCTTAGCTGGGTCAGGTCAGGTTTTTCTTCTGATGTCTGTAAAAGCATTTATAGCAGTGCAGGAAGGAACTTTTCATTGCTGCTCATGCAAAGATTTGTTTGATCAACAATTAGGTATTCCAGATAATTAGACTTTGCTTTTAATGTTTGGTATGTATCTGTTTTTGGTGGCTGAACCATAAGAGCCTTGAAGAGAACTTTGAGAATTTCTGGTGCAGTTTCCCATATTTATTGCATTTAGATGGAAGGCAACCTTCCTTCCAGAGGGGAATGAGTTGCTGTTACTCCATAGTTTTGGCATTAGCCGTTGTGGTGACGGCCAGGGAGAAGAGAACTCGGAGATCCTGGGTGCTGGCTGCTGTGAGGGCAAATGGCACCCAGCAGCCTCTGTCCCACTGAGCTTTCAGCCCTAAAGCACTCCCAGGGATTTGTGCAGCCTTTTCACCTGTGATCCCGAGCTGGCTTAGGGCTCTAGACAACTGGATTTGGCACTGAGAAGGATAAAGCTTTGCTGCAGGTTATCCCTTGTGATGGGATCTTGTTTCCTGCCACTAGCCCAGGTATCACTCAGTCCCATAGCACTCCTCTCCCTGTTCCTCATGCGCTGGCTCTAAGGAGCAGTTAGTTACATGGCAAATAAATCTGATTCCTTTTAGATGAAAAATCGAGTCGGGTAAGTTGCTGCTTGTTTTGCTTTGACTGCTGTGTCTATTAGGCAGTGATTTCTGGCACTTCCCCCTTGCTGTTTTCACCCCTCATAAACTCCATTCCCAGGGGCCTGACAAACTTGTGTGGCACTGGAGAGCAGCGTGGCCGCCCTGCCACGGGAGGGTGTTCCTGCCCTGGCTACCCGGCCTTGCTGCCTTCCCCCTGCAGCCAGGGCAAGAGCTGCAGAGCTGGGTGCTCTGCTCCGGCAGGGCAGGGAGGGCCACGCTGGCTGCTGGGGAGGAGAGGCTGCAATTCTGCCCCTGCCATTAGTGCTCAGCCTCGCCTGGAGCAGGCAGGGCCAGCACGGTGACCTCTGTCCATGTTTCTGTGTGTGCCAGGTGTCCCTGTGGGCTGAGGAAAACCTTTTGGTGGGGTGAGGACAAGGGCAGAGGGACCCCGTGGTGTGGTGTCCTCGGCGACCATCTCTTCCTCCCCTGCACGTGGAGTAGGGGTGGGTAATTCACTCCCTCCCCGAGGAAGAGGAGCTGTGCCAGCCCCTCCGTCCCCTGCCGTGGGACAGCACGTGACCCCCCAGTTTCCAGATGCTCCCTCGTGCCCTGCTGGGAAGGCAGGAGGGCAGCACAGTGTTGGCACAGCCTGCACGAGGATCTGGTTAAGTCTTGAAAGACTTTGTGGGTTATGACATTCCCCTAAATGTGCTGAGCTTTCTTTAACCTTTCATAAAACATTGTGATCTTTATGGACTGTATCATATTGTGCAGTAATGTGCTTTATTGTCCACAGAATAAGCTTTTCTTAAAGATAATTGGAAAGCTGGAAATGGCTGCTATCGGCTGATTTTTTTTTTAATACATTATTTCTGAAATGGGCCTGGTGTAATAATGACCCTATCTGTTTAAGATTTAAGATTTGTCTTGGCAGAGAAAATTGATCCATTTCACCTTTGTCTAATGGAAATTTTTATCTGGGATTATCTGTTTATGTAAATGAATGTTCCTCTGAAAAGAGAACTTGAGGGGGCTGTAAATCTCAGTGACACTTCAGTTTCATGGGGGGAAAATTGGAAAGGATTCTAGTATTTATCTGACTGAAATTGGTTATAAAAACAAAATTATCTTCATGTACCTGCTGCATCTGATGTTTCCTGGAATTTCATTACCTTTTTGAATAATGCAGCATTACACTATATATAGGATTCTCTGTGATTAAGCCCGAAATTGTTGGGGGGTCATTTGCTGGCACTGTAATTATCAGGAAAAGGCGGCATGTTTGGGGCAGTGGGATTCTGATTCCTGCCCTAATGGGTACCAATTAGCACAATCATATTATTCAGAGGACTCTGAGAAGAGCGGGGAAAATATACCACGACTTTTTTTCCTTACGAATATTATGTTGTTTTGGTTTGGTTTTTTGTTGTTTGTTTTTTTTTTTTCTTTTTTGTTTTTAACTGAGGAGTGAATCTAATTACAGGGGAAAATGTCTTTGGCTAATCAACTTTTGTTTTCTGTTTGCAGAGCAGGACTGTGAAGGTAGCATTTAAACTAATGATTTAAACATCATCTTTAAAAGCAGTTTCACTGTTAAAGAGGCAGACTAGGATTTTTTTTTGCCAAGTTCCTTCTTGAGCAATAGATGACACAGCATGACCGGGCTGGATCCTGGCTGGAAGGACCATGCCAGACACAGCATTTGGCTCGTGTCTGCTGACAGTGAACATGTTTGTCTAAGATAACTGTTCTAAGTGGTGCCCCTTCTCTGGCACTGCATGGGACTGATCGAGAAGGGCCAGCTGAGGTGATTTTGTACCTATTGTTATATTTCAAAAGGTGCTATACAAGAAGATGCAGCTTTTTGGAATTTTTTTAAAATTAACCAAGTTGAAACCCCAGTGTGTTTTCCCATGAAACAAAGCTACTTCGTATCTATTCGATCCTTGCCATCTTTGGCAAATGAAAAAGGATTTCAAAGGTATAATGACATGACAGTGTCTTTTGTAGTTGCCCAGAGGGAGCAGAAGAACACGCACCAGACATGACCATGGGTTTAACAGGTGAAACTTTTGGTTGCTGTTGCTCAGCAAGAAATTGCTGCTCTCCTGGAGTAGAGGAAGAGCCGTTTGAGTCTAATCTGTGAAAGAACTTCAGGGTACAAAACAGTGCCCCTTATTTGTACATCTAGTTAAGTGGCCTAATTTCCAAGCATCTTCCAAAGCTGGTTGCTCAGAGCCTTCAAAAATCACCTGTCCAAGCTGCCCACATGGAGAGTAAGAGCCTGACTTGGGAGGTGCATCATCCGGGTCTTCCCAGGCTGATTCCAATGGGAGCTGGGCCAAAGGTTTAATGACAAGGGGATTTCCTCTCTGCACTCAAAAATCATAGCTGTAATTGGTGCTCTGCTGAGTTTCAGCAGGACTTCTTCAATGGTCTAGCCTAACACAGCAGTTAGTACCAAAAATATTTTAATAAAGCTAATAAAAAGGGAAAATCAGCAGTTATCCATGGCTTTCACTCTGTGATAGCTGGTAGATTTCTCTTGAATCTTCTTTTTCTTAATGTTGCTGAATTTATTTCCATAAAACTTCTGGCAGCAATGTTCCCTGCCCAAGTTCTTTACTTCTGTGACTTTCTGCTCCACATTTCAGGCAGTCATTTCAGCTGGAAATATACATTATTACCAGCTCATTAAATCCAAAATAAATGAAGTGGAAAATTACAGAACTCCATGGATTACAGTGCACCCAACTCAAAATAGAAGTGTGTGATTAAAAACAAAATGGTCTTCATTTTAAAAATGGATTAATAGTTTTGGGCCCAGCTGGCAAAATATCCCACAAAATGTGTTTTCAGAGTAGGGCTAATGTAAAATAAATGCCACTAATGGCACACAAGGTGGGCCTCTACAAGTGCAGGGCTTTGCAGTGTACAGGCTCAAACAAATAGAAGGAGGATACATATCTGTAGTATAAAGCACTGAAAGACAGGAGAGGCACCTGAATAATGCAGAGAGGAGGACAAGGCTTTGCTTTGCCCGAGCTGAAATGTAAATGCATGTGTAATTCCTTGCAGAACTGGAGCGTGGTTAGGCTCTGCATCCTTACTTGCTTGCTTGGAAGGTAACAGTGTTAATGACCATTAAAAATAACAACAAATACATCGCTAGACAAAGGCCCTGGGGTTTGAGAACATTTTGGCTGGCAGCACTAACAGCCCAGCATTAAGTGGTGCCATACAGGTAAATCACCTCCTCCTTGCAGCACAAGCAGGTTGAAAGAGGCAGTGTGTGCCTGCGTGTATGTACCTCTGTCTGTATCTTTAATCTTCTCTGTTTCACTCATTTCCCCTGATTTGGGTCTAGTTTCACCAGAGGTTAAGAGAGATGAGACTGGATGAGTGGTGAAACAGGTCTTTTTCACTATGAGTAGTGCAGTAGAAAATGGAGAGCTAGGAATGAGCCGATGTGAAAAGACAGGTGGGCATTTTGCAACAGAGACAAAACTGGATTTTCTCGTGACATTTCACCAGATCTTCCAGGCTTTGTGAAGTATTCCCAGGTTTTACTAAGTCTTATCATTGCTTATAAGGTGCAGAAAAAGAGAATATTTTACACAGTCCAGCATAAATTATATTAAACACTAAAGGAAAAATCCTGTAGTTAAAAACTCAGCGGGATTTTTTCCTAGTTTGTCCCACAGCAGTGTTTAACTGCTGCTCTTGGGCTGTGCTTTGTGTGTGAACTGGACTTGGAGAAAAGGGTTTTTGCAGCACGGAGCAGACAGTTTGCAGGTTCAGAACTTGGGGTTTCTGTACATATGTTGAATTTAATGTCTACCTTGCTTGTGTGGCGGAACACAGCAGCCCTGCATCTCTGCCTCTGCTCTCCATCCTCCAAGAGCTGTGTCACACAATGGAGAAGGGAAGAAGACAAAAAACCGTGGGCCATCTGTAGCTGCAGATGGGGATTTGTGGACGGGGTATAAGCTGCAGTCACTGAGTAAGCAGAACTGCCCAAAATATGTCACCCAAATTGACCAATCAGGCTGGGCAGGGGAGCATTAGCCCGTTTGGATGCGTGGTCGGACAGACCCACCCCAGCAACTGTGCAGCACAGCCGGGCAGCCAGGGCTGCCTCAGCTTCCCGCTGAGCTGCTCCTACCTGGCAGCTCTGCTCACACCTCCTCCCACAGCCAGGTGTCATTTGCCTTGCTCACAATGCTTTGCAAGAAATCTTGTCTTTTTTGTGATTTTTTTTTTTTTTTTTTTGAGGGATGATATGAGACCTTTCACACTATTTGAGAGCTCTGAGGTGCAGTTTAGTGACCAGGTGTTGTGATGCTGCAGTTGGTGAATGGATTCTGTTTTGTTTGGCCAGCTGCCTGCTGAATTTGCTACTATTACTTAAATTTCTATTCTAAGAGATAACAAACTCCCCACAGTGCTGTATTTATTAGGGAAATGAATTCTGAGGGGAAAAGCTCCTCAGTTTGTCCTGTTCCTGGGGAAAGAATTCTTTAAGGTGGAAGCCATACACGTTCCTGCACGCCACACCAGCTGAATATTCTGACCTTATTGCAAGACAGGGAAGCTTTTCTTTGCATTCCTTTCCAAGAGAGCTCATCAAACCCAGTCTGTTGTCCATAGAAAGTTTGCTGTATTTCTGTCAGGTGTTTCAGGTGTGTGTTGTTTTACTTTAGGAGAGAGAAGCTCTGCAGTGCTGTGTGCAGTGCTGGGAGGTGATGGTTTGGCAGTGCTTTCTCTTGAAGCAGATTTGGCCTGTGCTGAAGGGGCAGGTGGGTTCTCTGCAGGCTGATGGACTGGTATGGGTGGGTAGATGGAAACTGGATAAGAGGAATTCACAGATATATGAGTTTCCTGTATGAGGAGAAACTCACTGAGGGTGATGAGCTCATGGAGTGATCTCTCATGGAGTGGATGTTTTGCAACCAGGACCTTTTAAAGCCTGGGCAATACTGCAGGGAACTTCCCATAAGGATCAGACATTCATCCCTTAGCACATCCTTCATGGTGATAGACTTGCCATGGTTTATGTACATGCCAAAAACGTCAGGGTGTGTTCCCTCAGGGGATGTTGTGTGGAAGCCATGGAGTGTTGGACACACAGGACAGGAGGTGGGACAGGAATCAGTGTGTGCCACCTCTCCTAGCGGGGTTCTGAGATGAGTGAGAGAACTGATGTGGATAGGAGAGAGGAGAGCAGTGCAGCTGCTGTGGCTGCTTTTCCTCAGGAACAGTGGCAGACAGGTGCCAGATGCAGCTGTGCAGCAGCAACAACAGGAGGTTTGGCTGCAGGCTCGAGGTCCCTCAGAGCACTTTGCTTCAGCTGAGGGCTCAGATTCCAACCCGGTGACTGCTGCTGAAGGTCCATTTGGGGTTTAGGTCTCAGCTGACAGAAAGGACAGGCTGCACTTAGACATACTGCATTTGTTTGCCAAGTACCCAGAGCCAGGTTTTATTTCGGAGAGGGCAGTTGTGACCGTGGCAGTTCAGCCTCGCAAGCATTTTCTTCGTTTGTATTTCATGCCACTTGTTCTCTGAAATGGGCCTGGTGTTTTGTGAGCTGTGAAGAGTCAGCGAGCCTGCAGGACTGCAGGGCAACAAGCCTCCTTGTAATGCCTTTCAGGATGGCTCCATCTATATTAATGGTGTCACTAAAAATATTCCCCTTTATTTAGGGAAGCATAGTCTGCCTCAAGAATCATCTGGATAAGAAGAGCTGTATCCACAGTGGGTAGCATTTTCTTTAAGGTATGAACTCTATCTCTGACAGTTTTAAAATGACACCCACTCTCAACTCTATTGGAGGAGCTGGCACAGGAGGCTGCTGCCAGTTCCTGGCTGCTCCTGTGTTTGACATGAGAGCATTTGGCTGCATTTCTATGGTTAGGGATAAAACTGTAAGTGTGGTCCAGTGTCATTAAAACTCCACGTAGTATAAGAGTGGTGAAAAGAGAAACTCAGGTATCAGTGTGCTTGGCAAAACAGGTCACACTGACAGTGCATTTGGTTGTGTTGCTGTTACTGCCTGTTCACCAAGAGCACTGGGAATGCTGTGAGTGAAACACTCCTCAGGGCTGGCAGGAGGCTCTCGCCTTTGCTCTCCTGGAGTTTTTGCTGTCTTCATGAGCCCCGTGGTTCCTGGGAGCCGGTGCATGGTCACCAAGCTGTCTGTCTGCCCCCCACCACGTGGCACTGTGACCACCCAGCTGTGTATGGCCCTGCTGTCCATTCTTCACATGCTGAACTGGAAGTGGAGGTTTTTTCTCCCAGCTCTGCTCTGATTCCAGCTTTCCATGGTCAGCGTGTGCCTTTGCCTCTCTCCAGCCTTCGGCTGTGGGCCCTGTTCTACATCCAGCAAAAGCCTGTAGAGCAGCACCAGTGCCAACAGGCTGCATCAGCTCCTGGGTGTTGCTATCCCCTCCCACTCTTTCCTTTTCCTTTGCTCCTCACTCCACCTTCCTGACTCTTTACATTCCCCACACCTCCTCCAAATCCCTCCTCCTCTTCCTCCCCCCCGCCCCTCCCTCACCCAACAAAGTCTGAGGTTCTTCTCGCTTGTAATTTGTCGCTAATCAGCTGTCAGTGTCGGAGCAATGATGAGAGGTTCATCTCTAGCTGAGGGTAATGGCCTTAAAAGTCACCGAGTCAATGTCAATGGGATCGCTCCAATTCAATCAGAGCCCTGGATGAGGAATGGCCCCCGCTGACATTAGCACTCATTTTGAGCCCAAGCATCTGGGCCCTAGTAAATAACCATCAGTGGGTGGGTCTGGGGGACAGGTCATTAGCCCCACGAAAAATAAATATCGTTTCCCTTGATGGCTGCGAGTAATTTAGCTCAGACGAGGAAATTTCACCCTAGATTAAGTATGATGAGCCAATATCAGTCAGAGGAGGCCAAACAGTGAGAGCTTGATGAGATAGAGGGAAATTTATATGCAGCTGGCTGAATGCAAGATGAGTTTAAAGAAATGATGTTCTCTTCCACTCTTTAGCCATGTGCAATGCCGGCAGTGCGTTCCTGTGGCTGACATCCCTCCCCACGCCCCTGGGGCTCCCCCAGCCCGTGGGCACACATCTGTGGGCTGCACACATCTGTGGGCTGCACGCACCTCCCAGTGCCATCTCTGCCCACTCCAGCAGCACCAGCCCCTGCTCTCGAGCTGCCGGCGGCTTTGGCGTGTGCTGCCTCGGAGCTAGAGCAGCAGCAGCTCCTGGAGAGCTGTGTGCCGAGCCTCTGGGCTGCCCTGCCCGTCCCAAAACACGGAGCGGCTCCGTGGCTCCGGAGCCACTCCAGGCCAGGGGAGCCACTCCAGGCCAGCGCCTGCTCCCTCTTGCTGCATGTTTGCTCTGCATGTTTGCTCCTTGTGTTCGCTGCTTATTTAACCCATCAATCCTGCACACAATATGCTCGGGGGCTGTTAATTCCACCCCTCCGGCCCCTCTTTATTGGGAGCACACACTGGGAGTTGTGTTTTACGTCTGCTGGAAGCAGTAAGCAGGCAGCTTCTCTCTCCCTCATTGGCCCAGCTCTGTATCCTGGAGCTGTGGCTGGAGGCTGGCTGAGGTCTGTTCCCCCAGCTGTGCTCGGAATACAGATCAGCAGTGCTGTTAGTAACCTGCCCAGCCAGGTCTTTTAGTTTCCCATGGGAAACTGGGACAGGAGTATGGAATGAGCCCTATGAACTGGGATACCAGTGGAAAACTGAAGCAGGCCAAGAGCAGACAGAAAGCAACAGAAACCATGTGGAGAAGCAGGTTATTGAAGCGTAGGCATGAAGGGGGGAACTGCGAGTGGAAGGAAGCAAGAGGCCTTGCTACAGCTCGTGCAGTTTTGGCTGTCTCTGAGGCCAGTTTCTTGGTGTTAGAACTCATTAGCTGTGCTAAGAACAGCGTTCAGACTGGTTACGTGGTATAGTTGGCTGGTTTTATTCCCAATTTCTACCTACCTAGTGCATTGCCTTGTGCCAGAATACTTGTCTCACCTCGCTTATATTCTCTGATTCCTCAGTAAAATCTGTCAGCCAGGAAAGACCAAGCAATTAGCAGGTCTGACAGAGAGAAGGAAAAGATGGAAATCTGCTGGTACTTTTTGATGAAAAATGGAATCAAGTATTTCATTCCAGAAAATGTTCTGAGATCTTAGCTTTTCATCCCAAACCAAGCTGAAAACCTGTCCATCTCTCTGGCTGGCTGTTTATATATTTGTTTTTCAATACTGGAAGTTCCTGAGAAATGAAGATTTTGAATTTTGTCCCGAATTTTCACTTCTGCTTCTTTCCCGGTGATATGATTGTTAGCTGAAGAGAGAAGCTGCTCATAGCGGAGGGAGTGGGGCTGATTTTTTTTTCATGCAGGTGAAACAGAGTAGCCAACACAAGTAACTGTAATGACTGGCCTGGGATCTGGTTTTAAAGGTGTGGAAATCTTTGTGTCCTTCTGCCAGAAAACAGTGTGTGGTTTTGGCATACAGAGGTTCCTGGTGATGGAGTGAATGTGAGCCTCCCTCCTGTCTAATGCTTGTTTTGCATGTTCTTCTCCCCATCTCTTGAACTTATCCAGTTCTCAGTGGAGCAGAGCTGCAGGTTCTGTTGCTATCAGAGTTGAAAAAATAAATGAAAGCAATAACAGTTTTTTGTGTAGTTAATATACAGTGTCTTTTACCCTCTCTCCTCCCTCTTTGGAAAAACCATCAATTGGCAGGATGTCATGGGCCTGAGCATAGATCCCTTGGAAGGGTGAGGGACTGTTTGGATTTACTGACAGCACCTGTATTTCTCTGGGAAGCCGTGCCTGGGGTGGGTCGTAGCTCTGTGGCCTGTCCCACAGTCAGGAGTGGTGCAGTGCAGGTAGAGGTGTGTCTGTCTTCACTTAACCAGGCCACAGTTGTACTTTCTGTGCAGTAGGATACACGTAGCAGAATTTGGAGTTCTTTGCTGCGTTTTCCTATGACAAATGGACTTTTCTTTATTACTGCCTTTTGCTGGGGTATTGCAGTCTTCAGTATTTTCTTTGTCTGGTCTACAGCAAACACTGCTGAGCTAAATTCTGACTTGGCATAAGCAGGTGTAAAGTTAGCAGAGTTGCAGCCACTTGGGCTAACCCTGTCTTTGGTCCTGGGCCTGCCCTGCTGCCTTACCAAAGTGGAAATTGCCATGCCTGGATTTTTCTCCTTTCTTTTTTTTTTTACCTCCTTTTTTCCTGGGCTGTGATCATTCTCTCTGACACAGTATCTGTCTCCTCATCTCTTGTGTTGGTACACGAGCAAATTGATGAGCAAACCATTGACAAAGTCCTGATGGTGGAGGGGCTGATGATGAATTGGGGGCCATTACAGCAGGTATTGTGCTTGTTCTACCAGCTGACACTGAACTTCCCTCCTAATGCCAGTTGCCTTCTATCATATGGGAAACGGATTGGATGCCGGCTTCTCCCAATTAAAGGCAGTGAGGTCATATACTTCCTAATTATGGGCTAGCCCATTGTGTCTAAATGTGACAGACATGTGCTTGGGAAATTGCCTGTAATGCCTAAATAAACATGATGAACTCCATGGCAGATCTGAATTGCAGTTGGAAGTGCTCAGCCTCTGGAGTGCTGCTCTGACATGGTGACAGCCACTTGTGCTGCTGACCCCCCTTGGGATCTTTGTTCCTGGCACAGCACTGCCATTGTGTGTGTGTGGGCCCTCACTCACCCTTCCCCTTGCTCTGGGACAGGAGTTTTCACAAACATGAATCAGGATCTCACAGGAAAGCAAAACAGCTCTGCTGGAAGAGGAGGGAAAGGTTGGGAAAGGGAGACAAATTGAGTTTACACCAACAGCAGGAGCAGGTGAATGAGCAGGTCCGTGACAATACAACAGCACAAGGCAAGATGGTTAAATAGAGACTTCTGAGCAATCTCAAGAGACTGCCGTCACCTCCCAGGCTGGGAGATGTCTCCACATGGGCAAATTCTGCTCCCAGGTACTTAGGAAGAAATCTGGACTATTTCCAGACAAGCAAAACCAGTCACTCCTAATTCAGACCACAAGCATAATGTTGCCCTTGTGTGTTAAAACTTCGAACTTGAGAGGATAAAATCTGTGTAGATATTCAGGAAAAAATCTTTTGGGGATATATGTATGTTAAATAATGCACTTAATGCTGGACCAAGGGCAATGTAAGTGTTGGGGTTTATCTGACACCGGAGGCAAAGTGCTGTATTTCCCAGGCAGCTTGCTCTTGCTTGCATATGTATTAGTTTCTATTGATAGCATTCCCTGCAGGATAGTTTAAACTGGCTAAAGCCCTGCTTGCAATTTTCCTGTGTTTTATAATGGTTGGCAATATTCAGTGCTCACTAGCAGTCACACATGCCTGCTGTGCCTGGCTCTGCTCCACTTCTGCTCCGTTTGTTCCCTAGGGCAAAGCCTCTGTCTGCAGGTTGGAGTCTGAGTAAGGCAACTGGGATTATCTGTGAAAATAACCCTCTTTGTGGTGTCCAGAATAGCTGGTACCATTGCAGAACAAATGTGGAGCACTTGTGAAGGGGAGCTGAGTGTACATTGGTCTCCCACCGTGGTTTTCCAGCAACACCCCTCAGTGTGCAGATGCCACCAATGATGTCACCAGAATCAGGCAGGTACCTTGAGTTAAACCTGAGCAGAGGGATTTTGTCACAGCAGGACAGGGGGAAGCTTTTGGGCTTTTAAAGTGAGGAAATAGCCAAAAGCCAAGGGGTTTTGTCAGGTCAAAGCCCTGTGAAATAATCAGGACTTCATTTAAGGAGTGACTTTTTTTTATCTTGCCTGATCAGGAAAGGCTGGGATCAGGGGAGTGGGTATAGACCATAGCTTGTATCCCTAATTTTTGATGTCCAGTTGTCACGTGAGCCTTCAAGACCGTGCCTTGTTTGATGGGTGCATGTAGTTGCTGTATTTAAAATAGCACTTAATCTAAGCAAGCCTTCTGTTGTTCAGAAGTAAACAACCTTCTACCAGGAGCAGGGAGTGAGGGTTTTACAGCAGTGCAGTTGGTAACGGGCATGGTGGGATTTGTGGTGAAGGGCGGACTGGGTCCCGGGCTGGCCCAGGCCATTCAGGCTGTTTGAAGTGCTGTGGTGAGGCAGCAGCTGGCAGGGCCTGGTCTAGGCTGCCCTCGTGTATGAGCACAGCCCAAGTATGTGCATAAATGGAAATTGCAAGCAGCTCTCCTCAAATCGGCGCTCGAGGTTATGTGCTGGTGTAGGCAACCAGCTGGACTGAGACTCATCCTGACAGGTACTTTCCTGTGGAACAGATCAGCATATTTGCCTGTGCCTTATGGCCCGAATCCTTCAATGCTGCCTGAGCAGAGTGCTGCCTGCCTGCCCTGTGATAGGGCTGGAATGATTTCCCCTGCAAGCTGTATTTTCTCCTTTGGACTGACGGGTGTCAAACCCACGGTGGTGTCGAGACAGATGTGAAGTGCTCGGGGCTCCCCGTAATATATCGTGCCCTGTTGTTTTATGTTGATAGCACGCTGGCACAATTTACGTCAGCTATTCTGCCTTACCTTGAACTGTAAGGCACAGCAGCTGTTGAGTTTATATTTACAGCACTCTAAGTGTTTAGGCCATGCTTCTGACAAGCACACACATAATTCACAGGGCTCTGCAGTCTCATGGGCTCTGATAGACCCATTGCGTGGATGGAAGGAAAGGCACCTGGTGGGAATGAGAGAAGGGGTCAGTTCTGAAGAAGGGCTGTAAGTTGCTTTTGTAGCAAAATGTTGGTTCTCTCCACCTTGCAGGAACTGAACTGTCTCAAAAAAGTGTCAGTGCTGTCTCAGATTTGGTTACAGGAGGCTGATATATGCAAAAGTTACCAGAGAAGGGTAAGGTACAGAGTCTGAAGGGGTTTTGTCTTCCCTTCCCCTTTCAACATTCCTTTCCCTTTTTTAACCCTGCCATTAACAGGTTTAAAGTTAAAAATGTGAATAAAACATGGGGGCATACAAAGTGAGGCTAGGTGGGAGCTGTTGTGGGCTCGAAGCTGTGGCTGGATATGTTGCTGAATCCCAGGCTCAGCTCAGGTGTGCTGAAGCGTGAAATGAAGGCTTTATTACCCCAGGATGTGTGCTATGTTCTGGCAGGGTCTTGAGAAGGGCTGTTGGTTGCAGCTCTGCAGAGGTTTTCTGTCCTCTGCAAACGATGTGACATCAACGCTGTTTATTTGGCACAAGGTGAGGACATTAGAGGAATAAGCAGGTCTTGCCAGTAAGGGTTTCATTCCTAGGGTGAGATTTAATGGCATCAACCAATCCATTTTAAATGACCTGGCTGCTGCAGGCATGGGGCTTTTTGGGAGATAAGGAACGCTCAGGCAGCCAGAATAGCAGCTCTGAGCTCTCTCTAGCTTCTTGTGAGGCTGGGGAATGCCATGCAGGTGCAGGATGCTCCTGTCCATGGTGGCTGTGTTTGTCTTAGCAGAAGTGGGAGTAACATTTCCCAGAGAACACGAGAGATAAGTCTGCTCTGCTGCAGGCTCCTGATGTGAGCTTGGGTTAGGTCAAAATCCTCAGATGCATCTGCACACTGCGTCACAAGTGATATCCTGTAGGATATAGAGGCTGAAGTGTCTCGGACCATCAGGGTCCTGCTCTCTTTGGCTTCACTGACACTTTGCCCTGACACACTCGAGATCTACCCAGGCAAATCTGCTCCATCTGCAAGGGTTGTGTTTCCCTCCCTCATCAGGGTGCTGTGAGAACAAACGCAGCAGAGATTGCCAAGTGCCTATTGATAATAGGAGCTACCCATATAACTACCTGACATGGATAAGCTGCTTTTTTGTTCATGTGTCTGCTGTTATTTATCCCTGGAGCATCCTCTGAGAATCGAGAGCTTTCTTAGGCTTTACCTGATGCCTTTAGGCAGATAACTGCTGTCCCTGCAGTCATCCTCTACCTTATTCCCACACGCTGTAACACACCCATTAGCTCTTTTCCTCACTAGAGTTCATTTACAGTGGGCACCACCTTCACTGCCTCATGTCTAGGACCCTTCTTTCTCCCTCTGCAGAGCCCCACTGCACAAAATCAAGTCAACGCCTGGAATTCGCTGTTCCTTTCCTATCCAGATGGCCCCTCCGAGCCCCACTTGACCTCTCAAGAGCAGGCTCTGGACTCAGAAGAGGGAATTAGCAGGCTTCATCTTCTCCTTCGCCACAAACTGTGAAGAGCTTGGGCAGGAGGTTGGCTTCAGGGGGAGGCAGTGTATCGGAACACATTGGAAAAGCCACTTCATGCGAGAAAATGTGGCAAGCAGCGCTCTCAAAGAGCAGGTGATCAAACACAGAAGGCAAAAGGTTTCGGAGAAGACATTCTTAGACTTCAAATGTTGCTCTCAGCAAGAGAGTAGGGCAGCACTGCCTGTGTGTCAGCTGCAGGAAGAGCGTGCCTGTCCTTGAATAGCTGTGCAGTGTAACAGTGAGATCATCCTGTTTGTGAAATGATGCCATTTTAATCCATTGCAAAAAGCTCTTGAGCTGGCCAAGTTCTTCTTCTTTCTCCCCCTTTTTTTCTCCCCTTTCCAGCTCTCATTGACTGCAGCCAAACTGTGGCCAGAAAGACTTTGCAGAGAGTGGTTCCAACAATATTTTCTCCAGAACCAAGACATCCTTACTTCTGCCAGCAGCAAATTTTGAAAAGTGATTTATAAAGTCCCAGGCCTGGGAACTGTGCAAGGGAGACACCACAGAGCCTTAACTGGAGCACTGTGAGATGCAGTGCTGGAATATAATGAATAATATTCATGAATCTGCCATAATGCTGGATGTTATCACTCATTACCATTGTAAGAAAGGGGTGATTAAACTAATAGTTAGTGAGAGACATTTCTGGTGACAGGAGGCAATGATGAGAATGAACTGACTTCAGTATACATTTAGAACTCGGGATAATGGGATGTGGCAGGAAGCCAATAAGTGAACATGGCCCACAGCTCGGATCAATGAATTACTTTTTGCCGCTTTACAGCAGTACATGGTGTTTAATGAAAAATCAATAGCCCCCTGTAACTCAGAGCCGTAATCAATCGTTTGACCTGAATCTTTCCCTTTTTTCTTCTTTGCTTTCCCCCTCCCCTCCAGGGAAGGTGTCCTGGGCTGATGACACAATTCAATTGTGAGGAGCAGTACTTCACCAGGCTCACAGAGGGAACCTGACACAGCCCTGCTGCAATTCATACCAGCTGCAACATAGATATTTATATGGAAAATCTGGGGATGGGCTTGGCCAGGTGCTGCTGCTGCCTCTTGCAGAGAAATCAGGGCCATGCTTGTGGCATGGAGCTAAGTCATGCTATCAGGCCTTAGGCCTCCATTGCCTGCCAAGGCTGTCTGAGGGGTTTGTTTCTATGTCAGGAAAGGAAGAAATCGGTGTTGGAAGTAGGTGAGAAATCCACCCCACCCAGTAGTGCCTGTTGACTCAGGAGGAAGGATCCATAACTCTGGATGTTGGGGCATAAAAAGTTTCTGTCTGAGTTTTGCTGTGAAGTTGAGGAGATTTTGCTGGTAATGCTGGTGTGCCTCCAGAGTCTTACTGGGCTGCACTAACAGCAGGTGGGGCTCATGTGCAATTGCTCCTGATTTGCATCAGTGAGCACAGAAAGAAAAACCAGTAATAAAATCCTACTCTCAGCAAGTCTCGGGAAAGGACAGATTTTGGAAAACTAAGGTTTTATTTCAGAACCACTTGGCTGAGGTTTTTTTCTTGTTTTTTTTGTGTCTTTCCTCTCTCTTGCTGTTCTTTGTTCTAGTCTTGTCACCAACTACCAGAATCGAAGGTGGTGTCCAAGGGAAGGAAATGAAGCACTGACAATGGTGAGGACCTGCCTGCTGTAGGATTGTTCCCAACAGCCTGTTCCTGACTCCTTGTGAATGCCTCTGTGACAAAATGGCACGCTTTGCCCTGCCAAGACAGCTCTTAAATGGGAGGGCATTTGCTCCTAACCTCCTGAGCTCTAAAGTGTCACTTCAGTCTGTCGGTTTTGGTCCCTCTTTAACCACTGACTAAGCAGTTTTCTTCCTTGATACATCGGAAAGATAAATGGGTAAAGCTAAAATTTCCAGAGTCTCTCCAGTTCCTCACTCCCTACACCCACCCCTGCCCCATGGTACTTGTTGTAGCGCAGGAGGAGACGAGAGCAAGGGTGTCTGCTGGGTCTGATGGCTCCCTTCTGCTGCTGTGCCTGAACGGCTGATTTCCTGGCACCGGCACAGCGCCGGGCCCTTGGCGCAGAGCACGGCTCACGCGGGACTGCCAAGCAATGCTTCCCAGGGATCGTGTGTGCCACAACTCTTGCTCGGTGCCACGTGTGCAGCCTTGGCTAAAATGTGTATACCCCGGGGTGTAGGAGTGAGCAGGTAGGGATGGGATCTAGGTGGGCTGGGGGAAATGCTGAGTGGAGGGGGCAGGTTTCCTGAGGGGCACGGGTTTAGTCATGTGTGTTTTGGTCTGTTAATGAATTAGGGTTCTGGAGTTCTTTGGTCCAAAAGCTCTTACAAGATGATTCCTTGCCCTGTCCTAGAGCTATCAAGATGTGGAACAAGGGGAGTGGATTTCACCCAGAAAGCATGTGTTCTAGGGTAGCTGAGCACCGGTAACTTTGGGGTTGCTCCCAAAACTGTTCCTGGCTTGGTAGAGAGAAGGATGCAGCACTCAGAATATCTACGCTGGCTTTGTGTGTCGTGTTTAGCTCTGAGGGCACACTTAGTACTTTTATTCCTCTCTGATCCCAATATCCTTAGTTGTGACGCTGTGGGCGCAAGCCAAGCAGTCTCTGCTGGGACACCTTTTTGTCCTGCAGTTCCCAGACTTTTACTGTTGTTTAGTCTGAAAGAGGACTGGATAAGGGCTTTGAGAACTGGCTTCGGGGGAGATGATCCCTTAAATGCGAGGAAAATGGAAATAGTGAGACCCTTTGCTGGAGAGCTTTTTGACTCCCCACTGCCACATCCCTCCCGGGAGCTGGCATGGTGGGTACCAGATACCACCCCAAATAGAGCAGGGAAGCAGGAGTGCTGCTGGTAGCAGTGCTGGGAGTCAGAGAGGCCATGAAACTCCCAGTCTGGCTGGTGCAAACCTCTTCCTGCCAGTGGAGCAAGTGAATCCGTAATACCCCTGGATTGCTGCAATGGCAGCTTGGCAGGCGGCTGCGGAGCGACGAGGAGCTCTCAAGCTGTGGTAAAATGCTCTGCCTGGCAATGATGTAACGGGCCATGTCCTACCCGAGCTCATGTGCTGAACAAAAAGGGCCAGCTCCTCCACTGGTGTAAACTGGTGGGCGAGGGCTCAGCCCTGGGGGTGCTCGCTGAAGTCTCGCCATCCATCTTTTCAGCCCTTCGCCTGCCGTTTGGAGATGAACCTGTATTTTTACCTTCTGCTGCGTGTCTCAGTTGATCTCTTTTTTTTAAATGCTGTTTGTTAATTCACATTGTGTCTTTGGCCGACCAATTATATGCATGGCCATATTGTGTGACTGCAGCAGTCTGGTGCGGCGCAAGGAACGGCACATCATGTGAGGCGCTTCATCTCCACGAGTAACCTCGGCACCGTGGTAAATGAATACATGAATACAGGGCAGCCAGGAGAGATGAAACGCATTGACCGCTGCCCCTACTCGCCACACAAATGTCATTCTTTAGGAATTTTCCCCAGCCCCCCTTTCTTGTTTTCCTGACACATTTTGGTCCCTTTTTCGCTTCTCCCCTTTTCCCTTAAGTAGAGATGACACAGATCAATACCTTTGATGGAAAGTAATAATCAGGCCTATTAAGTGACAAAGGTTTACTCTGTAACAGCTGTGCTGGCGGGAGAGGAGAGCTTGTCTGACTAATGAATCATGAAACAATCAGGCAGTAGCCATTTGTGTTTAGATCTGTAAATATGGTGTGGTTCAAGTGCCAGACCATCTCCAGCACTCCAGCTGGGGGCACAGATGGTCCACATTCAGCACAGCACAAGTGTAAAGAAAAGCTTCCCCCTTCCCCCTCTCCTGCCTGTCCCACAGTGCCCCTCTCAAAGGAGAGAGCAGCTACCTTGGGGATACAGTTGGGCTGTGGCAGGAGTCCTGGCATTGCCCTTCCACACCGAGCAGCTCCCAGCAAAATGATTGTTCCCTTGCTTGTCCAAGCGGGGAAAAAGCCAGGAAACCCATAAAATCCTGCATTCTGTATTTATGTAGATGTCTTTATTTATGTAGATGTCTTATGTTTTGGACTAAAAAAATGGGGGTTTATTCCTTATTTTCTATCCCTTGGATTTCTTCCTTGTGCTCTGCAGACGTATTTCCCTCTGAAAGGCGCAGTGATGTCCACTTGTTACTCCTGAAGGGCAAGTGAGTGGCACAGCAGGAATTCAGAGCTAAAACACAGGAGCAGGGCCTGGTGAGAGAGGGAGGGAAATGAAGTTGTCAGGGAGGTCAGGCAGTTTCCACTCTCTTGACTTCAGCTGGAATGCTGCCTCTAGTACTGAGGGTGAGGCAGCCTCTCTGTTGGCCTCCAATGGGAGACTGACTGGCCAAGCATGGAAGTGCCAAAGGCAGGAAGAGGTGAGCACCCAGGTAACCCATTGCCTGGGCTTTGGGGGGAGCAAGGCTGTGCTGCTGAGACATAGATATTGTGTTTGAATAATGTATGTCTGTGTCTACCCTGCCAGAATGATAGGGTGTGATTGAAAGCATTTAAAAAATGGCTTGTTCTCTTTTTGTTGTCTTCTGGTAGGAAGATGGTGGTGGGACACCGTGTCCATTTTAGTCCGTGGGAGGGACTGATGGATTATTTGCACTATGATCTGCTTTAGAAACCCTTCTGAAGAAGGCAGTTCTACCAGAGGTGAGGGTAGGACTTGCCGTTCTTACTTTAGGATTTATTTCTCTTAGGAGCATCTAGTTAGGTGATGTCTCTGCTCATTATTTCTTTTAGAGGTTGCCGCTCCCTCAGTAGCATCCCACCTTCAGGAAATGTCTTTCCTGAGCCTCCAGCTCACCCAGGCAATTCTGTGGGGTTTTGTTCTGTGCTGCCTCTTCTGTGCTGGTTCCTGCTCAGACAGCAATGCACTGCAAACGTGAGTCAGGGAAGGCATTTCACCTCTTGGGAATTTATGCTCATGTCACTCTTGCTCTGTGAATAACTGTGAAGGCACCAGTGAGTGAAAGGGCATGTCCCCATTTTCATGGGAAGCACAAGTAGGCTTCTGTGCCTGCACTACCTGCTTCTGACTGCTGCAAGAGCCAGAAACATGTAAACCCTGCCCAGGACAAATGATCTGAAACACTGTGGGATTCCACTCCTGCTTTTCACACTCTACAACTTGTAGTCTGTAAGTTGAGTTATGCTAAAGGACTAAATACAGACCTGATGGAATTGCAGCAAGTCAGGAGGAGAGAGGGAAGGTTGGTTTAGCTCGAGGTGGTTTTAACTCTGATCCCCTTTCTCTCTCTGTTGGTGAAAAGGGCTTTGGGGCTGAGGTTACAGATCAGCACAGCTCAGTGCAGTCCAGTCACAGAAAGTTGCTGAACCCAGAAGCAAATATCTAATTTCTATATCTCAACTGATTTGGAGAGGAGTGTAAGTCACTGGAGAAAATACTTGAATTCAGATGACTTTAAAATGTGAAAGGAGGCCAAGGTGAGCAAAAAGCACAGGAGAGGCACGTGGGGTCTGCCTGCCCCTGCCACAACCCAGCCCTCAGGTGCTGTGGGCTGCTGGGCTGCCCTCCTCAGTGCAGGGGAGGGTGGGCTTCCTGTCCCCTGAGCACTCAGCCTGTGACCTGCATCCTGTCAGGGCTTTTGCTCGAGTGCTCTGAAGCTCTTCAGCCCGGGTAAATCAGGATGACACAGTCTGAGACAGGGAGAAAGGGTAAAGGGGAGAGGGAGCAGACTTTTTTTTTTTCTCCTTTCTTTTTTTTAAGCTGTTATTTTGGGTGGACAAAGGAGCAAGTTTGCCAAAACCCTTAGAAATAAAAGATTTTTTGGACTTCAACAATAGTACTATTCTTGCCAAAAATCACATTATGTCCCACCTCATTTGAGCTGTTGAATAGTGATGTCATGCAAGAAGGTGGATGAAGGAGAAAAGCCCCCCAACTCTTTCAGCTCGATCAGTGCAATCAATAAAGCTCACAAAGGTAATTATTCTGTGATTTAAGGCCTGCTCTTCTGTTTGCAGTGTTATTTGCTTGCACTGACCAAAATGCCTTCAGGAACAAAAAGAAATTTAAACTCATGTAAAAATAATATCTCTAGGAAGTGGTCTTCATCCCTCTCTTGTCCAATAACCTTCTTTCCTTTCTTCTTCTACTTTTGGGAAATGGAATAATTTCTTTTTTTCTCAGGAGTAAGACTGAATTTTGCTTTTTGAAGGCATCTTCTTAGCAAAAGCGTCTGGAGCTGTGCACAGCTGGCTCTTGAATATGGAGTTTCTGCTGAAAGTTCCCTGCTATTATCTTGACAATGTTATTATTATCAAAGCATGTCAATATTGGGTATGACAATGAGAGCTCACGGCAGGGAGTGGCACAGCCTGGCCAGCAGAGGAGGGGGGCCACTCTCAGTTGTGCCCCCTGATGCAAAAGCCATAATAATTTAATATTCTCATACTGGGATCTCCGTTTCCTCTGGCCTGTGCAAATCTGCCTAGTGCCTTTTTTGCATTGGCCAAATCACAAGGGCCATTCCTTGAGTGTTTTGCAAGACTTCAAATAGAGGATCATGCTGGTAATGACTTCAGGGCAGGATTGGAGGTTATGTTTTTGCCTTTTTTTTTCTAGGAATAAATGATTTAACTACTAAACTGAGGCAGGCTTCTAGCTTTTGGATGTGATTTATTTCAGGGTTGTGTTAAACTCATTAGTAGATCAACCTTTTTCCATCTTTGCCAACCTGCTTAGCAGAAGCTAGGGAAGAGAAATCAGCTCAGTGTCATTGACTTGGTGGATTCCAAGTGTCATATACTGTAATCATTAACTACCACCTGCATTATCTGGATATGTGTTTTATTTTTTAGGACTGTGTTTGTTCTCTGCTACTAAAATCCATCAGCATATAGCAGGATATGTTACGTCTCGTTGTAAAGACAACTTGGCAAATTGATCCATTAGGTGATTTTAATGGATGTTTTTGCTTCTTTGCACAAATCTACTGGCTCATAGAGAAGTCAGACATCAGGACTGTCATTTTCCTGGAAGACTGGCCCTTCAAACCCAGTTGTTTCATATCCCCTCTGAGTCCTGTTGGGATGTGTGGAGAAGGAGCTGAACTGAGTGAGCTGGGCTTGGCAAAACTGGCTGCTGAGGGTGAATTCTGTGGAGCATGTGAATTGCTGTCAGCCAGCAGAAACCCCTTTGCTGTGTTTCAGCAGAACAACTGGGAAACAGAGCCATACATGAAAAATCACAGGCAGCAGCTGCTCACCCAAATGCTCTTCTGAGGAGTTTTCTCTCCTTCTTTCCCTTTTGCTCGTGTGTCTGCCTGTGTATATCCAGAGTGATAACACCTTGCACATAGACATACACCTGAAAATGTTAGAGCTAGCTTAGGCAAAGCTCACCAACACACACAGCGTTAGTTTTAAACGCATCCTGGAGATTCCCATGACCACAGGGGTGCTGCCCCTTGTTTAGCAGCCTGGTGGTCTGAAGCACCAGGGTCAGAGTGCACCTCTGGGGCTGTGTGTCTATTGTGTGCACTTCCAGCCTGGGCTGGAGAGAAGGATAATGGTGTCTGAGCAGGCTCCACTGCCCAGCCCGGGCCATTGGCTGCCTGGTCATGAATTATCACGGGAGATGCTGATGCTGGGTGGCCACTGAGGAGCAGGGAAGGGAGGCCTCTCACTCTGAACGTGGGTACTGGGAACGTGGCTTGGGTTAAGTCAGCTGGGGCAGCGGGGTTAGCACCCTTGATCTTCCTTTGTTGGAAGTTGTGGGATTTTTGGCAAGCGGAAAGCCTGGGCACGGGATTCCTGCGTTTCCCTGGGGCTGACCAGAGTCCTGGCAGCAGGGACACAAGCCCCTGTGTGTACAAGGCTGCCATTCATTTTTATGAGGAAGGCAGGACCTCTGCTGCTGCAGATACATATCACATGGACCGTAGGGAACACAGACCGGCAGGACACAGGGAGATGGGGAGCATAGGGAGAAGCACTTGGACAGATTTGTCTGTTTTGATATGCCTGTTGTCTTGGAGACCAGGATAACGTTTTGCTTGTTCTTGTGAGTTGCTGCAGTCTGTTCCTCTTCGCCTTTGGAAGCTGGTGAAGCTACAGCTGGGTACAACTGGAGAAGAAAAGAGCGTGGGTTGTTGCTGCCAAATAAGGCAAATAAGGGGTTGCTTGAGGAAATTGAAGAGGTGATGTGACCCTTTATACTGTTGACCTCAGGCCCCTTGTCACACTCTGAAAACAGGGCTGCAGGCAGAAGGTAGATTTTTAGGTATGGATGTTTAAGGTAGCTCCTGTTCACTCGCTGTGGCTGCAATATCCCCGTATTGCCCTGTTCTGTGCTCAGTAGAGTGTTCTTTTGGGCTTTGTAACTGTGTTTAAGCTGTTCACAACTCAGTGGGGTTAAGGAAGGAGTTCCTTCCTGGGACAGATTTCTCTTGCCGACCATCACAAGGGATACCTGTGCCTTGTGAAGCTGTTGTTCCTGACTGCAGTGCTTGCCAGCACAGCAGGCTGAGGGGGCCTCTGCCCACTGCAGGGAACAGCAGCTTAAACTTACACTGGACTTCCCCCAGAGGCTGGCAGAGTTGCACTGACTGTGAGCCTTGCCCAGCCACATGGGAGGTAGTTGCCTTCCCATTGCTGCCTTTGCAGATCCCAATTCTGGGAAGGCTCAGCAGCATATTCACGCTCTCTGTTATTCCTGTGGCTTTATGCTGAGCCAGTGCTTTCTGAGCAGCTGCCCTAATGTGCTGCTGGCATGGTGGGGGTTGACTGGGACATCATCACCTCCTGGTCCTACTAATTGCACTCATTTGCCACGCTGTGGCTTCCAGCACCATCTCAGAAACTCAAGGCTGTGAGAAGGATGGAGTGAAACCAATGCAAAGCGGGCCTGAAGTGGCTGCTCTCCTAAATGTCAGCTGCCCAACTAAATATAACCCCAAGAGTAGAATTTATGCTTTGCACTCCTTTGCTTTTTATTGTGGGGAGAAAAAAGCCAGGAGCTCAACGGGCTGTAACTTTAATAGGTCATTCCAGCCAGTGCTTACCTTTACAAAATCCTGCTAATGCTGGGAAGACAATACAGTGATCAAAAGCAGTGATGAGATTTTTTAGCAGCATTAACCGTCATGACCTAGCAAAATGAAAGAAAATGGTTTAACAGAACTGTCAGATCCAATATAGCTAATAAAGGCATGGATAAATGTTTATTACATACCGGAGACAGATCATTTCTGTACAGAAATTGAGGATGACCTTTACTGATAACTCTTATCTGCCTGATATCCTGAATAAGAAAAAGAGAGGGGGAGAGAGGGCTGCACTATTGCTGATATTTATGAAAGGTGGAGAAAAATTGCAATTTGCAGATGATGGTTTTTAGACAAGGGCTCTCAGGAAAATAAAGATATGGAACTGTTCACTCCGTGCAAGGGACTCCAGGCTCTGACCCGGCCACGTCAAATGTAATGAATGTGTCCAACAAGAGCATTTCTGGGGAGAGTTGATTTTCATACATTTTATGTATATGCACACACATGTTTGTATGTTTGTGCATGACTCCATGCACAGGGCAGTGTCAGTGGAATTCATACTGATTTTTCTCTATATTTAGGAAGCTCCAAAGTTACTTGAGTAATGCTGCCCTGAGCCACCTTCCCTACAGCTGGGTTTGTGCACTGAGCACCCATAGCTGAAAGCAGGACTGCCAAGAAAGGCCAGCTGCCAAAAGCTCCTGCATAGACTCAGTGGCCAGACCTCTGGAAGGAAACGGGAAATGGAAGCCATGTATTTTGAGCTGTAAATGCCATGTGAGCTTTTTAAGGGAATCTACCCACTCTGTTCCCCTTCCATACAAAGCGGCATATGAGGATTTGAAACACTGGTAATGCCAGTGCTGAACCTGTCAGATGAGGCTGCAGAAGTCCCACCTGAGCCAGCAGCCAGGTAAATATGGGGGTCAAGAGGCAGACAGGTCAGTGGGCTGCCTGGAGCATCAGGGGTGGGCTGGCAGGGTTCTGCTGACAGGGCAGCAAAGAACAAGCTAAATACAGACCTTTTTCTACTCAGCCTAGAGTTCAAGCCCTGAAGACCTTGCTTTCCCAATGTTGTCAGTGTGCTGTAGAACTTGATGGGCTGAAAACACAGCTGTTGCCATGAGGGTGGGCCTGTTCCAGAAGCTGGGCACATGGGAAACGTCACCTGTCAAACAACTGCCTGGAATGAGATGTGAGTGAAATCAGAATCAGGCCTACTACATGCAGTTCATAATAAATAATGCTGTCTCAGTAATGGCTGCAATTAGTTATGAACTTCAATCATTCCTACCGTTTCCATGTTGGCCAATTATGCTGCAGGAATTACCAAGTAACCCACAGCACATTAGCTCTCTGTAGTGCCATTGTTGGGAGGGCTCAGGTCACCAGCTCCTTGCAGGATGAATTAGCACGGCTCTCCCAGCACAATGGTGCTGGGCTGATTTACAGGGTTGGGAGCTGCCCCTTTGTCTGCTGGAAGTGTAGCAGCAGCACGCTGGAATCACAGGAGACTTACCAGTGAAATCACTGGGAGACTTACCCAGCCTTACAGGAACAATGGGAAGTGTGTTTTCTCTGGCTGTGCAGGTGACTTATTAGATGCTGACAGTAATTCTTAGGCCTGGTGGTGGTTCAGAAATAACCTAAAATTGGACGTTAAATGGTGCAATTTGAATCTGGGAAGACAAACACAATTAATGTGCTCACCTGACTCTAAGAGTAGCAGATAAAGGAATTACTTAAACTAGTGCTGATGAGTGGCTTAAAACTTGCATAGGCACGTGCTAGAGCTTATTAAAATGCCTTTTGGTTGGATTTTGCAGGGCTGCAGAGGTGTGTAGGAGTGCTGTTTTCCGAGGGCAGGTGCTCATTTTCCTGTGGGAGAGCTCTTTGCTGTAAGCCTCGGCCAAAGGCAGAGGGACAGCTGGTTCCTGCTGGTGCAGTCCCTCCCGCCCTCGGTGCTCTGTGTCTGTCACTCGATTTGTTCCAACAGCTCACGTGTCTCTGTACGTGAACTTTTGTTCGTCGTGTTCTATGGGAAATGCTGTCCTGCAGTGCTAAAAGGCATTTCTGTCTTGGCAACCTGAAAATCCACAGTAGCTGAAGTGCTTGAATACTTTGAAGTTTCCAGACCAGGCCCACAGTCACAGCACATTCTTTTGGGTGAGAACAGCACTCTAATGGCTCTTTTTGGTGAAGTCTCAAGCTCTGAGTGTTGTTAACCTTCCTGGCAATAAATGAATTGGCAGTCTCAGTGCTTTTGCCTTGTCCATGGTCCCTGAGCTGTAGTTTGAAGATCTTGTAGCTGATTCTGGGCTACGTGGTTTCAGAGAGAATTATTTTAAAGCAGAAAATCTTGGGGAAATTAGTTGCAGTTTAAAAACAGAGTATTTTGTCAAAATCAAATTTATTTCAATGAGGAACGATCACTCTAATGGCTGAGAAGAATGCAAAGATTCAATGAGGTATGAATAGCTGTAAGATGGTACAATTACCACCTCAGAAACAATATATTTGTAAAGTTAATTCCTCTTGAACATGAACAATCTCCTTACACTTGACCCCTCTCTATTGCTTCTTCCATGCTTGAACTCTCCTTGAACTTTGTAGATCCATCTTGAGAGTATGATATGGCCATCTCTTTTGCATCTGGTTATTTTAGCTCCAATTTGCAGCCCTAAAATGGCAATTATGGTGATATATTGCTCAAGTCACCCGACATGGATGAGTATCGGGATCAGCGCGTTTATGCACAGGAGTAGTGAATGGAGACTACAGCTATGATTTTAAATGACTTGATTAATTCTGAAACAACACTTCAGAGTCCATTACATCCAGCAGGTGTTGGGGTTCAGCCTACACTCCCATTGCCTATTCAGGCTGCCTTCCCCTTAAATTGCACAAGAATGTCATCTTTATTGGCCCCTTTTTTTGTGCTTAGCACTCATTTCCTCCCCCTCACCCTTCCTTTCTTTACAGTGGGACAGGAGGGGCAGGTTTGGGGTAGAAGTGTCCCTGCTGAGGCTGCTGGCCTCTGTCAGTCTGCCCCTTGTCCCATGGGCAGTATTGCTGGGATGGAGAAAACGACAGCAAATCACTGAAATCATCTGAGCTTCAGGGCTGACTGGGTCTGGATAAAGCAGGGAGCACTGTGCTGAAAACTCTTGCCATACATCACTCTGTAGGGACAGCCTTTTGTAGGGATCAGTTGTCACGGGGCTTTATTATGTGCTTGTTGCCTTTATTGGAGTCTTTGTGGCCTGATCCCGATGCTCTCTGTGTCTTGTTTCAGCCAGAATAATTGCAGCAGTTTGGGGAGTTCAGCCCAGCAGAGCCACTGCTCCGACACAAACAAGGCCCTATTCAGGGAGAGCACTGGAACGATGGCTCCATGGCCAGGGTGCTCCTTCCCATGAATAAGGGGACAAAAGTCTGGAGGTAATGAGAAGCACAGCATTGGAGTGTTTGTTTTACAGACAGTGGCTCATTCTGCAGGCTGTGCTCTGGAGGCAAGGGAAATTCTGTCTGGGGTCAGGAGTCTCCCCAGGGAAGAGGCTCCTGTTTGCCCTGAATCTGTAACTCCTCCCAGGAGAGGTGACAGTGCATGAGCCTGCTCCGGAGTCCATGGAAATCAGTGGGAGCCTCTCTGCATCACAGAATGTGCCTTAACAGGACAAGCTCAACGCTTGGCTGAGGGGTATGAGAGGATCTACTTGGAGACATTTATGGGGGAGGGGAAAGGGTGAGGGACTTGCCCTAAGGCTCTGCTGGAAAGTATTCCTGGCTCAGACCCTCCGAGGGAGCGGAGGGATGATGTGTACAGAGCTCTGTAGGAAACTGCTTGTCAGGCATCAGATGAGAAGTAGTTCTGTAGGGTTCAGACCTATGTAAACAAACTGTCAGGGAAATGTCTGGCATGACATGGAAATGCAAAATATTGGGTTTGGGTTGTTGTGAGGTTTCGGTTTCATTTCTTATGGGAAAATACTTAGATTTTTCTATCTTGTGTTTTCCCTTGATGCTTCATCAGACTTCTATTTCATTTTTAGGGTAGATGGAAAATAGCATAGACTGTTCATCTGTGAAAATAGTGCTTTTCCTATAGGATGTTTAACTGCAGTGAGGAAGAAAACAACTTTGAGAAAGGTGGATCCCTAAGTATTTACACGTGTTTGAAGTTTTTCTCTGTGTGAAGACAGTGATCTTCATTTTAGAGCACCGGTGGTATTTCTTTTAAGGTGAGGATGGAGCTTGACTGAAAACTAAAATCCGAATGTACCTAAACATTTGGATTGATTGAAATATGACTCTAGAAAGCTGGGAAGACCTAGGAGCAAACCTGGGCTGGATCCCAGGAGCAGGCAGCTCGGTGCTTTCCTAGCCTTGCATAATTCTGTTAATGTATTTTCTGTGTAATAACTTTACTTAACTCAAGTATCAGGTCAGACACCGAGCTCCCCAAAGGCTGCCTGGGGCTGTGTGTGCTGTAACGACACAGGTCCTTCCCTTGACAGATCTTTCTGTTTCCAGCCAGTGTTCACGTGACCTGTGCTCTGACCAAGAACCCACTGGACAGCAGAGGGTCAGTGCAAGACAAGCTTTTACCTCGGGGCTCCACGGCAAATGTCTGGTGCTTCCTGGGCTCACAGGCCAGGAGTTTGCCTGCATTAAAAAGGGGACCTTAAGAACCACCTTCTTCAGATGCAGGCAAAGCCTTGCATTTCTGTGCAGTCTCCCCACAGAGAGCTGCCTCTCCTCCCACCCAAGCCAGCAAGGAGCCTCCTGCACACGGGCATGGGCAACTGCAGGCATTCACTGCGACTCCCAAACCAGGGGTTATTTATATCCCAAATCCCGTTTCTCAGCACGGTCAATTTTTCCCTTACGGGGAAACGAGAAGCCAGTGGAAGGGACTTTTGGTGACATCCCCCCTGTTTAATGAAGCTTGGAGTTCTGGGCAAGTGAGTCGAAGTGCCGTTATTATCTGCATGAGCGGGTGAGGCCGAGGGTCCAGCAGCGTGCACAGAGCTCCCGAAATGTGCACATTGATCACGGCTAATCAGAGTGCCCGGGTCAGGGGGGCTGCGGGGACCCAGGGGGCTGGAAAAATGACAAATGAAGCAGCAGAGCTCGGGGTTAATGCGATATTCAAACAGAATGAGGCATTCAGTTTCTTAGCAGCTTGTCACTTTTCCTTTCCTCTGATATTTTGCTGGAGACTGCAACGAAAAGGCAGAGAGAGTGTGAGAGTGTGTGAGAGAGCAGGGTCCTAACAGAGATGGGAGGAGGAAGTGCTTCAAGTGGATCTAAAGAGCAGAAGGGAAAGGTGTTGGGCAGTGCAGTCCTCCTGCACCTCCTCACTTTCCCAGTGCTTTCCACTCTTTTAGAGTAGAACTCTTTTTTGGTTTTTTTGGTTTTTTTCCAAAGATCATTCTGCTTTGGGACCTTTGTGGTTTCTATAGCCAACACTAACCTGTTACTCTGCAAAAAACGTACTCAGGCTGGATTGTGGCTGAAGTGGAGATGTTTGGGGTGCATCTTGGGCTGGAGCTCTGCTCCCCCAGGGCTAAGTTTAGCATTGTAAGAGGTGAGGAGATGTGTGCAGTGCTGGTTTTTTTTTTTCTGGAACCACTGCATTGAAGGCTGCAGGCAAAATATGTGTGTTGGAAGCAGCACTCTTGCTTTACTTGGGCTTCTCATGACTGTGGTTTCTTAATGATAAATACCTCACCTGAGGAGTTTAAAGTATCTGTTAAAAATTCCCTGTATTTCCAGTGCTTTGCATGCTGGAAGCACAGCTGGCAATGCACAGCAATTGTACTTTAGATGGCATAAATGGTATCTGCCAGCTCCTGTGTGTAATTGGACAGATCAGAGCACAGGTTTGGGGGTTCATTCCAGGCACCCTTGCGGGAAGTCCCTGCTGCCTGCTCTGGGCTCTCACCCAGGGTTGTGGCTCAGTTGAGGCTGGTACACTCTCTGCGGAAATTAGCACCCTGTGCTTCAGGGAACCCTTAGCAAGAGCCTGCCTGGAATTAATGACTGGAGAGATTTCTTTGGTGCTGTCCAGGTTAGAGGGACAGAATGCTCTAAAGCATGAGAGAGGCTTGAGGAGTTGAGGGTCAGAGCTCCTGGAAGATGGTGCTGATTCAGTAATCCTCAGCTGCCATGCAGAGCACAGCGCTGAGCTCAGCTCTTGGGAAGGGACTGCACCAGGAGACCTAGAGATCCTGTGCCGTGCAGCAGAACTCCAGGGGGGAGATGCAGCCAGGACCAAGCAGTTGCCCTTGATCAGTTGGGTCATCTCTTCTCTATGCAGCTGTTTATCAGGAAATCATGCTTGAAAAATTCATCTGATTTTCCTTTTTTTAGTGGAGTTTCCTGCCCTCCGGCAAATTGTAGTTCTTATGTTTTACTTTTTCTCCCCCCACTCTGTTTCCTAAGCATTTTTTTTCTTGGAAAATCTGGAAATCATTTTTTTTCTAACTTGCAGTTACTTCAGCATTTACAAGAGATTCTCAAATGATTTTGATGTTCCATCCCAGACTCAGATAACTGAGTCTGCCCAGTGGGACACTGCCGGGCTTGACCAGGAGACTGTGTGGGGTTGACAAGAGGAAACTTGTGAGGCACTGTACTGCAGGGAACAGGGGATTTCTCCTTTCCCCCTGCTCTCTGGAACAGTGTAACAATGAAGGAAGGGAAGGAGAAGAGCAGAGTGAGAGGAGGAGAGGAAGCACTTGGCTGTTTGTCTGGTCCCTTTGGTGCATTACAGTCCCAGTTCAGCAGAGGGGAGAGCAGCCTGGTAATGTCACCAGTCTGGTGACTGCAGCCTCCCAAGTTAGGGGTAGCACAGCTCTAATGATCACATGGTGGTGTCATGAATGTGTAAGAGCAACAATGATGATGTAGAACATGGCAAAGCCCCTGGGTTTCATTTTCCCCACACACTGCAAAAAGCACAACAGACGGAAGGAAAACCTTGGGAGAACAGTCAGTGAGCTGGGGCTCTGGACGTGGGAATTCAGCTCTCTCCTTTCCCACTGCAGTGGCACAAGACCTGGGATAAGCAAATTATTTTTTTTTTGTTTGTTTCTCCTTTGTTTTGCAGATAGTTTCAAGATGTTCTTTTTTCTCCCGTCTGTTTTGACTATCAGCTCTTCAGGGCTGGCATGATTTCATGTTATCTCCCTCTCAGAGAGGGGCTTTCTTCCAGCACGAGCCTGTCCTGAAGTACAGCAGAACAATGCTGAGTATTTGTTAATGCCGACAGCAGAATTATTTAATCTTCCCCTGCTCTAACCAGTCCTGCAGTCTGCTGCTGCCTTTGGTGTGAGGTACTTGGCAACATTTTTCTAAGACAAGCTCTCTCTCCTCATCAAGCTTCTGTCTCAGAGATGCATGTGAAGCATTTCAGTTTATTCACCCTTTAATCAGATGCCTGACCTCTTCTGAACAGTGCTCAGCTTATGACCTCTTCCCAATAAACAAGTTTCAAACAAGCTGCCACATCAGATTTTGTGCAGGAATGACTGTGAGACAGCAAGGAGAGCTGATCATGCCAAGTAGAGCTCTTTTGGCCAGACCTCTCTCTTCTTCCCTGCAGGAATTAATTTACATTTTTGGAAAAGCATGACTATCTCACTGAAAAGAAGTAATATAATTTCTCCAGCATTGAGAGATCTGCTGTTCTGTGGGGAATGAAGTGTATTTAATTAGGCAAAATATTCTCAGTGAATTGTCCTGGAATGAACATTGTCCAGGGCACTTGGGTTGGATGTTAATTCCGTGGTGAAGGAAGCACCACAGTTACCTGGTCTGCTGATCCTTTGGACAAAGAAGGGTGTTAGAGAACTCCCTGGCACTCTGCGGGGGCCGTAGGCCTGGATTCTTGGAATGATGCAGAGTGCAAGTCATGTTGGGTATCTCAGTAGCTTCGAGCTGGGTCTTGGTGTTGAAATTATTTTGGTTTGGTTTTTTTTTCGCCCTCTTTCTTTCTTTGATAGTCATCTTGACCAAAACTACTACCATCTTTGGGACACTTGCTGTTCTCTGCAAAGGTGGTGTGCCAGAACAATGCATCTGGGTGCCAGCTTGGGGCAAGGTGTTGCAAATATTGGCCATCAGGACACCAGTTCACAGGTATTTGAACACAGGTACTTCCCTGGAATATTCTCTACTCGGTGAGCTGGCCACTGGCTGAGTACCTGTGTCTCCTTGGCCTGGGAAGAACAGGAACACTGGGAAGGATGGGAGGTGAATATCTCCAGCTGTGTCACGGCCAGGTGTTGGCATCCCTGTGCAGCTGAGCTCTGTGGGCACTGCAGGGACACATGACAAGGCTTTGTCTCTCAGCTCCACGGTCCCACCTGCAGGGCACTGTTGTTTGCTGATCATGTTGATTTTTCAAGCAACATTTCCTGTGGCTCTGTTCCCTAATATTTTGGGAGAGGTGTTTAAATTACCTTAGACCCGAGGTGCCTCAGGAATGTTGTCAAGCAAGTGATGTGATTGTTCCTGTGTAGCCGTGGCCTCGATGACGGACGGACCTTGTCCATAGGTGACGGTCAGTGCCAATAAACATGGCTGGCATTAACAGTGCTTTCCTTCTAGTCCCTTTGGATTGGGAAACCTTCCAAGATGATTTGGGTAATAGCTGAACTTGGCCCTTTCCTCTGGTTCCTTCTGTGCTGTTGAAGAAGTCAAAGAGTGGAAATTCAGTTTTTCAGTGAGTAGATTTGGTCCTGTTTTGTTCCATTTGTAGGAGGCTATGGAAGTTGCAGTGCATCCTGGAACTTCTGGCCAGTAGTTTGTAGGACAGGCTGCAAATGAGCAGAAGGAAGGTAGGAGTCGTGTATTTTCCTCTTGAAAAAGGAAACAGCTAAGGGGACCAACTTGAGGAACTCCCCCTGCTCCAGCATTCCTTGCCTTCTCTTTTGACGAGTTCATGTGAATCACGGAGTCTACAATGTTCCCATAGTGCTCACACACACAGGCTCTCCAGATATTCCAGAGTCAGGATAAAATTTTAAACACAACTTGATTTTCTAAATTAGCCATGATTGCTTTATGGTGGTGGATCTTGAACACCTTAGACTGTGTTTGGACACACGGGTCAGAGTAGAAAAGGATAAAACAATTTTTTCGGACTTCATAGGGTTTAAGGAAGCTTTGTCTGTTGTTTCTTTTCACTGGACTCGAGAATTTGAAATGAGGAAAAAGCCTTAAACCTTCTCATAGTCACCCTCCTGGGTCTTAGATATCTTTTCCATTGTTTAAATGTCATAATCTGTCATTCTTAAGAGAAATAATATTCAGCAGTGAAAGCCAGGGCCAACCCCTCTGTTAGGAGGTCAGGGACTACAAGAGCACCATATAGCAACGTTTGCTCAGTTTCCATATTTTTTTGGTTCATAAAATGGTTTGGCACTGGTTTATGCTTCATGTGGAATATTTATTGTTGTCTTATTTACACGAATTTCGAATGATTGATCAGAAATCTGATCTCTCTGGTTTATGTGCTCACTTCCCAATAACCCGATTAGACCCCAGTTGCTGTGCAGGAGAGCACGAGGATGAGTCAGACCCTCTTTCAAGGATTGTTCTCTTATAGGTTGCTCTTGTGTCCCATTTGCCTGGTGAGAGTTTAATTACACTGATGGAGAAAAAAAAAATCTACTATTTTTCTTGAGGATGGACAAATCTAAGAACCCTTATGGTTTCCCAGAAATTTTTAGGACCAAATCCTACTCTTAGCTGAGGGAACAGCAGTTCTGGTGTTCAGTTCAGTGGGGCTCCCTCTTCCTTCCCTTTACTCCAATAAAAATGGAAGCTAGCTGGAAGCCTAATTATCAATTGGCCAAAGGAAGTGAACTGAGCCATCCCTTCTGTGCCTTTTGATTGTACAGCTTGTGACTGTTCAAATCACAGGAATTGAAGGTTCTAATGAATTTTTGAAAAATTTTGAATAACTAATTAATCAAGATGTTAAACAACAAGATTGTTGGTCAAGTGAAATAGTCCACATAAGATTGACATCTTGATTTTTTTTTTTCCTTTTTGGAAAGGATTGGGCAGTGGAGATTGGAATGTCTGGAATGTACAGCTGAAACTAAATCCTATGGCCTTTGTGCTCAAGGTTGGATCCTAATTCTGATGATTTTAATAAAGGGAATTCATGATCTTGCTTTTGTCATTTTGGGGAAATCCTGGATAATTTTCAAGGTAAAAACCCAATCTCCTGATAAAATTTAAGGTTTCTTCCTTGCATTTCCCAGTGGACCCAAAGGAAACTTAAACTACATAATTAGGATATGATGCCAGCTACGGGAGTGCAGCCTTTGTGAGATGGGGTAAGGCTCAGGGAAACAGCTGGGCTGGGGGGGTAGAGTCTTTGAGACTTTGGGGTTCTTGTTTCTGAGGAAAGAGAAAGAACTTTTCCCAGCACTTTGAATCATCATCATTAAGGCCCTGTCTCTGCTCTAGTGTCCTTGCTGGGAAGAGCATATCCTCCTTGAGCAGATGTCAGGAATGTTCTGGGACACTTGTACTCAGTCCATCCTGGGGCTGACACTCCCTGTGCTGCTCTCTACTCCTGGATAGTCTGCAGATAGTCACTTGGGTTGTATAAGGAGAAGGCAGTTGGGAGCACCAAAAAGCCAGGATGCTGTGACAGGAACCCTAAGAACTCGAGACCCTAAGTTGGAAAGCTGAAACAGAGCTGACCATTTCACATTAGGGGTTCAGAACTGGAAATAACTGGTGGAGCTGATAACGTTCCTCCCATACACCTCCTGCACAGCACCCGGTGCTCCCTTGTCCATCCTTTCCCCTTGACTCCGTTGGTCTCCGCAAACACGCTCCTGTCTCTGTTTTCCATCAGCCACGGCGCTCCTGCTGCTGCCAGGAGACAGGATGGCTCGGGCGCCCTGCAGTCACTTGGACAGCTTGGCTCATGCCCGGCCAGGCGCGCCGTGACCCCCGGCATCTGCTCCTCTCACAGGTTTTGGATCCGCGCTGGCTCCTGCGAGCGTTCTGCTCCAGAGCCCCCGTGCTGCTCTGCGAGCTCCGGGCGGGGCAGTGGTGCCGTGGGCCCATCGGGACACCCTGGCACAGGCAGGCCGAGGGCCCCGCGTGCAGGGTCCCGTGGCACCATCAACACAGGGCCATAGGCTGGCTCAGCTCCCAGAGCCTGTCCGGGATCCTGACATTGCCAACTTGAATTCTTGCTTAACAGCATTGTCAGCTTTGTTTGATAAATGCCTTGTAGACTTTCCTTAATAAGCACTGTGAGGGGCTACGTTTGCAATCTCTTGAAATGCTGTTTCTGGAAACAAAAATGCCCCTTCTTCATTTTCCTGCTCTCTTTTATTAGTGAAATTTTAAAATTAGCAGGTGTTGGGAATTTCTTCAACTTTAAAATTAATCATGTGAAGCTAAAAGAAAACTGGATAAATATGTGGTAATTTCTTGCTGAGTGCATTTTACTTGATGTGTAATGCCTTACTATTTAATTCTATTTGTGAAATCGGGCCATAGAGCTTCGGGGCATTCTTAAGCTTCCTTTGTGCCAGTTTTAGTAATGCCTTCCCTTGGTTTATTGATCTGAGTTCATCTGTCGTGCACTACAGTTCATTTGTGTAGTCTCTAACGTTAGTGCGAGGAGAACGTTAAGGATTCCATCCCAACATTCCCGCCGTTCCCAGCCGCGGGCATGCGGCCGGACAGCAGGGGGCGCCGTCCCGGCCTCCACGCTGGGGACGGCTGGTCACGAGGCGGTCACGCGGTGGTCACGAGGCGGTCACGAGGCGGTCACGCGGCCGCGCGCGCCCCCCTTGAACCGAGGTACGCGCGGCGAGGCGGGAAGCGCGAGCCCCGCCTCGCCCCTCAGGCTCGTGAGGGTCCCCTCAGGCGCGAGGCGGGAAGCGCGAGCCCTGCCCCTCAGACGCGTGAGGCGGGAAGCGCGAGCCCCCCACATCCCCTCAGGCTGTTCCCCGAGGCTCCGGCTGGGTTTTGTCGGTAAGGAAGCTTTTACGTGCTGGGGAAGGGAGGGAGCGATTTATCCCTGGAGAGTTACAGCTGTCCCTGGCTTGTTGCGGTAAATGTAATGTGTTCTAGTCTACTGTGAATACAGAGGTTAAAAATTAGCTCTTAATTGCTAATGACACGTGTTGTCTGTGCCACAGCTTGGTTTCAAAAAGATCACTAGCTTTAAAAATGTTAAAGTTTTATTACAAAATAAGAAAAAAAACGCGAAAAAACCCCCAAACAAAAACCAAAAACAAGCTTGTAAAAAGAAATCCCAACAACGAGTATAAGTTTCCTTTCAAAGGAGTGCATCTGGTTCAAGGTGTCTGGTCTCCTAGGATGCTTCCTTGTAGAATCTGAGGTGTTTAGGAAGTATTGGTTTCTACCTAATGCTGAAAGGAGCAAATGTTTGGAGTTTTTTGATTTTGTTCTGAGTTGGTATTTTCTTACTTTTGGTTTGGTTTGGGGTTTTTTGTTTGGTTTTTTTTTCTGTTTGTTTGTTTGGTTTGGTTTGGTTTTGTTTTTGTTTGCTTCATGTTTGTGTAGTTTTTTGCGACAGAAAAAAAAGAAATGGAAGGACTGGTTGTTTGGGTGTTCCTGAGTAAGTGGAGCGAGTGGGTCCTGTAAGGAGGGGGTAACAAGCCCTTCTGCTGAAGGTTTTTGGAACGGGGTTGCGCGGCGGGAGGCGTCGTCCTCCTTCCCCCCCGGGGAGCGCCGGCCCCGCACATCCCCTCAGGCTCTTCCCTCAGGCTCTTCCCCCAGGCTCCGGCTGGATTTTGTCGGTACGAAAGCTGTGCTTGCTGGGGAAGGGAGTGCTTTCCCAAAGGCACTTTGGGGTGCTGGGTGGTGCTGAGTGGCCTCGGCTGCGGGGTTGGGAGGCCTGGTCTCAGTTTCTTTATTCCTGAGTGATGGTGCCATATCCTTCCTGCTGCTCCTAAGACGAGTTTGAGGAAGAAGGGGGGTTGCCATACTGGGAAGCAGTGCCCAGCTAGTTTTGGGAAGAGAGGGCCCTCTAAGGGGTTTAGGCTGTGTCTCACAGTGCCAGGCTGGAAGCAGGTCCACGTCTCGCCATCTGGCTGGGAAAAAGATTTGTGTCCTGTGGTTTCAGAGCAGGTGAACTCTGTGCAATATTGTGCTAAGAGGTTTAAGCCACTCCTTCTGAAGTAGCAGGTGTTTTGTACTTTCCTGTTGTGCCCTCAGGTTGGTGAGGTTTTGGCTGAAGAGCTTTCCTTCCAACATGTTCTTCAGATACTTCTGTGTTAATAACTGCATTTTTATCTCGTTATTTGTCAATTTATCGATATTATTTGTGTAAGAATGCCAGGGAAGTCTTTTCTGCTTTGTGTGCTGTTCCAGTGTTAGTTGGTTGTTAGGACTCTGCTATGGCAGTAACTCATAGTAAGTATGTGTAGTAACTCATGAATCCTATGTGAGCTCTGCTGGGTTTGCCAGTGTCTACATAAGAGCTGTGTATGAAACCTACTCGAGTGGTTCCTGAAGAAAAGGAGCACTTCATGCATTTTTTTTTTTGTTGGTGGATATACAAATTGTTGAGACTCTTGTTATATTTTTTTTTTTTATGCCGTGGCTTTATGCTTTTATTGTAGTTGCTCAGGTGGCTGATGGATTAATGCATTAAGTAGATGTCAGGTAACAGAGTGTGTGTGGAGTGCGCAGTCAGAGCTTCTTGTCCAAGCAGTATTTTGTTTCAAATGTTTCCCACAGCTCTGCCACAGTCGTGTCTGTGGTCGCTGTGTTGGAAACGAGCACAGCAGTGCTGCAGAGGATGAGCTCACCCAGGTCAGCTCAGCTCAGGTAGTCGGAAAGTACATGAGGCGATGCACCTGTGAGAGATTATCCCTGAACATTTACAGCTGTCCCTGGCTGGTTGTGTATGTCTAACGTGTTCTAATCTACTGTGAATGCAAAGGTTACAAATCAGCCCTTAATTGCTAATGACACACATCTTGTCTGTGCCACAACTTGTTTTGAAAAAGATCGATAACTTTAAAAATGTGAGGACTTCTTGTAAAAAGATGAAAAGCAACCAAACCCAGAAAAACCCAAGCCAACCAACCAAACCCCCAAAAAAAACAACAGGAAAAAATCAACCCTGTAAAAAAAAGTCTCAACAATCAACATAAGTTCCCCCTCAAAGCAGACCATCTGATCCAAGGTGCCCGTAGTCTCTTAGGATGCTTTCTTTGTGCACTCTCAGGTGTTTAAAAAGTATTGTTTTCTGGCTAGCACTGAAAAGAGCAAGTGTTTGGAGTTTGTTGGTTTTGTCTTGATTTTTTTGCTTGTTTGTTTCGTGTTTGTGTGGTTTGATGCAACAGACAAAAATTGAAGCACTGTTTGTTTGGGTGTTCGTGGGTAAATGGAGCAGGTGGATGTTGTAACAAGCTCTTCTGCTGCAGGTTGGGAAACCAGTTGCAGCAGCTCATCAAAGAGTAGGCCTTCAGCTGGAAAGCTTCTTTGAATTTCTCAGTATCCCCCAGAAAAAAGTGTTCGGGGTTGGGTAAGGGTTGCATTTTTGGGAAGGGGCTGCAAAATTGCTCCTGTATTGGTAGGGAAGCAGAGGTCTGGGGAGAGAGCAGCATGTTTTGATACTGAGGTTTGGAGAAAGGAAATAATTATGACTTTATTGGTTGAGTGTCAGTCATTCTGTCTCTCACTGTTTTGACAAGTTCAATTCTAGTGACTGATGGTAAAAGAGATGAATGTTGTGGGGGGGTTGAAGGGAAAATTCTAATGGAGGGAAGCAAGGGAAAAAAAAACCTGTCGAAGACAATTTCTGGCATGTAGTCGGGTTCCTGGTGCAGACAGATTGGCTGATGTTGATTGTTGACAGCTTCTGCAGCTTGCTAATTACAACTGTAAAAAATTCAGGTGAATGACAGAAACTTGAAATGTTAATTCTGCTCTTTTTATTTTGCAGCTGCAACTGTTAGTTGGCTCTTGCCGTAATTGATGGACACTGCCAGTTGCTTAGACAGATGGGAATTAATGCTGGTGTTCCCATTAGAAGTTGCCATCACAATCGTGTTGGCGTTACTCTCCTGCGCAGAGCTGATGTGTGTGAGCCGGTGTGTGTGCAAGGAGCACGCACAGCTCATACCTGCAGTCCTTCCTTCCAATGTGTTGGAGCCGCCGATCCAACACAGAGCACATGAACTGCTTGCCAGGTCAGTACATGTAAGAACAGGCCCTCTGCTTTTCCTGAGCTTCTGGAAAAGGTTACATGTTGATAAATATTGCCATAATCATGTGATAGTCTTAAGACTTGTGTTAAGTTGTTCTGGTTGTTCCTCATCAGAAGTGACAGCTGTAGTCTTGGCTGGTGTCTCTGAGCTGTAGTCACCTGCACGCCACATGAATTGGAAACTATAACGCTGGTTGAAAGGAAAATGCTAGAGGTAGGGTAAGTAAAGCAGTTAATAAGGTCACGTGATAGGGGAAAGTAGCAGTGGAGTGGGGTTTTTCCTAAATAGAGGCATAAGCTAGGTGGCAGAAATGATTGGTTACTGACCTGCAAGTGAGCCTGCTTTCTGTGTGGGCGGGACAGCTGGCTCATGTAGAATCTTGGTCTCTCTGAGTGTGGACTTGCTTCGGCTTTGCAGGGCTGGGTTGCTGAGGAAAAAGTGGCTCAGTTTGTCTCTCTGAGGACTTGGTACTTTCTAGAGGTTCAGCCTGTGGGGGTGAAGCAAGTCAGCACATGCAAAGGGCCACTCGTGTGGCCAGGGAGCTGCAGAAGTGTCAGTCCAGGTTGACAAGGCATTGGCTGCTTTTTGACCAGGAAGGAAAGCTCATAAATTCTGAGGTCTCATAGGCTTTTTTTTTTTTTTCTTTGTTTAGCAGCTTACAGAACACTTCACAATGGTAAGGAAAATGCTTCATTCCTTGATGTGCAGAGGAACGTGGTTCAGCGAGCTGGACTGTCATCCCCGGAGGCATCTGTGAGCTGTATTCAGAGGTAGGCTGACAGAACACACAGCAGCTCAGCTGGAGGTGCCACTGTACCTACCTGCTGGTTTGTTGCTTCCACAGAGGGGAGGTCATGCACACACAGCCCCCTCTCCTGAGACCCAGTGGGTGCCTCCCTTCAGACCCAGCAGGTCTGCCTGGTCACTCAGAGCGGAGGTGGGAGCAGCTGCACAGGGGCCCTTCCCCGGCCCGGCAGCAGAGCTGTGGTGCGCGTAGTCGTGCACTCACATGCGGCACAGGAGATGTTTGACGCTCAAGGTAGGAGCGTGTTGCCCACTGCTATGCCAATTACTGGATATTAATGGCAGGATAGCATGCATATGCCTAAACTGGGAAGCAGAAGGTTAATAGACGAACAGCACCAGAAGATCCCATTTATCAGTTTCTATTTATCTCTCCTTGGGAGGTGGCAGGTTTACAGTAAATACCTTCTGTCCTCCTAATTTCCTAATGATGGGGATAATGATGGAGAATGGTGAAGTCATTAACTGGGACAGCCTCTGTGCATCACTCTGTCAACCACATCTCTCCAAGACCTGCAATGAAAAGTGATAGGCCCCAGCTGTTCACCAGATTCTGTTCCCTTCCCCCCTCCCCATACTCAGCCCCATTTGCAGGCTTAGCAATTAAAAAGAGGGGGAAAAAAGACCCAGAAACTGAAAAACAAAAGCCAGTCCCTTTCTCTGCCACAGCAGTGATCACCCAGTCTGCCCTATGCTTTGGGTGTTGGGTGCACCAGTCCAATCCCATTCCTGTGCTGCCCGTTAAATGCAGTGGTATCCCTGGGTCTGGTGGTGTCACTGGGGCCAGGTGTGCATCACGGGAGGGAGGAACATGAGTGAAACCTGGAAGGAGATTGTGCTTCTGGGGCAGAGGCACTGCTTTTCCTTGGTAATGTCTCCTGTTCTTGTCTTCTGCTGAAGAACTTGTTAAATGCCTGTAAAAACGGCAGCAATTCTCTGTGTCTGAGTCTGTGTCTTGGGGTACTAATGGATTTTGGACATTGCAAATAGTGGTGGAACTGTTTAGAGTGGAATGGGTGGGCTCTGGTTCTAGATCTGATTGCTCTAAGGTACAGGTTCCACAGGACAGAAAGGTGTTCCTGGAAGATGAACCGAAGTTCAAATGAAGATGTACGTGAGTAAATTGTTGCTTTGAAAAGATTGTCTTTTTTCCTGCAGTGACATTTCTGTATTGCTGACTCCAGAATTTTTTTCACATTTTACATTTGTTTCACATTTGTTCAGTGACTGTGAGTTGATAACTGCTTTTAGAGAGTTAAGAGTGGGTTTACATTTATAACAGCCACATGTTCATTCAGTGAGGGTTTGTGATTATTGCCACCCCTATTTCAAATACTGCATTTCTCTCAGTGAGGTTGGGACCCGCCTCCCTACCCAGGGGCATTTGGGTGATGTAATACTTTTGCAGTGAGATGTCTTCTTTTCATTTGATTTTTTTTAACTGGTGAATTAAAAGCATAGCTTTGCCTGTTAGCAAAGCTACAGGCATTGCTGTGGCCTGGAGTACTATATGGCAGAGCCATTCAAGATACCCTGTAGGTTGTGCCTTTTGCTACTGGCTGCCATTTGCTGTTCCTGAGAGTCCAGCCTTCTGCCTGGGCATGTTCTGAAAAGAGAGCCCTGCCTGAAGTGAGGTTTTCCTGTGCATCCACCGTGTGCTGGGCTCATAAAAGAACTCTTGAGCTGTGGGAGCTTTGTGTTAAAAGGGTTCATTAACTTTCAAATGTTTCAATTGAGAAATTTCAGAGCTCTCAGCAATAGACCAGGGTGGCCGGCTCAGCCAAGAGTGTCCCCTGACAGTCAGGTACAGATGTGATTGCTAGTCACAGCACCGTAAGAAACCTAATAGTGTCCCAGCAAGTGTCATACTTGAGCTGGAGAGGATTAAACCAGATAGCCCGGAGAGGCTGTAAATAATTTTTATTGGGCTTTAAGAGATAGGGAGACAGAGGAGCCTCTACCTTGTGGCATCCCAGGAATTCTGCCTGCAGGGTTGTAGAGTGTGTGCAGTGGTGAAAGAAAGGACTCTGGGACTGGCCTTGTTCTGAAGGAGGTGATTAACTGTTCTGAAATGCGTCAGGCCAGGGTAGATCATGGTGGTACAAAAGGGCATTTTTATGACTAATATCTTTGCAAATGTGGTGTCTGAGCACAAAGAGATGAGAAATGAAAAGCAGTGGAGCAGCTTTCCTGCTTGGGAGGTGTGTGGTGTTAGCCAGTTAGCTCCTGAGACAAATGGAGAACAAATGTTACCTAAACACTCCCTTCTTTCTTTTCAAATCCTAGATGCTTTTTTTGGCTGTACAGACCTACAAAGATTTTATTTTTATTTATTTATTTATTTATGTATGCACACATACATGCATGCGAAGTGATCTGGTAGCTGCTTATTAGGGAGAACCGAGGGTTTGGAGTTCGGTTAAACACCTCCCGTACCTCTTGGTTAATAACTTTATTTTGTGTTTTCGGTCACAAATGCTGAGGCTGGGGAAAGGGAGTTAGATTTCCTGTGTGGTAATGCAGCTCATTCTGCCTATGTTGTTAGGTTGGCACGTGCTCAGGGGCTGATGTTTGACCCCAAGGCTCTTCTCCAGCCTTGGTTTAGACAGGTGAGGAAGTGCCAGTTCACTGGATTCCAGCCACCCCTGGGACAAGCTGCCAGGGGCTCCTTGATGGTTTTGCTGTGTTGTGACCCTTGCTGGGTTGTTTTCCAGTCAGCTGGCCTTGCCTGGCTTCTCCTGAAGACAGACTAGCCAGGGCTCAGTGAAGCCAAGCTTTGTGGATTGCAGCCCTTCCTGTGTTGTTTTGGTTCCCAGAGGAGCTCTTAGCTGAGAATTAGAATATTCTTAGTCGTTAATGTTTTAACTTGCTCTGGTCTGGCTTTTCCAGACCCAGACTAGCCCCCCATCAGCAGTGTCTATGACCAGCCTCTCTGCTTTTGACACCTCAAGCCTGACACAAATCAGGCTAAACAGAATGTGGAATATTAAACAGCTGTTGGCTTCTAAATAAGGAAAATCATATTAGTCTCTCTGTAAGCAAATCTGTATGGTAATTTCAGGAAAGCATGAGGTGACTGTTCTCCCTGGGAAGAAAGAACTGATATATCTTTGCATATCCATAAACTAATCATACAAAAGACTTAAGAGCCTAGCAGGGAGGGAAGTTTTACTTCCCTGAGGAATGTTTGAGGAGGAATATAAAGACAGGACAAATTTTCTGTCACTATGGAAATTTGTTTGGGTAGGACAACATGTACAGCACCAAATCCTGAGAAGGATGGATGCTGTTGCAGATAATGCTGGTCAAGTGAAAGAAATGCCACTGGAGCATTGTAATATCTATCCAAAATAATTTTTTCAATTATGTGTAACATACAGCAGTGGATGACTTAAAAATTTATCCTGTCTGACAGCTCAGAGGCAGCAGAAATGTTAGATTCAAGACCATTTTTAGAGGTGCAGGATGTCCATGCTGACCCTCTGGCTGTTGATGGTTTAAAGGAAATGAGAGCGGCTCTTGGCAGGGAGCATTTAGCTCTCTGCAACTTGCCTGACTATTTCTGGCTCTGGCTGATACAGCCCCAGCTTCCAGAGTGAGTGTAGCAGTGTGCATCTGCAGGACAGGATGGATCAACATAATGCTTTATGCAGACCCTGGCTCTCAGAAACTTTGTCAAAAAGGAAGCTATTAAGTGTGTTTCCTTGGAGTAACTAAATTCTCTGTCTCTGCTGGGTGAGGTACTAATGTTAAGTAGGAGGTACATCCTCTAAGTGGTAGTGCTTACAAGGGGCTGCTCCGTACTGCTCAGATATGGCAGAATTCATTGATGGCTGTGGATAAATTTGAAATAAATGCAGGAGACTCTTACTCTTCCCTGCCTCTGATTCCAGGATGCCAGGGAATATTGCCCTGGCACATGCAAAATACTGCTACAGTGAAGATAAGATGATGGCTGTTTTAAAAAGAGGCAGCTAGGTATCCAGTATATACTACTGACTGTTTTGGCTCAAAAGGAGTATCCAGTGCTGCATTTGCCGTGGCACTAGGGTGTAAAAAGGGAATCCCAAGAGCTATAGAGAGCCCCAGGCATTCCCCACTTCTCTCTCCCAAAAGAGAACTATTGTGATTTGTCTTGGTATGAAGGAACCTCCCACTCACTGATCTCAGAACCCCCCCAGTGTGAATCTGCCTCTGCGGCTTGTCGTATTGCCTCCTGAAAATCCTTAAAATTAACTTAGGATAGTGAGCTGAGCTTTCTCTAAGTTGTATTTCATTTGGAATTTTTACCTTTGGTGTGATACTTTCCTTACTCTGCATACATCTTTCTCCTTCCTGTCTTTGCTCCTGCTAACAAAGGAAACCTCTGCACTTCTGTCCTGCTCCTGTTTTTCAGCTAAACCATCTGTGACAGAGAGCTCAAAGCTTAATGGACTGAGCATGCAGTGTCTTTGGGGGTAACTGCTCTAAGAAATGGGCAGCACTGTGGTGCAGAGCTATGCTTGCCTATTCTTCGGGCTCTCACATCATGGAGTGCATGCTCACATACTCCATCAGCTGCTGTTGGCTTGACTGCTTACACAGGCTAAATGTAAGGCCCCCAGTGAACATTTCTGTCACTTTTGCTGTTCTGGCTACTGTGCTTAATCAAAGAGCTGGAAGGAAAGCTCTCATTAGAGAGGTTTTCTCAGTCGTACAGAAGCCTCTGCTTCGCTAATTGAGGTTTTAGAGAGCTCTTGCTTCTGGTTGGGGTTGGTCTGCTTGACCTGATCTAGGCCTGAGGCAGAATGAAGCGAGAGCAGACTTAAAATGATGTTTGAGCAAACACCATGGCTGGAGGTGAATGGGGTTCTGTTCTGCAAGGCTGCCGCTCGGAGACTAAAGAGTTTCCTGCTGTAGCAGCAAACTCGTGGAATGTGCTGTGACTGGAGAGGTGGTGGGAACCTGTAGGTGAAAGTGGGAGTCTGCATGGGGTGAATTGGTAATTTTCTGTCTGTTGCTACTGCTTGCATGTACAGCAGTGAGAGTCCAGGCCCTTGCTATCAGGTGTTGCAGGAAACAAGAGTGCAAGGCAACTTGTGCTGCAGAGCCTGCAGTCTGAGTAGAGAAAATAGATAAGTGCTGGGGAAAAAAGTGTAAGGGGCAGAGCCGAGGACAGCTCCCCTATTCACCTGTTGCACTGACCTCAGCACAGGAGACGTGTGGAAAAACTAATGTTTATCTGAGAAGGGAGCATAGAATAAAAAGGTCTTCTGTGGGAGATAGCTAATGTATCAGTAGTGCTTCAGGCTCTTAAACCTCTGTAACAGTGTAGCCTAGTCCATTTTGTATATTTTACAGACTCTGAATTATCGTTTTCTGTGTAGTACGCAAGTTTGTGATCCTCAAAGTTGCCACCTGAGGATGTGTGAGCGAGTGAAATTATTCTGAGGGACTTGTGTTAAATTATGTCAATATTACTTATGGTCTAAACTGTTGATGTCCTGGAGAAGAAGTTGTGTGATGGAGGACCTGAAATAGAGCACTTGCTCTTTAAGGATGCAGGAACTGTTTATTCCTCTGTGGTCAGTGACTTGAGTAAATCACACATGTACAGGGTTCCTCTGTTGTGGGCCAGAGGCAGTGTTCTTAATGCAGTGCAGGATGTGAAGCTGCCAGGTTTGCTTTGGGGGATGGTGGCTAGTAGGTGGGTGTACATTGGTGTGCTGAGTGGTGAAGGTGCAGAAGGACAGGAACCTCAAGGTCGTGTGTTCAGCTGGTGCTTCTGAAAGCCAACATGCATGCCCAGCCAAGTGTCAGAGAGGAGGTTTCAAGCTGTGGAGTTGCCTCCCACAGCTTTTTTCGGTTGCAAAGGATTACGCTGTGCTTGAAAGAGAGATGGAGTGAGCAGCTGCTGGTGGTTGGGAAATGTTGATCCTGGTTCCTGGGCAGCAAGGCTTCCTGCCAGCTGAGCAGGCTCTAGCATTGGAAGCAGCATCTGTGGTCATGTGGCAGGGTCCTCATTTCCTATGGAAAAGGAAATGGACTGGCTGCCAAGTGCTTAGAATTAGTAATAAGCTGCCCAGAGAAGAGATGCGATGAGTGCAGGTCACTCACTGAGCAGGGCAAGATGGAATCCATTTCCAAATGGAGATGGAGTGAAGGAGAGTGGGAGGAAGGGTCAGTGGCGTGTTCATCGGATGTTGGCCAAATTCCCATACAGCATTCCTTGGTGGGCAGGCTGTGTCAGACATGTCTCAGTAGGTCTGGCCTGTCGAGAGTCAGTGCGGAGACGAAGGGACAGATGGGGAAAGGAGACAGGATATAATGGAATGTGCATGATGTCACCCAGGGGACATGTTAACTGAGTTTCTTTGTTACCAATTTGATGGTGTATTAGTGCCTGACCTTGCAGCGGGGATTTGGACCTTCCTTCCCTCGCTCGTTTTCCTTTGCTGTTTGCTTTTTATCTTCTTGAAGAGCAATAAAGATGCTGAACTCCAGAGAGCTCCTGTGGGAATTGAAGTCTTCAGATACAGCATTGCTCTGGAAAGAGAGAGGGAGGAAGTTGTGAGAGTAAGAATGAGAAGAGGTTTGTCAGGAAAGCTTGGGCAAGGAGCTGTAATCACTGAAACAGTACAACTGGTAACGGGATGGGGTAGTTGCCTTACTCATGTGTTAGAATCTTCCCACGCCATGACAGATTCCAAATGTGTGACAAAACTGTGCTGAACAATGAAGGATTCTCTGTCATATGTCTGCTGTCTGTCTTCTACCTATGAAGGGGACAGGGACCTTTGTTTTGGTGGCAGAGGATTCTCGGATGAGCTGCCCGTGCTGATCTGTATGGATGACTTAGTCTGCTGGAGATGAAGGTGTGGCTGAGCAGCTGGGAGGGCTCTGGGGAGCAGAGTGCAGGTTTGCAGACAGGTCTGACTTGAGTGATGGTTTGTCAGGCCTTGAGGAGTCTGGATGAGTGCCTGGAATAGAAACCCACGGAGACTTACTGAACACAGAAAAGCCATCCGTAGCTCAGGTGGTCCCAGAGCTGCACGTTGTGAGGGACTGGGTGTGCATTCTGAATGAATGTCCCTGTAAGCTTGCTTTATTCTTGTACCCTTGGAAGGTGCCTGCTGCTGACCTCCATCACAGCCTGCTGGAATGGGTCATTCTTTGGTGTGAGCCACAACAGACGTTCTTCTGAAAGAAGTTACTGCAGAAATGCTTTAAGACAAAGGGAACTCTGAATGCTTACAAGATACATCCATGACTTCTTACTGATTTAGCTAAATTTTACTGGCTCACTGGTTGTTGAAAGCAAGCAGAGGAAGTTCTCTGGTCTTTGGGGTTTGGAGAAGGGGGGCAAATGAGTGTTTTCCTCTGACTTAGGAGGATCCTGGGCCCTTTTGCAGTGGTAAATCAGGCTGACCTCTGCAAGACAGAGCAGGGTACTGGAGTTAGTGGATGACTCTGGGAGTTTGCAGAAATTTGTAAAGATACCAGAGCTAATGATGAATGACGTGTCATGTTCTGATTCCCTACACAACTCTGGCAAGCGCGATTCAATACTTTGTTCTTACATTGTGGTTATGGCTTTGTCATCAGCCTTGCAGTGGTCTGACACTGCTCACCTTTCTGCTAAGACCTGCCTTTTTCCTAGAACAAACTATTTGTAGCCCCACGAGCCACAGAGGAGGAGTTGTGGCCTGGTCTGTCCATAGAGTAATAGACATAATGTAGTACTTTGTGGATGACGTGGGTGTAATGGCTGCAGCTTGGCTTGGTTCTTGTTACTTGAGCACTTTTTTATGTGAGTTTCCAGACCCTGGCAACCTCTGAGGAGTAGGCTGTATTCATCATGGCTGTGGGAAGATGAGGAAGCCATGGACAGTTCTAGGTTGGTTTAGACAAAGCTGCCATTGTTAGTTCTCATTGTTTCTCTCATGTCTGTGTGAGACTTTTGTACATGGAGTAGGACTTGTTCTGTCCCTTGTCTGTGAAAACTTGTGTTCACTCCACCCCTGTGGTGCTGTCAAGCCAGCAGAAGAGTATGTGATGGTTTTGTGTTGTGCAGCCAGTGGGAAGGAAAATAGTGTCTGAAATGGCAGGCGTTAAATCCAGTAAGGAGGAGACATTCATCATGGATGTGTAGTCATATTTTCTGTCACCTGAGACTGTGAAAAGGTGCTCGTGGTAAAGCTTACTTAAAATACGTTTAGTGTTCTGTCTTGGTTTGCGACAATTCGGAGGAGGTGGAGATGTCAGACGGAAGTGTCCTTCTTTGGATTCAGTGCCCCTGGTTTTCTCCAATACAGAGAGAGACCGAATATGTGCAGATTAAGTGAAAAAATAACTCTTTACCAAGAAGAGTGTCAACAATAATACTGATGAAACTGGGCTAAGCCAACTAGTGAGGAGAAACCTCCCAGGCTCCTGCCCACTCGACCAAAATAGGATGGTGGCTGGCCTCCCCCCACCTGGAAAACCTGGCAGGAATGGCTGGAGAATCAGCACTGGAGCGAGGCTGCAGCGCTGGCACAGGCAGTCAGAGCAGGGCTATGGACCCCCCAGGCAACTGGAAGGACTCACCAGACACCCGCTGAATCCAGTGATGAGGCTCAGGCGCTGCAACCTCAGTGCTCGTCGGTCACAATGGTGGCTGCAGTCTCGTCAGAGTGGTGGTCGCAGTCCAGATCTGTCGAGGTGGTGGCAGAGGTCCCGTGTAGTGAGGGAAGAAGACCCCTGATGTTGAGTGAAGTCCGAGTGTGGTCTTGTACTGGGCTCAGGCTGAGTGGGGAACGCCTCTGGTACCTCCCGTGGGGCAAGGAGTTCTTCACTGGGTGATGTAATACCTGTATTGTGGGATATTTCAGAAGTCTTTGACACCTTCTATGATGTTGCACCTGTCTGTTACCTCAGGACAGGTGGATCCATTATGGCCATCAGCAGAGATGATTATCTTCAGGCTCTGTGTGTGTGTGAATTATCCCGGTGCTTCCCCGAGCGGAGTTAACCCAAATGAGTCATTTGTGCAAGTACAAGGAAACAACACCCAGCTCAAAGCCTGAGGTGGCAGGTGTGCGTGCCCTCAACACCTGGATTGTCTGAGTCATCAGCGTTTCAGTCTTTCGCACTTGTGGATACATTCTGAGCATAATAGTACCACTCCTGTCTTAAGTTCCTGCCACAGTTTAAATTAGCAGACATATCTAGGGAAAAGGTGTGTACCAGAATCTTTGTGTAACCCAGGACAGTGTTCCTAGAGACATTTGGGGTTTCTTTCTTCAGCTGACGATCTCTGTGTTACCAAGGTACACTGGAATTTAGCCTATTGTTAAGAGCAATCAGCTAGTGCTAAACCTTGCTTATTTAAATAACTATATATATACTGAAAGTGAAGATGTGTAGTAAATTATGGAAAGCTTCAAGAGGGAACCTGACCAAGGTTGGACACAAGTAACAAAATGTGGAAAATAACTAATGAAATAGAAAAAAAAAGGATTGCCTAAATATCATCATCTGGGCTAAGATGTTTTTCTTTGGATATTTTTTAGTTGCTATTTCAATTTACTGGACTGTGATAAGTATAGTGGGTATGGTAGGAGATGAATGTTGAATCTGAGATGGAAAAGAGAATGTTTAAATAGAAGACATGTTTAATTAAAGAAAAATACCTAAGAAACTCCAGTGTTTCCTAGAGGCCCAGAATGTGAGATTCAGCATGGGAATTAAAATCCTGATCCATGTCAAAACCTGGAGTTATTTTTCTGTAGAAGAATGTTCAGCCCATCTATATCTGGAGGTTACTGAGATTGGGAAGGTGAGGGTCAAAACTCTGAGCTGGATCTAAATGTGCCCCAGGCAGAGCAGTCATTGGCTTCTCACAGGGAGATATGGCTTGACAGGGAGATAAGGTTCTGACCTGACCCATCCTTAGATTTCCCATGTACTCTGTGATGAGGTAAAGCAGCCGTGCTGGAGCAGAGTCCATGTATTGGTCGGGAGTTTCCAGCTCTACACAGCTGAGTTTGCATCATCATAAATGAAACTCCTGCTGAGGTTAAAGGGCAGGAGTTCATCTATAAATGAACATTCCTCAACCTCTAGTTACATGTTGGACCTTTGAGATCAGCTCTAACAAGCGTACTGCAAACATTGGATTAGTTTGTTGCATGCCACTGGGAAATTAAATGTGTCTTCCAAGTTCTTGTCACTTAAAATTTGCTGTGACATTTACTGCGTCTGACAAAATGCAGGAAAGAGGTTCCAATTAACCAGGACATCAAACACTGTGAATGCTGCAGTTTATTTTGGAGGCATGATATTCAGAAAGGTCAGTCTCTCAATCAGCTGACCTCGGCCATTTGTAGTGTTGGCTATGGCTAATGAGCACTTGGCTCAGTCCGTAATGGGAGCTTTATGCAGGGAAAATCCAGATAATGGATGTGTGGGGAAACTAGCTCTGTCTGATGGCTGTGCACTGGGGAGGGGGTTTGTGAAAACTCTGACATAGGAGAAAAAAGGAGCCTGAATCCAGTGTTAAAAGCTAGGAGCATCTTCACAGTCAGTCCCCTTTCACCTAAGTGGAAATTGTTGCTGTCTTAGTGCTTCTGCTCAGGCTTGTGAACTGCACAGAGCTGTATGTAACAGAATGGTGATTTCAACTTGGAGCAGGGTAATATTTCCTTGGAAAAGGTAAATGGAAGCGTGTTGCTGCATCAACATGATGCACTCACTGTTGACAAAAGCTTGAAGGGAAAGTGGCCAAGTCTCATGATAGACTGATGTTCTTCAGCTCCTTTAAATGTTGGTATCAGTCAGTTGCAAATAACTCATGACTTGTACCAAAATTCGTGGCACCTGCTGGCCCTTTATGTGGGCTTGTTCCAGCATTAGTATTGGGCTGTAGTATTTCTGTATGTCTGAAAACAGACATTTGGGCTGAGCTTCCATAAATGATGCTGGATTTATACCAAGTTCACCCTCAGGAAACAATTAACATGTAACTGGCCAATAACATTCCCTTTCTGTCCAAAGTTTTGGGTGTTTGGGTTAAAAATGTGTCATTTTCCTATGTCCCAACAAGGTCATGTTTCACAAAAATTTTTAAATGCACTCTACCCAAGTTCCTCTGTTAAGTGAAACCTGGCAGGGCAGTTCTGGTTGGCAAGTGAAAACTCTTGGAGATGGTCGCTCTTAGTCCACCCTGGTCTTGGATAAGTGCTTGGGAGTGCCCACTTGGAGGAAATGAAAAATAATTCAGTATGCTGCTGGGATCTTTCTGAACTTCACTTGCTTAAGATGTAAGGATAAACATGTTCTTTGCTAACTATTCCTACTTCTTAATACTGCATTTGTTTTCCTTCTTTGAACTTAGCTCCCTGTATCCACAGTTTCAGGGGGTGTTCAGGACTTGCAGTTCAAGTACCTGGAATATACTGTGCTATGAGCTAGGCATCCTTTGGGCAAAAGGATTTACCTTATCCGCTTTCCACTGAGCTCTGCTGAATTCAGTGAAAGTGGGACTCCAGCTTCCACTGGTGTTGGGAGAGGGGAGGGAATGGTGAGAGTAAGAGGACTTGGACTGTTTTAAGTTGGTGGCAGTAGGATCACAGGCCAGAGTAATAATAAGATAGTTGGCTTGAGTGTCTGGGAGAAAATAAAAACAAGAACTTGGAATGGTGGAGTCTGATGCTGTCAGGCTTTTAGCTGAAACAGGCTTCCTGAGGCACAGTGCAAAAGAAATAATTTCTTGAATTAAATAGAACTCCCTTCATACTGAAGTCATAGCAACCAAATGACCTCACACTGCAACTTTACTCCCCCCTCCTTTTAGTTGTTTCTTTACTTTCCTACAATATGTTATTCTTGTTGTTTGGAATCATGGGGAGGAGGGAGAGAGGGGAAACCAACCTGTGTAAAAATTAGCTTTGAGTTATTCCATCTGTGGACTCTTAATTTTGTCATGAAAACAGAGAAGCCTGGCAGGAAGCAAGCTTGTGACTGGCTCCATGTATCCTCTTGTCTGGAGCTGGGTAAGGAAGTGTGGCATTTAGAACGAAAGCAAAAGCTTCATTTCTGGAACTCTGAGTGTTTGCCCAATTCTTTGACCATCTGTTTTTGTTGACAACCACCTCTTTGTGTTGTGCCAAAGTTATTTTGGCTTTTATAATCCGTAGATGTGTGTGTGTACATGGTGGTGTGGTTGTGTGTGTCTGCATGTGGATCGTTGGGGCGCTGCTGACTGGGTCAGACTGTGGGAAGTAGGATGTTGAAAGGCAAGTATTTTGTGAGGATAGAATGACAGTGACTAATCCTGGCTTCTCTGAGACACTTGAATCCTGTCTGTGTTGTTATCCTGTCTAAAAGCCGCCACCTTCCAGTGTCTGCCCTTAAGTGGTTCTGGTTGCATCACAGCCATTTGGAGTATGCAAGTATCTGCCTCAGAAATCACTGCTGGGATGAACAATCCTGATGGAGAGCCCAGCAGCTGACTGAAGGTGGAGAGCAGATGGCTCCCTGTGCTCTGTGGTGCTAGAGCAGGAGCCTGTGTGATGGTGCTGGCGTGGAGGTGCTCAGCCACCTTAGCCTCTCTGGGGCTGCGCTTCTCTTGCGTTCTTAGTATCAGTTATAGGGTAATTATTCATTCTCTCTATCATTTGAGTGCTGATTTTATCCACTGTCAATATGGATTGGAGATACACTGAGCAGATGATATTCAGAACTCCATCATGGAATTGCAGAAGCATGTGGAAATTCAGCATTAAAATCTAGCAAGAGATACTTGGTAGAACGTGTTTGTGTTTTTGAACCTGTGTTTTCTCTACTTAAAATGTCTTTGTTTTCTTCTGAAAGCCATGCAGAGAAATGGAGCGTTTTCTGTGCTGCTTTCCACATAGTGAGTTTTTTCAGCAGTGCCTTCCAAACTGTTGTTGGCATGAGGGTAGGCTGGACTGATGTCTATAGCCCGTGACAGCAGCAAAACGAGGCTAACAAATACCCTTCCGAGGATGCAGCGTGACAGCTTCATCCATCCCGCTGCATTTGCATCGGGAGTGTGGAATGGCTGCGTGTCATGGGCCACTGCCACTGCACACAGTCATTTATTTAATAACTCGTGCACGGGCATTTAAGGGGAGCCCGCAACACATCATTGTAGGGGAGACAAATAAGAAGTTAAGAGATGGCAGCTTTTAGAGAAGTCTGGTTTGTGCTATTCAATCACCATGACTTCAAATGTTCAGCAGTGCCTCAGGTGTAAAGCAGATGGAGTTTTTGTGGACGGTGGCAAAGGCATGGGCTGTGGTGTGGTGCTGGGGCTTCGCTTTGTTTTCCTCTGTGATGAGTTTGAGGGTGGCCTTTTCCCAAGATAAACTTATTCCCTTGAAATATAAAGCATTAGAGTTAATTATGTAGCTTGCACTAGATGTTTCTGGCATGTGAACCAGGTAGATTAGACCTGCTTCAGATATGGATGATTATTTATTTTTCTCTAGAGCTTTGTTAATACACACAGAATTGAGTATCTTTGTTAGTCAAGATTTTCCAGAAATGCCAAGTGCTGCAATTTCATCCTGGGGAGAACTAATGTAAAGTGGAGTGCCTTGAAATCCACCTTCTTAAATATTTATCTAGATAGAAAAATGGAGAAACTAAAACGCCTGGAATAGGTAGTCACTTCTGAAAATCTGTTCATAAGCATAAAGGAAAATCCTTCTGTCATTTTAGACACATTTTGAGGGATTACCTTTTACTCCTGTGCTACCATGTACAAATGAGGTGTCTGAGGTCAGTGGGATTTGTTGACTGTACAAATGCCTCTGGTGAGTGCTGGTGCAGTTGGGAACAGGCATGTTACTTCACAGACAAAATTGGAAATACAATAAGGAGGCCAGGACTGAATTCAGATGGGGACAGTATGTTATGCTGATAAAAAGGAACAGTGGAAGTTACGTTGATGTGTAAACAGAGACTTTATCTGTGAAAAATAGAAGGCAGGTTTTTAAACTATAGAGCCCAGACGTGAAACTCCTAAACCCTGTGCAAGCACTTAAAATAGACATTTTTCACTGCAGTGGGAATGAAGTATTCTTCATTTTTCTCATTGGTGGGAGCCCAATTTTAACAGCATAAGAAAGGTTTCATGTTGTCTGCTCTAAGAGTAAGTCATCAGAGTAACTAGAGAGGAACACTAGAGGTTGTCAGCCTCCCTTAGCATCAGCGGTGCTGAAGCTCTTGGAGTGTTTTCCTCACAGCCAGGCCCGTTCTGACCCTTCAGTTCTTGTTTGCAGAACTCATTGTGTGCATGATGTGTCTCCTGGGTTGCTTTGCTTAGTAACAGTTAAGAATAAGGGGCCTCAGAAGTGAAAAAGCATTTCTGTTGTCAAAGGCCTGGCGAAAGAGATGTTTGAAAAATAAAAACCACCAAGGGCAGAAGCTGCACAGAAGAGTAGAAAAAGGGCTCAAGCAAGAGAGATGACTATTCTGTTGTCTTAGTTATCACTGACCTAGCACCCTGTATTTCCTGTGTTGATATTGTTACTTGATATTGTACTGTGAGTATGGGATGGCTGTAGAGGTTACAACTACCTGCTTGGTAGGTCAGCGAGTGGTTCAGTCTTGCCCAGAAACTGGGGTAACTCAGCAGCTGTTTTGTGTGTGCAGCTGGATCAGAGATTTGGGAGAGAAGGAGGAGCTCTGGAGCCAGGTGTGGGGGGAAGGTGACTTGTCTGTGTGTGTCAGACACCTAAGCTGGGTTCTGCTGTTGCCACAAGTTGACATGTTACTGGAAGATCCACGTGTGGGCTGATCTATGGTGTCCCCTGTGTCTGCAGTCACATGCTTGGGCTGCTTAGAAATGCTGAGGGGAAGGAAAACGTGCTTGGAGGATGGGCCACCTGTGCCCTGTCCATACCTGGAATACACAGGAAAAAATGAGAGCATGTTCTGCAGCTCCGGAAACCAATATCGAGTCATTACTCAAGCTATCTTGGTACAAATTGATGCCACCTCTTGGATTTTGGTGGCATATCATCCATGAAAACGGGCAGAGACGGTGTCTGGGAAGGCATGTAGCAAGAACAAAATGTTTCAGTTCCATGTAGTTCTGTGGTACCGTTACCTGGTCATCTTTAGGGAAGACTGATATTTTAATATCAGTCTTTAATAACTATTAATAACTTTAATAATGCTTTCCAAAGGAGTTAAAAGTGCAGAAAATTCTGCTTTGAAAAATAGTGGGCTGAAAGGCCTCTTGAGCTTCCAGCTATAATTCCTGGGTTTTATCATTTGATAAAATGATATATTTGATGCATTCTTTGTCACTAAGGAAGTATTGGAGACTGTTGGTATTCTGTCTGGAAAGATTGTTTTGGTTAGCACAAATCCTGCTTGGCATCTGCTAAATGCTTGGTGGTATATTGAAGAGATTGAGTGTTAATCAAGGAAGTTAATCCAAACCTCAGTTTCTTCAAGAAGAAATGGAATTACACTAGTGTGTGTCGACCTGGCTAATTTTGATGAGAATTTTACATTACAACAGTCTGATCTTGTTAATGTGGTTTTTTTCTGTAAGTTTTAAACTGGATTTAGGCTGGATTGAGTTGTAGCAGGTCAAATTACAGCAGCATCGAAAGACAAAAACCTATGTGTCTTCTTTGACTGCATAAGTGCCGTGAATGGAGAAACCCCCATTTACTCTGTCAGTTCTGAACAAATAATGTGTAAGACAGGAGAAAGCAGAGGAGCAAATGAATTTAGGGGAAGCCACACAAACCCTATCTCTAAACTTCAAACCTGCTCATGAGGCATTCTGGGTTTCTGTGTTGGTTAACAGCCTGATTGGCAGTGTCTGGTTTGGCAGGGTTCTACTTCTAAAAAAGCCTGTCCATTTATGTCAGTGGGACACGGCACATTGTGGTTTAAATGCACTTTCCTTAGCTCTAAAACAGTGAAAACAGTTTGAGGTGGAACATTAGTTTTGCAGTGATTAAATGAAAAAACCGGACCAGAAGGGAATATTTGAGCATGTGGATAAATAGAAATGCTCTTTTGTTTCCTTTTTTTTTTTTTTGTGTGCTTCCGAATGTTGTAGATGAATATGGGAAAAATGCTAGATTTCTGTGATGTGCTCATGCTCCACATCCCTCGAATCCATCTGTGGCTGCAGAGCTGTTGCCACACACGGGCTCTGTGTGCTGCATATTTTGCAAACAGCTACACCTACTCGTAGGCAGCACGAGGTATTGGGGCTGGGGTTACCAGGCTGCTGGATGTGCTCAGAGCCTGCCTGTCCTGAAACTACATCTTTCCAACCTGACTCACTGCTTTGGCTGAGTGCTGGCATCACAAAATCCTGCGAGGTGGGGGCACGGGTAGCTCTCTGTGTGTGAATGGAAAATTTAATGGGGCAGGGTTAACGAAGTCGCAAGGCAAGCAACAGTGAAACTGCAGCTTTTTGTGTGAGCGGGGGTGTGTGTGGGAGTGGATGAAGGCAGGTGTAAACTGTGCTTGGAGAAATCAGAACTCTCCGTCTATGCCATGTCCTGTCGGAATATTTGTCTGGTTCATTTTGGCTTCCCCCCATGGATGTGTTGTAAGAATAACTGTGTTCCCCATCCACCCTCTCTCCTCTTCTCTTCCCCACCCCCCCACAAGCTGGAGGGCCAGAAGGTGGGGTGGTACCTCAGGATAATGGTAGCAGAAGGCGAAGGAGGCAGACAGCTGGCAAGTTCTGCCCCAATATGCTTCTCTGAAAGAGGCAAGGAAAATGCAGAAGATGTGATGCCTGAATGGCTCACTTTGCAGCAAAAGGGAAGATTAAAAGTAAAATTAGTTAACATCTTGCTCATTTCAAACCACCACACGCCAGCTTTATACTCCCTCCCCCAGCCATTTTTCTGTGGCTTTATTTTCTGAGGGCAGAAAAGTCCCTAGGAGTCCTGGGGCTTTGCAGAAATCCACGTGGTGAGCAGCACTGTGAAAAGACTGAGCTCTCCAGGTAGCCCTCCTAGCTCTGTAATCTGTATGAGCCCAGGCAGCTGCAGCAGACAGGCAGCCACAGGCCTCTGCCAGGAGCTTCTCTGTTCACTGTACTGACACACAACAGTATGTGAGTGTGCAAAGGCAGAGGATGGGGGCAGAGGCCCCTGGAAAGGTTCAGTCTGAGAAAGGAGCTCCTAAGGGAACCTAGGACTTTAGATGTGTTGAGTAGGGGAGATGCTGCTGTTCTCTGTAGCTGCTAAAGGGGAGGGTGTAGAGAAGGCAGAGCTGGATGCTCCTGGAGGTGAATTGTGAGAGGCACAAATGGAAAACAGAAAATCCCAGCTGATGGAAGGGGAAAATTAATTCCCTGGGAGTGTGGTGAGATATTTGAACAGGGACCTGGAATGATACTGGGATCTGCATTCTCATAAGTGGTCAAAGCTTAAATTAGTAATAGATTACCCTAAAAGGTTTTTGTTTCACTAGCTGCCACTTCTCTGGACAGTCTGACCGACACACCCCTTACCGGCAGGTAGCTCCAGGTGGATGGTGGGCTGGGAATGCTTGTACTGCTGGGAACAGTGCTGTGATTCAGGACAGCATTTCCTTGTGCCTGTAGTGTAGGGGATGGGCCCAAGTCATCTGAGGGTCCAATGTCTTGTTGTGTGGGCAGCTGCTTTTTGAAGAGGTTTCTGTGCCAGCTAAGCAAACCTCTGGAAAGTTGTGGTGGTTGGTTTCAGATAATGCTGTTCGAGCAGGAGCTGGGCCCTCGGTGAAGCAGATGGCAGCGTGTTGAGCAGTGGCGAGCAGAGACTGGATATTCACTGTAGACCCCTCTAGCAGCAGCACTAAGGGCTTTGTTCTGCCACCTGAGTTTCCCAAGTACTCCTGTGAAGCTTGCTGCACCTGTGAGTTAAGACTGGAACAGTGGATATTTGGCTCTGAGTGGTTACTGGTCACCACCAGAGTCTGCAAAGCGATGGAGAGGAGTAGGGGAAGCGGTCATGTGAATCCTTCCATCTCCACTGGAAATAGTGACGAACCCGTCTTAAATGTGTACAAAACACTTCTGTATCAGCATAGTGAAAGTACAGCTAAATGATCATGGAATTATTGTACAAACACATCATTTTTAGTACAGTTGTGTAGTTGAGGATGATTTGGTTACTGTTGTTTAATTGGACAGAAACAGATAGATGTCAGTGCAGGGTGCTTTTGAAAATTCCTCTGTTACAAACACCCCAAGTCCACATATCAGCGCTTTCAGTGCAAATCAGCGAAACTAGCACTTTGGAATTGGGAAAAGCAGCTTCCAAAAGCTGTTTGCTTAATGCTTATGGCAGAATTTCTCACACAGGCTCCTGTACTATTTGCTCTGGGTTGTTGCTGCAGAATGGCTTCTGTTCCAGCTGGAATGGAGCTCTGATCCAGCATCATAATTCTCACACTGGACCAGAGTACTGTGGGAAAGACAACAAACAGGGAAGTTAATTTGTTTGCTGGTTTTGAGGCCCAGGTCTCTGAGGTGCTTGTCGTTGTAGCAAGACCTTTGTGTGTCAGAGGTGATGGTACTGCTTTATGTCAGCCTGATTTGTGATGTAGTCTGCGCTTCCCGTGCTTGTGGCTCTGTGAGCTTTGGGCTCCTAAGCAGAGTTCATAGCTAGGGACTCTTGTCCTTAAACTTGCACCTGCAGCACTAGTTCAGTAAGTGCTATTCTCTTTCTGAATCTCATTTAAATAAGACAGGCCCAAGTGATTGCTGGCACTAGGGAATACCTGAGACACCTTTAGTGAGGCTTCCTGTCTGTCTTTTCTGAGCAGACAGGACCTTAATGCCCTGGGCTCTGTCCTTGTGTCATTTCACTGGAAATGTTCAAGTCTTCCATCCCTGTTGTTAAGGCCTTGTGGCTGTTTTGGTAATGACTCAGGTTATGTACCTCAGGTTACTGTAAGCAGTTGGTTTTCCCTGAGGTGTTTGCATGGTTGTTGTGACATCAGCATGAGTAAAAGAAAAGGCTTGTGTCACCTGCAGGCTACTCGACGTAGCAGAGGTGGCTCTAGAGTGCCAAGTTCCTCTGTTACGTGCATGTATTTTTCATATGTATTTGCTTGCATATCTCTAATGGGGTGGGGAAAAAAAGTACAGTAATGATAGGAAGTTTAGTGCTGCATGGAGTTAATTGCTTCTAATCAGTGCTTATGTCCGTCTGGTTTTATGGGAGGCAACAAACCTTCATTGGATGTGCTCGTTAGCCATCCTGTAAATCACAGGGTTGCTCTGGCATCTCGCATATTGTACTCCCATTAGTGGCCTTCGTTTCCATGTAGCCGTGAATGAAGAGTGGTAGGCACTGGGATGGGGATAGATTTGAGTCTCCACTTAGGAATGCAACAGGGAATGACCCTTTTAAGCTCCCTTGTAACAATTTGTAAGTGGAATTTGTTTCCGAGTTGGCCACTTAAACCTTGATGAGGGAGTTCTCTGGCTATGTCAAGAGCAAACTTAGTGTCAGGAGCTGCTTTCCCAGCAGATGGGAGAACACTGGTCAGGGATGTGTGGTCATTGCTGTTGGTACACAGTGTGAAAGTGCGGTCACTTGTCCTGGTGGCATCTCTGTGGGGCACCCGATCCTTAAAAATAATAGCCTTAAAAACTTAATTCAAAGGAGCTTCTCCTTTCTGTCAAAATAAGCCAGTTGTATCAAAGAACAATTTTTGTTCTTTCGATGTCTTATAAGAAATAAATAGTGCTAGTGCTGGCTCCTCTATTCCAGGACACAGTTAAATAATGCCCTGGAGAACCTGCCTTGTGCAGCTGCCGAGATACCCTGTCCCCAGGCGTGGCAGAGCACTGCCAGGCTCCGTACGTTCTGCGGTGTAATGGATGGGTGTGGGGGGATGAATGGCAGGAGGCTGGGCACCCCATTAGAGCTCAGGCACTGCAGGAAGATTAATTGGGTCCAATTGTGCCAGCATCTTTCAGGGCTCAACATATTGGAGGTCTGTCTATCCATCTTCTGCACCAGCTACAGCACTGTGTGCTTGAGTCAAGGAACATGCTGGCGAGTTAGAGTTGTGTGCAGATAGATGGGGGCCGTGGCTGGCTGCTGCAGCCTCTGCAACCTGGGCACTGCGGGTTCAACACAGATGGAAAGAGAGTCTGCAGGAGTGTTTGTCTTGGATAGAAACTGCTGCTACATTCCTTGTTATTGTTAGTGTTTTCCCTTAAATCTTTCAAATCCCAGCACTCTCACCAGGTGGCAGCCTCCAGCATACCAAACTGGGAGCCTAGGGATGTGGGAATATGAGTCTGGCTTGCCAATCAGGGCAGGAAGAAGGGAGGGGGGGAAACCCCTAAGCCAGTATTTGCTTCTGGAGTTTTTAAATGTTCAGATTTTTGGAAGCTTTTCAGAAGCTGCCACCAGGACAATGAGCAACATGATTTTTTTAAAAAAATTTTTGAAATACTTTGGGAAACTATTACCTTCCTGTGACTGTAGAAGTCAGTGGGAATAGCAGAAGTGTACATGGCCTGTAACTTGTGAATCTCCACTGAGAAGTGGAGACTGAGGCTGAAGGCAGGGAGAACTCTGCTAGTTCCTTCAGCAAGAAATCTGTGGATGGAGAATTGTGGTTTGGGTGGGGACAGGGTTGTGAGGGATGCTGGAGACAGTGAAAAACTGGGAGAGCAAAAGTGCTTACCAGGAATAGATTTGATACAAAATGTCACAAGAGAGAGGAGGCTGAGGGTAGGGCACAGGGAACCCACTGCTTGGATAATAGCAGGGGAGGAAGCTAAACTAGTTACTAACCAGGGATAATTCCAGGGGTGTGGAGATATTAAGGAAGTGACAGTGCATTTTATTCTACATCCCTCATGGGCCTAGCTGTATCTTGATAATTGATTTGCTGCCAAAAACTCTGCATGGATAGTTTGCTCAGGTATCAGCTCTGATTCTGTAGCTGATCTGGCATTGCTTAGAGCCTCAGCAACAGAAATAAAGCAGAAGGCAGGAATCCTAAATCCAGATCTTATCTTCTGTGTTGGATGTGTGGGAAGCCAACAGATTGGTAAGGCTCTAGTAGACTGCACAGGAGCTGGGGCATGGTAAGGTGGGGCTGAAGCTGGTTTTAGAAGCCCCAGTTGCTCCCAGCTGAATGTTTTAAAAATCAAATTCTTTGATAGGGGCTGAAGGACAGCTGTGGGAGAACCTGCACGTACTTCAGGATGGGAGAGGGAAGACAGCAGGAGGCTTTAGGGATATATTCCATGTTCTTGTGGTTCTGCACCTGTCTCCTGGGTAGTTGGACAGTTTGTTTTTATGGCAGCAAAATTCCACGTAGGCCTAAAGAAAATGCAAGTATCTGGATTGGTGATAAGTGAGGCAGCCTGAGGGAGACGTGCTTGAAAGCAAAGTTGTGTAAGGATGGGAGATGGCAGTAACCATTTTGGAAGAACCTGGGGCTTCCAGCCAGGCTGTGAGACCACAGAGCTTACAGGCTCATGTGACAACACCACCCAGTGGGTTTCCACCTGTACTCTGCTGGTCCAGTTGATATATCCACCACCCCTGTCTGCATTCAGAGGTACAAGGCTTCCCTTTCCGTCCTAGCCTAGAAGGCCACACATACGGAGAAGCCTGTTCTTGGAGTACAGTGAGAGTTTTGAGCTGCTGAACATTTGGGAAAATCAGCTACTTACTTAGTTGCCTGTTTAGGAAATTACTATTGGAAAGGGTCCCCATGTGCCTAATGGAGTTCATGTCTTGGTCCATAATCTAAAATGGGGCAGGGAAAGATGGAAGGTTGAGGCAAAGGTTTGCAAATAATGCTGTGGCTTCTGTATCTGGATTTTTCTGGCCAAGCTCACTCTCCCAGCCAAAAGCATTCAATAACATCCCTCCCAGGCTGCCAGGTTTAGCAAAGCTCTGGAGTTCCTTTTTTTTTTTTCATTTTTCTTTTTTTCCTGCCCGCCTGTCAGGCAGTCTGGACTCTTGGAGTGAATTCCTGTGCCTGTGTGTGAAGAGCTGCTGAGAGATGGCTGCCTGCACTGATGTGATGTCCCTGTCCCCCGCTCCTATTACATGCGTTTGCAGTTTAATAATTACGTGTGGATGGCAGAGTCGGTGCCAAGGCCCTGCGCATCCAGAGTCATTTGGTGAAGGAGTCCATTATGCTTGTGGCTCACAGTGATAAATTCCCTGTGATGGTGGCAGCTCACAGCAGCCTCCTCTCATAATGGCATTCTGCTCCTGTTGGCAGCCTTCCTGGGCAGGAGACACTGCCCTGAAATAGCACAAGTGATGAGAACAACAATGGCTGCGCAACTCTGGGACACCAAAACATCATGGAGGAAGCAGAATAATTCCTTTTCTGGGATGACTATGTTTAAGGGAACTTGCAAATGAGATGGTAACTGGGTGTCTGGATGTTCCCAAGGCAAAAAGAAAAACCAGTGGACCAACCAAAGAGATGCATTCCTGGGCATGAGGGGCTGAATACAGTTCTCAAAAGTAGATGAAAGGGATGTACAGGATCTACCTGTCCTACTGCAGTAAATCTGCATGGAAGAGCCTTTTGGAACTTGCTAAGACATAAAGGATGGGACAAGAAGTGGAGTGCGGGCACAGATGACAACATCTGAAATGGGAGCAGCTTCCAAATTATCTGTTCAGATCCTTTTGTTTGTGGTATATTGACCTCAGGAATAGCACACTGACCCTTTGAAGGATTTGTGCCACATTGATGCTTAATTAAACAGCACTTGCTCTTTAGTATGGGCCAGAGTGAAGTGGGGGCAAGTGTATGTCAGGAGTTTAAGCGTTTAGTTATTAGGATGTAAAATAATAATCAAGGAAGCTATTTCTAGTGGAACCAGTTTAGTGTAATGGGTAAAATACTTTTGGGAGAAGAACCTGATATAGCAGTGTTGTTTCTAGAGGTGGCTGATATGTTCTGCAAGGGATTTGTACATGACAGAATTCCCAGAGAATGACCGGAGGAAGGATTTATGCATCATTTGATGGAGAACTTATCTTCCTTCCTCTCCTGTGTTCCTCCTGAAGTCAGCCCAGTTATCCCAGATTCTGGGGTAGTAATCCACTTGAATTTGTGCGGGCAGGTTTTTGCAGACATGTGGACATAGAGCTCTGTTGGGCAAATGAAAATGCAGCTTTAATGATCAGGAAATGGATAATACTGGTGAACTCATTAGGTATCAGTCACCTGTAGGGTGTTAGGTTGCCTGTTTCCTAATTGTTAATGTTAATTGGCCGCTTATCTATGCATACTACATAAATGGTAGGGAGCCCCTGCTACAGACCTGGACCCCCAGCTGGGAAGGGCTGGAAAAGGACAACCCCTCCTGCCACGGAGCTCACAGCCCGGATGGGCTGGCTGAGGAAAATGAGTCTGTGGCCTGTGCTAGCCTTGGGGAAGATAACTTGAGTCAGGAAAGTGATGTCAGGGCTGGAGATGTAACAAGGACTGATAGTACTTGCAACGGAATGTACCATAGAAGCTACATACGGCTGAGCCAACAGATTTAAAGGGACTAACCAAGGAAAGTAAAGAAACAATGAGGAGGGGAACTGAGACAACCAGCCAAGCAACACCCGGTTACTGTATAATCAAGTGAATTATCTTGAAGAAGTTCATAAGGCAGTCACTTAGAACTTCGGGAGCTCCAGAAGAGAAGAACACCAAACCCCCCTGATGAAGCCCCTCAGAGACCTTATAAGGATATGTATGTATGCTAATAGGTGTTGTGTGAAGGTGTAACAGGAATGCGGGGAATGAAAAAATGAATAATCATGTAGTGCTGACATATCAGCTGTAGTGAAGATACCTCTGTGTGCACTTTGGCAAAATGATGACCAATGCACCTGGTGCTGATTAAAGAAAGCCTTGACTTCTGAAATTCACAAGTTGAGCCTTAGAGGTTTTATTGCTGCTTTTAGGCAACAGAAGTGAGCAACGAGTTGCTGTGCTGGCATTTTTCTGCAGGCCCCTTACCTGGGCCCTGTTCAGGGCACAAGAGAGCTTCAGAATTAACCATTTCATCAGCTACTTGGGGTATTTTTCAAGACTGTTTTGCACACAGGTTCGAGCAAAGCAGGCACAGTTTTTTGCTAACCAATTTATTACAGGTGTGGGTATTTCTTTCACTGAGTTATTTGCAAGTCCCTCGCTTCTGTCATTTGCCCTTGGCTGTGGAATAACCATAAAACATTTACTGCGAAGCCATGAAGAATCCATATGTCCATGTGATCTGTCAGGCCACCAAGAAGCCAGGGCTTGCGGGGTAGCATAAGGATATCTGAAGGTGACACATGCTGTCATTTGATGAACAGAGATGCAGAAGGGGATTCTGGCAGCCACTACCTTGGCCTTGACAACTTGTGATGGTGACCAGGTGGGGTGTGTTATCTTAATAGTCTAGAGCTCTTGTGAATTATTTGCTGATAGATGTAAACAGCTGTTATTCTTGGTAATGGAAAGCAATTAGAAACATCTGTACTCTTGGCGATGAGTAATGCCTCCCATCTTCACTGCTCCCAAGTGCCAGTTGGAAATAACTACATCATCAGATGGGGCTGGCAATCCACTCTGCATTATGGCCTGGTGATTCGTACTGAGCTGTGAAGAACAAGAGGTGAAGTGCACTGGAGTGAGCCGGTACCTGAACTTGCCTGGGGTTCATTTCCCCTCTCGGGATGAGCAGAAGGAAGTTTGTGGTTTGGTTCCACAGAGAGAAGCTGGGTGCACCATAGCTCCCTGTCAGCCTTCAGGACCCTTGGGCTGGTCTGGTTTCTGGAGGTGGAGTTCCAGATGGAGTGATGATGGCATGCTGTGCTGAGGTACCATCCCACACCGTACCTAGATGGAACCGAGGTATCTCTGAGACCTCAGGCAGGCACGTCTGCCCATCTTGGAGCTTGCTGACAGCTGGGATGAGGTTCTTGGTTTGGAGACAGTCCAGTAGAGGGAAGACCGAGGGAAGACCAAGAGAAGCCCAAGAGCTCGGGATCCAGCAGCTCCGGTAAGGCTTCTCAGATATGCTCAGAATACCCTACCAACAAGCAATAGCTAGTGACACTAAAGTGTGTTGTGCAGGGAGGCTTTTTTGGCTCTTGGAGCCCTTTGAAGTGTGTTGTTAAAGAAAACTTGGGCTAGAGTCTTCCAAATTGTCTTTATTCCTAATTGTAAACTATAGAAAACCCATTGCGGCTTTCTTTGGCTTCTGAATCACAAAATGTCACCCTTGATGTCCCCAGTTAGGGCTAAATAAATAGTATTTAACACAACAAAAAGTAGGGATAATTTAAAATCCTTAGCTTTCGGGGTTTTTTAATGTGTGGTTTTCGTTCACAATTTTCCAATGACTCTGGAAAAAATAAGCCAAAAAGGCCCCAGAATCTCTGCGGACAGGTCTAGTTTAGCCCTTTGAGAGTAAGGATCATCTTTGCGTACGAAGAATTGTTAGCAGTGCTCCTGAAGTATTAGTGAGGAAAAGTGGCTGTTGGAGCTGGATGGCTTGGCAGGGTCTGGTCTGTGATGGTTGTTTTTTTTCTACTTTTAGTTCACTACTTGTTTGTCTCTGTTATTTAAAAATAAAAAAGGGTACATCAGATAGCACTTTGCCATTTGTTAACTGCAATGGTAACTTTTACTTCCTGACAGTTCCTCTTGGTTATTTGTGGAGTCAGTGTTAACTTCTTTTCATTCATTACTTTCATTGTGCAGGTGTGCATAATTTTATGGCTTTCACAGTGTTTTAAAACAAATGAAGAAACGGTGCATTTCCTGGTTGTAGCATCTCCGGTTAATAAATTGCAGGAATGGAATGGATATGATTAGTTCCTAAATTGTAGTTTAGAATTTGAGAAAGAATATTAGATGGGTGAGAGTCTCTGAAATGGGCGGTAGAGGAGTACAGTAGGTTGTTGCTCCTTCTCTTGGCCTACTGGTTCATTCTCATAGGCCGTGTGGGTTAATTCCCCCAACCCAAATGAAGAAAAGCAGTGAAGTAATTAACACGTGAGACAGAAAATGTGAAATAGTATACTGTGCAGAGGCCTTTCATGCTTTACTGGTTTCATGAGAAAGCTGAGGTGCCATAACAATAATTAATATGTTGCACAAAGACAAAATAGATACCTTATGCAAGGTCAGGGTATTTGGTGGCTTTATGAGGGGGAGAATGGTGCTGAAACCTGTGATACTGGTACCATGGAGAAGCAGTATCTGTGCTTTTATCCTCCTCCTGTGTGGAGTGAGATGGCTGCAGGGAGGTAGATAGGTACGGATGTTATTGGAACAGACCATTATCCTGATACTTGTAGGCCTGTCTGATAGAGCAGCTGCTTTCCTGAGGCTGCTGCTGAGGTGGGTATTTCCTAAGGACTCTGAAGTACTGGGAGGGCTATGCTTAGAAATTACTACAGAATAGGTTTACATAGGCACAGTCTAAGTTGCTCTTAAAACACAAGTGGTTGTTGTCCTCCTGCCCTCCTGGGTTTGAGGAAAACCAGGACAAATAACTTGTGCATGCTGTATCTCCATGCATGCAGGGTGAAATTCCCTTGTGATGCTTTGCAGTGCTGCGCTGCCCACACAGGGATGCTTCAGATCCTGATGAAGCAAATAAAAGGTGATCTCTTGGCTTTGGGGAGTGTTGGATCATCTTTAATGAAGAGGGAGGCCTTCAGGTTTTGTTGTTCTTTGGTACCTCAGAGCTAAGTGGACGCCTAGTTCCTATCCATGCCGTGTTCCTGAGGGTTCCTTCAGGTTCCAGTGGGAGCTAGCACAAGATCTGCATTTTGTGAGTGTGTGTTAATGAAAAGAGCAAAGTGGAGGAAGTGGAACTGGTCCTTAGGATAAGGATCTCGGAGCAGCAACCCGGAGTGTTCTTTGGTTAGTCTGTGGAGTGCCACAGGCCATGGTGTCCCTGTGCAGTGGGGTGTGCTAATGGAGAGAACAGGTGGGTGCCAGGTAGGGCAGACAAAACTTGAACTGTGCCCCTGGATCTCAGCTGTGTTGGAGAAGTTGGGAAGGTGACAGGCAGTGTTGGAAGAGCACAAGTTGTAGGGATTGGTGTGGCTCTCCCAAGGATTGGGGTTTGATCACTGCTACTGCAGTTGTATGCCAAGGACAGCTGTTGGATGAGGGATTAAGATGGGCTCCAATTGCTGGGGTTTACTTTACAGATGTCATAAAAAGGCATTCTTCAAACCTGTTCATTCCTCCAGTGCTACTTTTCCAGATGGGAATTACAGAGCAAGACTCAGTGAAATCTGCTTCCATGTTATTTAACAGAAAAGAATTACAGTAACCTTTTCTAATCCTTTCATTTCAGGTTTGATTTACCTGCTATACTGTGATCAGAAATTTGTATAGTTTTACAGGATTACGTGTTTTCGTGTCCTATTCTGGAATGAGTGTAGTCTATAAAATGTTCTATGATTATTGTATTTTGAAAGCTGGGATTAACCTGTGATTCTTGATTAAAAAGATATCGTACAGAGATTGGGGAGAGTGGGGGTGGGCATTGAAATTGTTGCTTAGTTATGTCTCCCTTCTTGCTTGGAAGAAAGCAAAAATGAAGTGGATAAAGTCAGAACTAGGGAAGGTAGAATTCTTTTTCCTAATTTAAACACTTGTGAGTTGCCCTGTGAACTGCCTGAATGGTTGGTTAACAACTAGGCCTTTGCTTACTCTGTTCTTTGGTACAGGAAGATGGCAGTGCTGAATGTGTGGCGTTTGTAGCTCTGCTGAGAGTGAGATCGGCATCCTCCGAGTTAAGGACTTCAGTACCCAATAGAAAGTGCCTTGTTAAGGACAAAGCTGATTAACATTCAGGAAGTCATAGCAAAAAGCCCAATTTGTGCAAGCTGGTTTTTTCCACTGTGGTGGCAGGGAAAGCAGTTTTTCTCTAGGTAGCAGTTCTTGTATACAGAGGGGGAGGAGAGTTGTGGTGTGGGACAGGATTACCTGCTGCTGAAGGTGGGGTACAGGAATGCTTACCTCCCACGACCAGGTGACTGAAGAGGTGCTTTCGAATCGTGGATAGAAGGAACACTTCCATATGTATATTTTATGTACATATATATATCAAAAAAGCCTAAATGACTGTATTGTTCATAGCATTGCCTTCAGCCTAGTACTAAAGTGCTGGGACTGCTGTATGTATTTTATATAGAAGTAAGGAGTAAATCCACATAATTTGCTCTATTTCAATTTAAATCCATCTGAAAGTCTGTATTGATTATGCTGCCATTCCACCCTTGAGCAGGGGGAAAGTAAATAGTACAGGTCTACTTTGGTTTAGACTAATGTGAGAGTTTTGGTGACAAGATAGTGTGGTGGATATCATGGATATCATATCCAGCTGTGTGGGGGCTGGATTTGGTTCTTGCCCTTTTTAGGGGAGAACAACCAGCATTTTTGAGGGAGAAGGTTTTTGTAAGTGTGTAAAAAGAACAGAGGGCAGTCCTGCCTACAAGATCAAGCCGCTGCCTGGTGCAGAAGTAAGGAAAGTTGCTTTGCCTGGTGGGCAGCTTTTTGCAAAAAGGACCATGGTGGGTAGTTTCCCATTAAAAATACCTTTACGTTTTTTCTCCCCTCAAAGCTGTTGTCTGCATAGTGCTGCCAACCACAGATAATGTGGTCCTGTTAAGGTAGCAGGAGTCAAGGGGATGACAAGGAATTGATTTCTCCATGCTAGGACGTGGTCCCGTTAAGTACTTGAGGAGCGAATGGGCAGGCTGCAGTTATGTGCTGTCAAGTGATAGTCCTGGCTGAGCTGGAGCATAGTGTGCAAAATCAGAGCAGAAGTTCCAAATGGTAATGATCAGGCAGTTTGGTTAACTCTCTCTTCCATAGGAAATTACTCAGGATTATGTGCTCTCAGGAAAGATTAGCAAAGCTGAGGAATCTCCAGGTTGATAAATAGGAAGATTAGATGGAAACAGTGGGAAAGCTACTTAGTACTGAAGTCTTTGCCCTAAAAGCCAAAAGAAAAGCTTTTAACTAAGCGCATTTGGAAGGAACAAGCTGAAATTGCAAGAAAAGATGGCATAAGGAGGGAAGATAACAGCTGGAACCCAAAGGAGCTTTTAGTTCCTTCTCCTTGCCATGGATGGGAACTTAGCAGGAACTAATACCAGGAACAGACAGTGCACAATAACCCTGACTGCAGCTGTAACTGAGACTATGCGTTGGCTAAGCCTCTGGCAGAGGCTCTTGGGTTAGAAGAAGAGAAGGACCAAACCTGGGCTAGGCTGGAAACAATGGATACCTAATCATACAGCCTGGATCAGTGATACAGCAGGAGAAATATTGTTTCTGTTCTCTGTTCACAATGGTAGCTTGCTTGCAAGGATGTTCTGGGCAGTGAGTCTTCGTAAGGCTTGTGAAAAGCAGCGTTTCAGCTCAAATGAGAGTTTTTTAGTTTTAGATTGCCACAAACAATGTAGTTGGGTAGTGCACAGAGAAGAAGAAATAGCTTGTGATGAGTGAATGCTGGTTTGGATTTTTAGCATTTCTGGCAAGTTAGTGTGTTGAGTTTATCTTTTGGGGCCATTAACTGTTCCATCCTCCATCAGGGATGAGATGTGGTGGGATGCCCATTCATCTGCTGCCTGTTTGAGAGTTGTGCAAATGGAAGGTCTCTTGTTTCTCCCTGAACTTTTTCTGAAGAGTTACCTGAGGCCAAGACCAACTTTCCAGCTGGTTTGCAAGAGTTGAGGTGACCTGAAGCTGAGGTGTCCTGCTCCCAGCACCCCATGTACCATCTGTCCCCCAGGGCATGCTCCCGGATCGGTGCCAGTGCTTGCTTTGTTGCCTTGCTCTGAAGGATGTGCTTAGATCCCTAGGGCTCTGGGATGTCGCTAAGGATGGAGCCAAGGGCCTGGTCACAGCTGACAAGTGGTATGATGGGCTAAGAAGAATTGCAGGCAGAGGAGCCAGGAGATTTTTTTTCTTAACTTGGTAACAAGTTAAAATGGTTGGAAACAACAGGAACACAGGGAGGCTGTAAAATACTGCATAAAACTGATAGAAAACGGATATTTTCCCATCATTAAGAAGCTTTCACTTCTGTCCTCCAAGTGAGAAACTAGTGGTCATTTTGGAAGGAATTCTATTTTTCACTAGATTTCCTCTGCTTGCTTTTTAGTTTTGACATGCTTTCTAACTTGTTCATTTAACATCACTGGTGATCCATGGATACCTGAATATAGCAAGGTGATAAAATTAATGTCTTGGAAGTCTCATACGTTCTGTATACTTGCTCTGTCAGGAAGTAATGCAGCAGAAACACGAGAACATTACTCTGAATGATGCGGCAATCCTCTGTCGTCTTGCTGGTGATAAGCAGCCTGAATATTCCAGGGAAACATTAAAAATAAAAAAACCTCATTTCAGAAGGGGCAAAGTGACAGAGTAGTAAAACCAAGTGTGAGCATTTTTGATAGATGGCTGTTTTTAAACACAGATAGAAAATCTTGCTTGTGGCCACTGTCTGATATGGAAAAATGTGTAATTGTCCTAGTTTTGTTTCTAAAAATAACACAGTTGGGTACAATGAGTTTGAAGGATAAATAGCAAAATTACTAAAGAGGATTTTGATTTTGAATTTTAGTGTGACTGCCTTTCAGCCTTCCTGAGTGTCACCTTCTCCATCACTTTCTGAAATGATTGTGTCATTAAAGGAAAAAACCAAATCCAAACCCTTTACAGGGAACCTGTTGTCACCTTTGTGTCTAGAGCCAGGTTTCATTATGACTGCACACTTTTTCTGTTCCTCCGTGTCTGCACCGTTAGGAGAGACCAGTTCCTTGTCCAACTGTCCCAAAAACCTGCCTGGCTTTTCAAATCTGCATTAGTCTCTGGAATTTGGCACAGGAGCGTTCCCTTTACTGGTTCCAATGCTCATTACTTTCCTTGCTCGCTGCTCTAATTGTTTCATCTTTTGCCTCTTCCGTGTTTCTCCTAGTCTTTTCTAGATTGGACTAATCCAAATGAGTTTGTATTATCTGCATAGGTCATCACCTCATTTCTCAGCCTCTTCTCTAAATCATGACTAACGACTGTAAATAACTCTGGTCTTAGTGTCTTGGGGCACCTCCTTGTTAATCTCCAGCCATTATATTAATTGACCATTTGATCCTAATCTCTCCCCTGCCCCTCCCTTCATCCCTCTGACTAACTTGCAACCAGAATGTCTTGACTGTGCACAACTACCTAATTTTTCTGGATGGTCTGATGAGGCACTTGGAGGCTTTTTGGAAGCCCAGAATAAGATGTCATCACATACGTCTTGATCTTCTGCTTTGATGCAATGGCATTATATCAGGCATGATTTTCTAATCTCTTCCCGGGCTCATTGGTGATTGATGGCACGGCTGTGGCTGCTGCTGCTCACTCCTTTTAGTGACTTGTTGACTCTGAGTGGAGGATTGAGGTGGGGAAAGAACTTAGAGACATGTACGTGGCAGAAGAGAAGGAGGAGAAACAGGGAAAGGGAAATGAGCCCTTTGTCCTGCTTGCTTGCACGGTATTTCTGCCAGCGTGTCACCATGTCATCTTGGAAATAAAAGCAGAAGTGGGAGTTGATTTAAGGCATTCCTGAGAGAGATAAACTAAAGAAACTTTTCAGCATTATATATAAGTCTATCAAACTCTGTTCTGTCATTCACTCACCATTTTACCATCAGTCAGATCGTAAAAGCTGGCTTTGCCCATTCTCTGTGTTTAATAGTTGCTATATATTTGGGGACTGAAAGAAGTTTGGTGGCTTTTTCTTCTCTGCCTCAGCACCAATACAGTAGACCGTGTTTTAAAGGCTAGGATTGTGGGATAGCTCTGTAAGAAAATATAAATCTTTTTGGCATTTCAATTTCCCCCTGGAAATCTTTTTGATGCTCAGGTGCTATGGAATTCTGGGAACTCCTTCTGTTATTTCTGCCTTTATGAAAGCAGCTGTTCCATCAGTGCTGTGGGTTTGTTACGTATCAGGAAGGTAGAGGAATACATGCAATGGCTACTGCAAATTGGTGCTTGTTCAACTGAGTGTTAAAGATGCAATAAATCAATTCCAGGGCAGTCAGTCACTGCTGATGGCTGTGCAGCTCGGGAATGTCGGTTAGGAAATACTTGCTATCTGTGTGTATGGACTCCATGTGACAGAGCTACCGAGGGGGACCAGTGCTCTCTTTTTGGGATAAGGCCCATGACTGCTCTGGCACAGTCATGTCTCACTTGTATTTCCCTCTCCTGTTCCTGAAGAAAGAGGTGATGAAGGCTGGAGAAACAACTGAAAGAAACCGCAGAACAAAAACCAGAGTTTGATTCCTAGTGGATTAAGTCAGAGACTAAATGCTGTCTGGGGAGAGCCAGATGATCCACTTCAGTGGTGCCGTAGTTAAGTGAGAACTTGGAGAAGCCTGTGGTTTGCAGTCCCTGTGTCTCAAAGGCCAGGAATTTGACCTGAATGTTAATAGGCCAGCCCCAGCAGTTTAAGTGACATCCACCCTGCTGTATGACCTTAAGCAGGACCCATGTCCTTTGGGGCCAGTTGGACTCTTTTGTAGGTGTCCTGCTGATGGAGACCATCCAGGTTCAGGCAGGAATAGCCCCTATCCCATACCTGGAATGTGGACCTGTAGTTTAAGCTGAGCCTGACATTGTTTGTTGCTGTGTCCAGTGGGGTTTAGAAACAGAAAAATGCCATAGAAAATATTCCTGGGACTGAGGAGGAACTTTTCCTATACCTCAGGAGAAAAAGGTATATCTCACTGTAGAAATGAAAGATGTGCAACATGAAAGGTTTGAGGCACGTGAGTCTCTGCACTGTTACTGCCCAACATATGTCCCCTCAGCCCAGCTGGTGGTCAGGGCTTCACTGCCCACAGGGTTCAGCAGCATGTTTAGGTGATTGCAGCCTTAAAGCCACGAATAGAATGTTCCTTATTGCTTGGTGGTGGTTTATTTTGGAACAGACAGACAGGATGGAGTTGATCCCAAAATATGGGGCTTCTCTGAACCTTCTGGCTGGTGAGCAGATAGGTGTTTGTGGGTATGTTGTGGATGGTCCTTGGTGGAGGAAACGTTTCACTGAGTCTCTTCTGCTTTTGGGTCGTTGTTGAGATTTTTGGTGGGGAAATGATAGATTGATGTGAGGATAGAAGACAGATGGATAGACAGAAAGACAGGATCAGATATTAGATGAGTTATAGTTGTAGCCTTAATGCATGTGCTGTCTTAATGCTGCAATATTAGCACAGCATCAGAGTGTCTCTACATCTGCCCCCCCCTTCCTCCAACTGTACTGATTTATATGAAAATTAAGATTACAAATTAAAACCAGGCTATCCTGGAGTTTTCCAGTTCATCAGCCATCCAATAAAAATGATGTTGAGCTTGTGTGCATAATTCCCAGAAGATTACTTTGTCCTTACAGCTAAGCTCTGTCCCTGATATAAAAGATCTCTATCCAGTTTTATTGAAATAAAGAACTAACATCATAATCCCAATATTGAGGTATAATCTTCATTATCTCCTGACCCTCTTGAGATGTTTTTTCTCCCACCCCCATTCTATTCTGATTCAGATTGATTTCATTTATAATCCCTATGTGTTTACCTTTATTCAGATAGGATTATAAACCAAATAAATAAAACCCCTCCCCCCAGCCTAACATAGAACAAATACCCTTCAGCTGAGCACTCATTCCCTGATGTGTTGGGCTGAGCTGTTGCATGCTGGGCTTGAGTCGTGCTGACTCTGCATTTGGGGTTCCCCACAGCAGCACTGCCCACGTGCCCCATGACCAAGGGCTGTGCCCTCCTTGGGGCAGGGGCTGGTGCTGGCACCCCTGTGCTGGCATGGAGGGGAGGGGACACGGTAGATGTCCGTGGAGGTGCAGACAGGTAGGCTGGCCTGCGTTGGGACACTGCTCCTGCTAAGTACACCTCCTCTTCAGAGTACTTTACAGTACTTCATAGTACTTAGCTTTTGCTGCTACGCTGAGGGTGAGGCCAAGGCCTGATGTGGGTTTGGTGACTTGGGCAAAACCCCTGTTGAGCTGATGCAATGAATGGCTGTTCTTTTTCCAGAACCGTTCTGGCTGCAGGCTGTGCCTTCGTTTGGTACCTGCCATAGTGAGCAGTAAGGGATGGTCACCGTGGTGCTCGGATCAGGGCTTCTTTGAGTGACACTGTAAAGCAGTGTCTGTGGGAACAGCCAAGCAGTCAAGACAGGAGACCTACACCTGCCTCCTCTTATTAGTCACACATGGGGGTACTGGTGATGGGCAATGTTGTGGTCAAGTGTCTTTGGTTGCGTTGGAGGGCTAACAGAAAATCCAACTGTGTCAAAAGGCAAAGCAGGCTCTTGGAGACTGAGTTCCATAGTCGTGAAATGGTCTCAAGGAAATCTCTCTGCTCACTATAATCACTGGAGAGTTTGCTTTTGCTTTACATGGAGGAGACAGGAACCTCTGAAACATGAAGTGCAAGTGGGAAAAGTGTTAATTTGGTGATGTTTTTTGGATATCTGCATTGTACAGTGTCATGGCAGATTGGAGATCCTGGAGGAATCTTGGTGGCATTTCATTAGGTACTTAAGGACCAGTCACCTGGATAAGGGCAGTGGAGATCCCAGTAAGAATGGGGTCTGGTATGAGAGAAGGAGGTGCAGTTCCTGGCTTAGGCAGGTGGTTTTTCTGGTGGCCCTGGTGTCTCCCTGAGTTATTCAACCTGTATGAAACGAAGTTGGAAGTACTTCCGTTCAGTGACAAGAACTTGGAGAATCCAAGGGAAAGATTGCAATGCAGTTAGGCATACATGATATCAGAGGGGAACATTTAGTTTGCTACAGAGAGAGATCATGTTGCATTGCTAAAATATTTGTGATTCTTGTCCTGGAGTATAGTAACTATGTATCTAAGAAGAAATCAGCCAGGTAAGCTGAGGTTATTCCCTCTGTGTCTCCATCTGCTAAGCTGATAACATGGAGACATATTGATGAGGGCTCAAGGAAAACATGAAATATTTCATCAGTAAGATTACACCACACAGAGACAGATGTTGGGAAGCTGTAACATTTAAAAATAAAGAGATAAACACATGCTTGCAGGAGGGATGGAAAGATTATTGAGGGTTTTGTTGTTTGGTTTTTTTTACTGCATGGGCTGAGTGGGAGGAGGGAGAGGAGAACAAGGAGCTGAGAGAGGAAGAGGCTGTAGCAGAACTTAAAGAAGGAGTTACTACCTGATGCAGACTGAGGGGGTGAATGCTACTGCCTTGGGATAAGCAGCTTTAGGGAGAGTAAGGAAAGTGAGCTTAGCCAGCTTTTTAACCCGTCTCTTCTTATATAGACTGGCTGTGCTGCTGCTCACAGCAGGCTGAGTTTTAGTCCTTAATTGTAAAGCTTTACTTCCAGTCTGACCTAGGAGTCAGGTAGTGCCTGGCTTCAGAGTGTAAGTGAAGGGAGGCCCACTGTGTGCTACAGGTAGTGTGTGTTGATTGTGTTACACTCATGTGTTGGTATCATTCACTTGAGGCTTCTGCCTTGCCGGTTGGTGCCGTGGTATGTGACAGGCACTGCCAGCCTTCTTGGGAAAAGCTCAATGAACCCTGGCATTGTGCTGCTCTGCAGCAGCTATCCCGAGCCTTGCTGGAATGCTGACCCTCACGTGGCCATAAGCTGCTAGAGTCATGCTTTGAGCAAGCTGTGTGTTTTCCGTGTACTGTGTTCAACAGCTGGAAGCATTTCCACTGAGCTGGGACCATACAGCGGTAACTGGCCTGTAGAGGTGTTCTACAGTCCCTTACAGGTTGGGGGAAGGGAGGGGTATAGGTAATAAAATGGAAGTTTTCTACCAAAATGCTTCAAAAGAATTGGCAATGAGCTTGGGTGTGTGCCTGGGGAGGAAGAGAAGTGTCTGCATCCTTCTCTGAGGATGTGAGATCCTGTCACTGTGGCTCCTGTCTCTAGTGAACCTTGCAGCACCTTGTGGGGGCCCAAGGAGGGACCTGCTGGCAAAGCTTCATGGCTCTGCAGGTCACCAAAGTGGGCCAGGCACCTGTGCTGATCTGCAGCTCCCGTGGGACTCTGCAGGGATGCAGCTTCATTTAGGGGCCTGCCAGGCAGCTACCACTTGCAGCTTGCTTGTCTCACCATGGTGCTCCTGGGCTGAGGAGCCAAACCCCCACTGACAGGATTTCCTGTGCATGTCTGAGAGTTGCACAAAGTTCTTGGGGTTAGAAAACAGCACCTCCTCAGCTTCTCAGGTGGGAGAATCAGCACGGGGGCCATCAGATAAGATTTAAGATGTGCCTTCGTCTTGTCAAGGGGGGCTCTGTGAGGAGTGGATGAGTAGTCTGTAATGGGCAGGTCATTCTGTTTGAGGTGGGGAGCACACTGCTGCTGCTTTCATGGGTTGTGCCGATGTTCCCTGGGCTCACTGAGTGTGGGAGAGTTTTCCATAACTCTTGTCAAAGTACAGAGAGCTTGACTGAGTCTCCACCAAAGTGGTTAACTTTCTCACTTTGATCCTGTGATGGATGACAGTGCCACGGACATCCTTAATACTGTACAACCTCAGAGGTCCCCTAAAGGTGATATACATCATGTGTAAACATTGCCATCTGCAGAATGCTGCTTTATGAAGAACTTCCAACTCAGCCTTAAGTGGGAGGCTGGAGTGACAAAGTGATGGTGTCACTTTGCAACTGGCCTTTGAAAGATGGTCCATTCCCTTGAACCATCTGTGTAGCTCTGCGTGCCTGATGGAATGTTTGTTGTGTTAGGTTGAAATGAAGAAAATCATCTTTGTGTTCCTTGTGCTGTGATTTGCAGGGAGTTTAAAAGCTGTGTGTAAGCTTGTTCCCTTTTGGCCAAAGGAAAACTAAGTTTGGAACTGGAGCATAGGCTGGAGGTTTAGCACTGCTGGAACCTTTGTGAAACCCAAGTGTTACAAAGAATGGTTGATACAGATTTTATTCCTCCTCAACATGTTAACCAGCCTTCTGCTTACCTGTGATTAGTCAATTTACATAGCAGGTGGAAGGAGCAAATTACCCACTTGACTACTAGCAGGAGTGGCTTAAAGGGATGGAAACATCAGACATAGATGTTTGAAAAGATAACTTGAGAAGTGCTGTAAGGTCGGTGGCTGGCTGTTGATAGGAGGGGTGTCTGAACAGCAGTTGCTGATAGATTACCACCTTACTGGTGGTTGTGTGATTGCATTGTCGCTCTGGCTTGGCCAGTTACTCACCCCTCCTTGCCTCTGCCTTCTTCCCTGTAGCTCTTGGACAGGCGGGAAGGAGTGCAGAGGTGCTTCGATGTATGTGAGGGTGCCCTGACTTGGGTTTAGTAAGGTAATGCTTGTCCATAGGTGCCCAAGTATTAGTTGAGTTTCTGGTATTTTCTGTGATTGCCTTCTGTTGGTCCTAGCATGTACTTGGAATGGGCTGAGGAAACAGCAGCAGAGGGAACGCTGACACCTAGAACTGCCTCTGTTACTGCTGTGTGGTCAGTCCAGAGTGCTGTGGCTTTCTTCATGGGGACTTTTTGCATCAGATAACTCAAAACCTATTGCTTGTTTTAGTGTAAATACTGTTTTAAAGGTACACAAAACTGCTGAAATTTAGCTATGCTGCTTCCTTTCAAGTTCCCTCAGGGTGTATTTTTTGTTTGTTTTTATTTCTCATAAAAGGAGGGAAGCATTATGCAAGGCACCAAAAAGATGGCAAACAGAGGCAGAGGAGAGGAACGAGGGCACAAGCAGGATCAGGGGCAGCAATGCCCATCTCAAGTGACAAGGCTGGAAAGAGCAGCTTGGTTAGACGTGTGTGATGGCATCTGTCAAGAGTACGTGAGGGAGTCGCTGTTTGAGCTGAGAGATGGAACGGGCACACAGGGAATGTGTATAAATGCTCATGGTTAGATAAATTCCCTGGAACTCAGGAGGTGGGCTCTGCTGTTCAGAGATAGCCAGGCTCAGGCAAAGGGCAGTTTGTTGGTTTGAGACCCTGTGCTGTGCAGCTGGCCTGGGGTACTTGGGGGTTCTGACATCGTTCACCCAGGGAAGCTGTTTTCATCAGTAAGATCAGTTCCTCAACTGGAAATACCAAACAGAATTCAGTGCTACAGGAGCGACGGTTTCACAGAATCAAAGAATATTCCGAGTTGGAAGGGACCCACTAGGATCATGGAGTCCAACTCTTAAGTGTATGGTCCATACAGCTCAATCTGCATGTGGCCTTGCAAACTGGACTTGGTCTTTGATATGCATCTTCCTCCTTCTTCCTTGGATTTGTCTCTCACCAAGCAATTCTGGGCGATTGCCTTCAGAGCCAAGAACAGGCTGTGATGCCTGTACGTCCCTATCTCAGCTGATGCCTGCTTGTGCCTAAGTGCTCTTAACAGCCATTCCAGTGTGGATTACCAGGCAGCCTGATCTGCTGAGTCTGTTTTTCCCGCTGCAGTATGGGCTAATGAATTTCTTAGTTTCTCATGGTATGTGAATAGATAGCATGATAGCTGCATGATGTTGGTAACAGCAATGGGAATGGAAAAGGCAGGGATCTGTATGTGTCTGTAAGTTCTTGGCTCAAATAGCTTTGATGATTCCCAAGAAATTTATTTTTTTTGCTCTAACATGACTAGAGAAATCTAACCATAGGATTTGAAGTGTTTAGAACAGTCTTTAGTAGATAATGATGAACAGATGGCTTGTTCAAACCCTAATATTTTGTTAAATGTGGCTGTGGGTGGAGTTGTGGAAGATCTACCTGTAAAGAATGTGGATTTGGCTTCCTCAAGGCCCAGAGCTGACATTGGTTTAGCTGGGAGGAAATAGACAAGAGAGGTCAAGTATCAGGATTAAAGATGTTGACTTCAAGCTAAATGTCCATAATGCGGGAACTCTTTATGTAAAATAGCTAAACATGAATGAAGGTGGGGTGTTTCATTTGCGAAGGCAGTTCACAAACCGTACTGTGCCACCTGCACCCCAGGAAAAGCTGTTGCTTATTTGGAATGTTGACCTTTCCAGAAGTGTTAGGTGGGTTGTGTCTCTCGGGTGTGTATGTTGTCTGAGCTGCACCCTCAGCAGCACAGCAGGAATGGGAAATGCAGAACATGGAGCACTGGGAACAGAGGTGATGTGTTAGTGACCGGTTTCCTGCCTCACTGGGCTAATGGAGGGGAACTGCCACTCCTCATGAAGCTGAGAAGGAACCACTGTGCACTCCCTGGAGATGTGTATTGGAATTGTTGGCTGTAAAGAGAGGTGTGAGAATGTGCTTAAGGAGCTTCTGGAGGCAAAAGGCTTTTGGCCGTCTGGGCTCAGGTCAGGAGAGATGCCTGGAAAGGTGTGTCACAGGGCAGCGGAAAAGCATCCAGAGAGTTTGCCTGACCAGTACTCCTCAAGATGCAATTTGTCTACAATGTCTGCCTAGGCTTCTAATTAAGATTCCCTGGAGAAGGTAAACGAGCTACCTTATGTACTGACAAGAACACAATTTGAAGAAACACTCAGCAGTGCAGCAGTGACCAACTGCAGGGCCAAGGACACGGGTGAAGCTGCAGGACCTGGACAGAAGTCTGAAGGGATTCCGACTTGACTCTGGCTTAGCAGGCAGGAGGCTGAGGTGCACAGTCCAGCCCAAAGCCACGTTCCTTGAAGGTTTGCGAATGGAAACATCCGGAAAGGGCTGGCTCGGAGCACTTCATTACTATCAGTGCCTGAGTAATGTTCATACTTTGTCATTGCTCACTTTTATGGGTGGGCTGGCTTCAAATGCAGTATATTATGCAATGGTTTTGTCATGTATCAGTGATGATATTAACAGTCTAATGCTAAACAGGTTCTGAGGAAATGAGGAGGAAAAAAAAATGACTTACTATATTTACCCTGAAACAAGATTCAATCTGCCACTGTATTTAATGCTATATTTTTCATTATCTCACAAGCATATGTTGGAACTGCTACAGATGATGAAGTTAGCTGCTGGGCAGAGCTATCATCAATGCTTTCCATCTTTATTTTAATAAGAGGAACGAGCAAATTGTTTGTGACCTTTGTCAAGGGCTTCCTGGAAGACAAGAAATGTTGCTGCAAAAGAATCACTAGCCTGGAGCCCTGCTGAATATTCAAAGCTTGAGCCCTGCCTGGAACGTGCAGTAACAAAGCTGTTGTGTCTGATGGATCCATGTCTGCCACAAAGGAACTGGGGACTAACAGCAAAAGTTAAACCTTTCCTTTCTTCTTCCTCACACTCCTGGAACAATGTGACAATATGCTGTTTTGTTCAACCTACATGCAGGGCAGGAAGCTGAAAACAGTATTTCCCTGACAGGTGACTTATCATGCATATGCTGCTGTGGAGAAAAAAGTGGGCTTTTTAGGAAATAAAAAGCTGACATATGTGCTCTTGGTATGTGTCACATGAGGGGCATGTCCCCTATGACTGGAACACTGAGGAGCAGGGATATGCCATTTTGAGGTACCTTACACAAAGAGACCCTTCTGTTACTCTAAGCACATGATGCTGTATGGAGTGAGTAAGAATACCAAGGCAGGGATGGGGCTGGATGTATTGAAGAGCAGGAATGGTTACAAAATGCCTGCCTGGGGTGGAAGAGGTTCCTGTAGGATCCCCTCACCTATGCCAGGGTACCAGACCACCAAAAGCCATCACCACCCATCCCCCAAGAAAAACCCATCCTGGAGCATTGCTCCAGTGTGTAGGCAAACTGCTGGATTCACCCTTGGGACTGAAATCACCCCTCAGCAACAATTGCCTTGACTTTTTTCCTTGTGCAGTTCGTAACAGTTTGTGGAGATGAGACTGTACCGGACGCTGTCTGTTGGTCCAGATGTATGCTTTGCAGGTGACCTGAGACAGAACACTTCACTGTGGCTGTTTATTGGAGCTTCCAAGGACCATTTCATATATGTGGAAAAACAAAAGCGTGGTGGAAGTGGTAATACATCCCTGTCAGTTATCTCTAGCTCTGGTGACTGACCCAGTGTCTACACTCCCTTAAGATGGCACAAGAAGGTAATGTGGGGCCCCAGGTTTGTAGTGAGATGATTTTATTTAAACAGCATCAGCTGTTTACTGTCCCTGAAATCCACTTAGATTACTTTGATGCATTGACCTTAGCATTTTGCTCACTACTGTATCTCACAAATTTGGAGGGAAATTCCTTGGGGGCATGTAAGGAAGTAGAGTTGTAAATGGAGATTTCAGCTAGTTCTTGTGGAGCCTGGGACGCTCCATCTGGCAAGCATCATTCCAGGATTGGTGCTTGATTATCCTTGTATGGGAGTAATGGCTGTACGATAGGTAGAACCTGCCCCGAACTCCCCTTGCAAAACGAAGGAGCTGTGATCTGGAATGGCAAAGCTCACGAGTCACCTTTTGGTACCTTCTTGCAAAGGCTGCAGAGCACTCCTTGCACCTTTGAATTGCCAGTGCCATTCACCAGGATTATTTTTGCATTGGAGCCTTCTGAAATAGTGTGTCTGAAAACTGGGTGAGTCTGCACAGTGATTTCTGGCATTAATGCTTTTGTGCAAAACCATCTGGTGGAAGCTTGGAGTGCTGAATGAAAGGTGTAAACCTGGATTAGCGTGGATATGGTTCTCTATTGCCTTTGGCTCGTTCACATCTCACTGGATGTTGTCCAGGTTCCCTTGGAAGAGCCAAGATTGCCATCATACAGTGTAATGCCATATGTTAAGATTCATATGACATATTACCTAAAAGTCACAAATTATTATACTGTGTCTCTTTACAGGGCTGTGATTAGAAATGTTTATGTAAATGCACCTTCCCAAGAAAAATGGCACATGATGTTAAACAACAGTATGCATGGCAGCTCTAATGAGGTACTTTGACTCGGTCAGGATGTTGCCTTGAAAACAATCTGATCCGAGTATAATGAGGAATTAATGTCCTTTTTTAAATGCACTGATCTTAGGTGAGGTTTCGGCTGGTGCTGGCATCACTGGGGAAATACTCTGCACACTTCAATGCCAGGAGGGAAGGCGGTGATGGAGAGACAAACCTGCAGAACACAGCACCCTGTGAATTAGGAATACCCAGTCCTAGAGTCCAGTTTCTGATCCTGGCATTGTGTGTGTGTCACTTAACAGAAGTCCCACATGCACACAGGTGTGTATAGGGACATGTCATAGTATCACATGTGATTGTGAGACAGCTCTCACTTGGGCTATTAAGTTGCAGCCATAAAAGTGAACAACTCCATTTTTCTGGTGTAACTCAGCTCATCTTGAGTTGTGCCAACGATGGAAGGTGTAACATGCCCAACCGAGTTAGCTGTAGATTTAATTATCTGCTGCTTTGAGCACAAGTACAGAAATCCAGCGAGCAAAGATGAATGCAGTTATTTAGAAAACTGACCTAACTGAGCTAAATACTTGTGTATTTGAAAAACCCCACCGTAAATAATCAGGTACTTCTCTTAAATATCGAAACAGAGCATGTGGAACACTTGGAACAAGGCATTGGAATAAAAATAAACAGGAACCATTGAATGCTGAGAAGAATGTGCTCTTTTCGTCCAACAGGAATAGATTTTTCCAATGAGATGAAAGGATCCCGTCATTCTAATTAGTACTGAGTCACTGTCTCCTGGAGAGATAATATCGGAGCTCTACAGTGGGTACAACTGCACTTTGCTGTCTCCTGTCAGTGACTAGGACATTGGAACAGACCAGTATAACCCAAAATGGGACAGACATTGACAGAGATGATGGATCAGTTTGGAATCAAAGCATTACAAGAAGCAGGAAGTCCAGAGGAAACCACTGGCTCGTTTTGAAGCGAATGTTAACTTGTGCAGGGTTCACACAAGCTGTCAGTGTGACTTTTACTTGTCTTTCACATGGGGTGGGTGACATGGCCTCTCTGTGGCACCTGTAGCCCTCCCCCCTGGCGGCTGCTCTGACTTCCCCTTGGTCATGGTTTCGCATCCCTGAGGTGTGGTGTGCTGCTGAACAGGCACTGGTGTTTTCAAACACAGGTATTGTACATATCTGTGTCTGCCTGCTCTTGTCACCCTCACATGAGCACCACAGGCGGGTTCCAAGGCTCAGTGTCACCACAGGATCAGCTCTCCCGTGATTATGTGAGGGATCAGCATGATCGGCTGTCACTGATTTCACTGACATCTGTCCCCACAGCGAGACAAGCTGCAACATGAATTATTGAAGACATACACATGCAGATCTGTGTCATGATTACGCCAAACAATGCGCTTTGCCACCCTCCCAGGAGCCGCGGAGAGCCATGTGGACAGCTGCTTTAACCCTTTTTGACAATCTGTTACCAGCTTCCCAGCACAGGAACTTTGGGGGGGCCTGGGAGACTTGGGCAGCCTCAGTCCTGTCTTTCTGTGCTGAACTGCTAATGCAGAGTTAATGTCTGGAGAAGTTTCCCTCTCTGCAAGGCTTTGTAAAACAAGGCATTTGAATCTTCACAGGAGGCCTTGGCCTTGCAACAGAAGGAGAACACTAGACCTGATCCAGTTAAGGCCCTGATTAGTTTAGCCACAAGTGAAGAAGGACTTAAAACCTCATCATTGAGCGTGGTACTGAGACTTGAAAACCTTTGGGACTCTGAGTACTTGGATCCTGTCTGAGGAAGTGGGTTTAGGAAGCAGTCTTGGAAAGCGATAATGAACTTGCTGACTTGAGTCACTGGGTGGATTCCAAACCTGCTCTATGTTGCAGCCATTTGTATTTGCTTGGGCTTACAGTGCATGGGATTAAGACAGTGTCTGACTTCCATACCTCGGGTCATTTTGCCAAGGGTAAGCCAATAGACATTTAAGTCTCAAACTATCTGTGAAATCTGCTGGAGAAAGGCTGGCTTTTGTAACCCCTAGTTGAGTAAGCAGCTTCAGAGACTGAATAGCTTTATGGGCAAGATGAAACCTTTTTTCTGTTTTGGTGCAGCTGAAGCACAGATTTAGGTGAAGCAGAGAGATAGAGGCCCACTCTGCTCTCTGTGTGTGCTCTGAGTGACTCTGCCTTGCTGACTCTGAGTGAGTTTCAGAATTCAGCTGTGGGTTGCCGAGTAGGAGCCAACAGTAGCCTTTACTCTGTTAAACCTCTGTGATTATAAGTTTTGACCAGCATGTCTGATGAACATTGTATGTCCTGGTTTACTTTACAGAAATGAACCAAGTTGGTGGGTCTTCCTTCCTGCTTAGCGTAGTTATGGGTTATTCTGTGTTGATTTGTAATGACTGGGCTTGTTTGGATGGGTTTTCTTAATCTCACTGTTTTCTGCTCCCATACAATAGATATTGATTCAACAAAGATTTAATATGTCTCAAACACTGTCAAAGGAGAGGATGAGCTTTCCTAAAGGGCTTAGCAGGAGTCAGATGTGGCCTTCACCTTGTTGCACAAGTAATTATAATGCAGACCCTTGGACAGTACTTTACATCAGCAGCTATGAATATTTGGAGCTTTGGGGAAATGGATTATTTGCTCTAAATATACTCTGAGTAATTGTATAGCTCATATCCAGCAGGTCAGGATTACAGATTTCATTACAGATTTCAGAGATTGGAAGCCTTTATACAATTACCCTAAGTCCAACTAAGAGGTAAAATCATTTCTTCAAGATGGCCTGGGAGAGGGATACTGATCTGATATGACTTTCCCTAGGCTTCAGTTTCATTAGGAAAATAAGAATCTTTCTTCATTTCATCTGGATTTGATATATCCTCAGACATATGGCAGATCAGGTGTGGCAATACATGCTTGGGGTCTCTTTCACATCCTTTAAAGCTGTAGAGATCAGTATTCTTTATGCCTATGCTTGTTTGATTTCTGAACAACTTGGGGACTGCTGGGAAAGCAGGTCCCTTGTGAAAAGCCCTGTCAGGCAAGGGAAATGCTACAGCCAAGCTGGAGGAGGACATCTACACGTCAGGGTACGTGAGGCTGCATTGTCAGAGTATAGACTAAGAGTTGAGGGTTGATGTAACAGGGGGTTAAATACTGATGTCACACCAGACATAACTGGTTTTACCTACACACGGGTCGGTCAATGTTTATGTGTGTGTAGCAGGCTATTGATTTCCTATTTGTCAAAAAGAAAATGCACTCACTTAAAAGCTAAATAGAGACCTAATGCTGAGATGGAAGACCCAGAGTGGTGGCAGAGAGGAATAAATTGTGAACTCTTATTATTGTGTGTTGGCTACTGGCTCTAAAGGTGCAAGCAGAAGGTAACACATGCTGCCCTGTGCAGGCATATGACTTCAGTGCAGTGCTGTGATGCTGCTGGAAGATGAGCGTATGTCCCACGGTGCTTTGTGGAATCAGGGCTCACTTAGGAGGGAATCGAGATGGTGAGGTGCGTAGTCCTTTCTCTGCAGCCACGAGCATGAGCCACATGGCACGTAGGGCTTAAGTATCAGAGAGACCTTGCTGCTGCACCACGTCTTATCCACATCTGTGGTCCTGATCTTCTCTTCTTGTGCCAGAGCAGGGGATGGTGACAATGAATTCCATAAGGTGGGTGAACAGGATTGTATGTTTTCCATCAAAAGAGCAGCATCTGTTGTTTTTAGCACTTCTCGAAATCACGGGTGTCTTAAATCAAACTAACAGTACATTAAGGTTGTTTGAAGTACTAATACTCCATATTTCCATATTTTTTTAAGAAAGGACCTGATCTTTAGTTTTTTAGGCTTCTCTATAGCTAGTGTTCTTTTCCACAACAGTGAGTTTTTAGAGTTGTTTTCTCACTGCCTTACCCATATCATACAGGTGTTTGTTTAAAAACAGAACTCTGGTGTAACAAAAGTTCATATGTGTGAGTGGACATACGGGCAATCTGCAGGTCAAATTCACTGTTCTTGGCTTCTGTAGTCAATTCAGCCTAAAACATGTTATTAGCCTTTGGCTTTGGGAAGCCATATGGCCAACAAATGTGGCCACAAGCAGACTGAATCCAATTCACAGAAAGCTGGTAAACCTGGATTTGTTGCTGAGGGTGTCCAAATGTTGTCTTCAGTCAGCCAAGAAAATACTCGCAGCCAAACTATTATGATAAAGTAAGACTGATTGTTGTGTTTTCAGCTGACAAACACAGGTGATGGATGCAAGAAGTGACAGGAAACCACTAGCATCTCTGTCAGGCAGCGCAGGTTCATCGCTCCAAAGAGCAGCCTGAGTTCTGATATTGTATCAGTGTTATACTGCCAAGGCTTTAGCTGCCATCCTCTTCCTTCTGGTACCTTCCAGAGCGGAGGCAAACAGGCTCAGACTTGGTGCTCTGGGCTCTGCCCAAGCAAAGGAAGAATGGAGGGAACTTGGGCATCACCTCTTAATGTTTATGGCAGTGTTGACCAGTGGGCATCAAATTCAGGGACCTAGCTGGAATCTGAATGCCCTTGTTTTTCTTTTTTTTAATGAGGGAGATGTTATTGTCATTATGTGGAAATCTGGCATGTCTTGCTCCATGAGAGAGGGGGTGATTTTTATCTTTTCCTAGTAAGAGTTACTTGCTTAAGAAGCTTTCAAAATATTACCCAGTCACTGAAGGTTCTTTGAAGAAAAATATGACTGCTCGTGTAAACAATTAATGGTTGTTAAGCATGGCAGTGTATATTATGACAAACAACACATGCTACATTATGCCAGCTGGTGTAATGATGTGATAATGTCTGACTCATTAACTCTGGCACACAGTTTACGATGCCCTTCTATGACAGGATTAATTGATTCACACATACATTAAAACAAAAATAACTAAACTGAAATTCAGCTGGAAGCCTGGCTTCCCATTTGTCATCAGCCCTGTTGGTGGCTGCAGCCAGTCTGCGCCCAGGGCAGAGCCAGCTGAGGTTTATCCCCTGACCTCTGTTTTGGCCAACTCCATGAGTATCTTGTGAGGAGGGAGGAAGTGATGAGAGCAGCCAACAGACTGAAGGACCCCTGTGATGGATTTTGGGGCTTCTGGAACTTTTTGGATCAAGTAACTAAGTGAGAAGGTGAAAATATCCCAGAATTGCAAAGCCCTTTTTGCCTTTGTAAAGCCACCAATGCACAACCTGTTGTTTGCTGTCTGTAAGGAGCAAGAGCTAGTTAATATATTTGTGTCAGAGCTTTGATGAGCTGTTACTGGGGAATCTCCTACGAGGAGAAATTGCTGAGGGCTGGCTCCAAATTGTCCAGACAGTAGGAAAACTGAATTGGAAACAATTTGATAAAGAAGAAACAAACCAGTGATGTTAAAATTGAAATGAAAAGGCTTGTGGTGACATTACCTCTGGCTTACCTGTGTTATGCTCTGTGATGTGGAGGAGCCCGTAGCGTCTCTGCTGTTACCCTGTGTCAGTGATCAGCCTGTACCTGTGGTGAAGGCAGACAGCCTCTCTGTTCACTTGGGGTTGTCCAGGCTGCACTGCATGCCACATGTGCCTGGGCTGGGAGCTGCAGCAGGAGCAGTGTGGGAGCTATGGGCAGGTGTGTTCCCCATTCCCTCCCACTGTAACTGGGTTGTTTAATACCTGGCAGTCCAACAAAAGCCGTAACCTGTACAGTTTCTGTGCATTTTGGGGTACTGTGAGTAGTGTGTGGTACTACAGGTGTCAGTGCGTCACTCATCACAATCAGTAGATTAAAGGGTGTGGGTTTATCAAACCTCAGAGAGGGTTCTACAGGTGAAATTGGAAATGTGCTGCTCTTATACTGTGCAGTCAGTTGTCTTTGTTCTACAGGGTGTGCAGCAGCTCCGGGCAGAGAGACCTGGTAAAGGGGGAACAGCTCAGAGCAAGCACATGGAGTAGGTGCTTAAGCTTTACTGCTGGGAGCTGGGATGTGGGTGAGACTGGGGATGTGGGGGACAGCCATCTACTCCAGTGCTGTATTTCACTCTTGACAAACAGCTCATGTGTGACTGATATGCAGCAGTCACTGAAACTGTCTGAAAGCTCAAAAATAGCAGATCTCTGGTTCCAGTGGAATTTCCTGCCTCATGGGCTTGCTTGATCATGGAATCATGCTGTGGCAAAGGATAATCTAGAAGTGAGTCTAAGAGACAATTTCTGTTTTAGGCATTTTATGGAAAAACGTTTACTGACTGAAACACTATCATAAAATAGCTTTCCTTTCTACTGACTGTTCAGAGGGGTTTTCCCCCTCTCCAGTCTATGTAAAATAGACATGTTTTATGTTTTATCCACCTCTCTTGCCTCCAGTTTCCTCAGAAAATAAAATCTCTTGTTTGGGACAAGTTTATATATCCCTGTGCATTTTCCAACTGGGATCCCAGCATGACAGTGTTCTTGATGCTGCACTAACAGCCTTGGTCTAATAGGGCAAGTGGTGTTCCTTACAGATGTTTTCAGCCAGGGTTCTGACCCTACAGAAGTGGCTGGGAGCATGGAGCACTCACATTCTTTTGGAAATGAAGCACTGCTGGGGTGTATTTGAATGGAGCTACCTCAGGCTTTGCCCAGGATATTTGCACTGAGGCTTTGTGCATGAAGGAGCTGCCAGAGTATCCTCTCTTTGATTGGGGTTTGCGTTGGATTTACAGTTTGGTGTCCTGCCTACAACTGAGCAATGTGCCAGTAGGAAGGAAAATTGTACGTTATGTTTGTGAAGATAAATGGAATAGTAATTATAGGCAATATTTGGTTGTTTGAATTATGCTGGGCACTGAATGTTTTAGCAGCACAGTTGCATGTGTATCAACATTCCTTGTCAGTGACTGCTGACACCTGAGGGGGTTCAGGTGTTCCTGCCTCATGTTCTGGCCTGAGTTGTTGGCAAGTCCACAGGGAGCTGAAATCCCTCCTCCTTTTGTTTTGAGCCTTGCTCCTTTGGAAGTGTGCCTCAGGTGTACCTGTTCTTTCTCACTGTGGAGAGAGCCCTGACTTGCCCCAGGGTGGGCTCACGTTGGTTTTACTGGAATTTCTTTAAGGAGAGCACTGAGGTACTGCTGAGTTTCCTGCCTACACTTAACCTGAGCCGAGAGCTGGGGCTGTGCGCACCTGGCATCACAATGATGTGTCATGGTCACCTAATGGGACATGGTGACCACTAAAGTGTATCTTATTCTTGTGTCTACACATTCTTCTGGAGATGTCACACCTCCTGCACTGAACTTCTGGTTTGGGGTCTTTTTAAGTCAAATTATGGTAATAGCCCGATATAAAAATCTACTTGAGGGCAAGGCCTCACAGTGTTTAAGTGCACAATGGAAGCTTTCTGCCCTAAAGAGCTTACAGTCTGAAATACATAAGGAGAAAAAGAATTTCTTCCCAAACAATTCCTGGGAGTCAGGCAGAGACAGAGATTTGGGATACTATCTGTAATTGATGTATCTTGAACTGGTATTTAAAGAACAAAATTGAGATGTTAGACCAGAAAAATGCTGCATTAGTCTGTGAACTGTGGCTGTAAGGATTTGTACATGGTCTCTCAGGAGATATAACAGTTTTAGTGAGCTGATAAGTCAGAGGCTGTGCTTCAGTTCAGGATTCAGGTGACCATGAGTGGTTCCATCGGGTTATCAGAAGAAACAAGGAACTCTGATTGCAAATTAAAAATAAATTATAAATATTACCTCTATGCGTGTGGGGTGTATGCCTGCACACACACTTGTACAGATGGATTAGCATACCTGTACAACATTGCTGGTGATCAAAGTGTTTGTTTTGCCTCGTGCAATCTACTAATGACCGAGAATGTTTAATAGCCACCTTGAATAAAATATCTCCGTGTGCTTGGCATTTGTGTCCCTTGGGCCCTGCAGTGGGCACCTACAGCTCTGAGGGCGTTCTCACCTACTGCCAGAGGAACACTATTGCTGGGGCTTGTAATGGTGGAGAAGATGAATTTCAGCTAAAGGCAACGTCTGATGGAAAGATAACAATCACCTCCAGAGGGATAATGGATCACAGAATTAGCTTGGCTGTCACACTGTGAAAAGGTGATCCTTGGGCTCCAGGAAGGCACCGATGGGTTGGTACACTCTGGAGTGCTTGGTTTGGAACTCCTGCAGCACCATGGAAGGAGGAGAACATCTCTGCGTGGGAGTCAGGGCTGCCTTGGCTTCTAGACCAAAGTGTAAGGCTACAGGAAACTGGGGAAGGACTTGAGGGAGATTGGGTACTGGAAACTTCCTTACAATGCCGTGTGGCTGCAAGAGTAGAACTGTGCTTATGTTGGTGCCACATGAGGCTGATGGTGCTGCTGGGCCTTTCTCTGAGGCTCTCGAGCTGGTGTACAGTTGTTTAACTCAAATGAAGTTAGTTTAGTTCTGCAGTAGACATTGGAGAATGATTTGTGTACTCAAGACTTTGCTTCGTCCTTAAGTCATGCTTAAAGTAGGGCTGCTTTAAGAAAATTTGGCAGCCCTAGCGGCTTGGAATTTGTCAGAGATTTGTGGTGTTTGTGTCCTGGATAAGTGTGCATAACTAACAAAAAACAGCCTCTGGAGCTGCTGGGGCAGTAAGGATTGTAATGTGTGCTAAACACAGGGGTCAAGTACTGCAGGCAATTCCTCCTGGGCTCCTATAAATCAGCTGGTAAAGGTTTTACTGCAAACTGAAGTGGATATTTAAATACTCCTCAAGTTTGGTTTATTCATTTTGTTTTGATTGAAACAATCAGAAAAGATTGTGTGACTGTAATTTCAGCAGGAGGTTAAAGTAGGTGACTGACCGAGTTGTGAGTGTATTTACTCCAGGCCTCAGCACAGAGATTACTCATAGGGATCTTATTAGGCTGCATGATTAAAAAAAAACCCAAAAAGCAGCAGCAACAAATTTTCAATATCTAACACATATAGTGGCTGCATAATGTTGCATTTAGATGGATGATAGTTTAATTTAATGTTTAGTCTTATGCATGGGCTTACTCAGACAAACAGTTGCTTACCCCCAGGAGATTATGGGCATTAATATCAAAATGATGACACAAGCATCAGAGCCATGCTCAAACAGAGAGCTGGAGGATTCAAAGCAGCCTGGTCCTCACAGGAACTGGTTTATGTGGTTGATCTCACTGTGACTTTTCCTTCTTGAGAGACAAGAGAGGCTGGAACAGCTGCAGTGTTCCCTGTGCCTGCAGGTGAGAGGGAAGCCGTGAGCCAGGCTCCTGCAGCAGTCCCTGATGGGATGTGCCTGGAACACCTTGTCCTTGAGCTGAACCGACGAGCTGCAGCTCTGACTGTGCTGATGTCCCCAGCCTGTGTTTCAGTGAGTGCTCCTCTCCTTCTCACTGTGCCCTCGTGACCCTGCTTGCTCCAACCATCAACTCTGATTTCCTGAACATGGAAAGATGAGCCTGGGACAGCATCGCAAGGACAACATGGTCCTACCCTGCCTTCAGTGCGTGTAGGCAACGCAGCAGACATCAGACAATGGCTCTGTGTCTCAGAGTGGGTATGAAACGAGGCACCGTCATCATCATTGAATTGTGGTTCTGCTTAGTGGCAATGTAGAGAAATTATTAATTAACCAGTTTGGTAATAGAATATATACAGAGGTGATGTAGCTGCCTAAAGGAGGAACCAAGGGCTGTAATTTGCAGCTATCACTTGAATTATATTATGGAAATGAGCTTCAAAAACTACAGGAAAGGAGAGTCAAAATATATGGCTGTAATGGGTTTGGGTTGTTTTTTAGTTGCCTTTTTTCTGATTTGCTAATGATGATTGTATGTCCAACCTTAAGGTCATTTGTGATGTGTCCCATGCTGAGAATTATGACCAGCAGCAAGAAATGAGAAATTAATTTGTTTTAAATGATACTACACATTATCGGGAGAGAGGCTGCATTTTTAGCCACCAGAATGATTCCTAATGACAAGCTTAATCCTTCCATCAGCCCCAGCTGCACAGAGTGCTGCGTGTCGGCTGCTGGGCACCAGGGTGTAAAGCACGAGGTGGGCAGTCTGGCTCAGTTGTTTGAACCAGTACGCAAACGTGGCACAAAGATTCTCTGATGGAGCACTCCTGCTGTGAACCCTGAGTAGAAGGAAATGCAGAGATCAAGCTGTGATTGGCAAAGGTACATGTCTCCTGTGGAAGTTTGTTGGAGCTATAAAAGATCGGAGCTTACACAAATCGGGCAGTTGAGGAACGAAAGCCCCACCAGTGATGGTTCACAGCATTCCCAGTGGTCCTTCCCTCAGGAGCTAAGCCAGGACAGCAACTCCAGACCTAACTTCCTTGCCATTAGGTGGTTGGATGAATGAACAGGAAATGAAAATACAGACTTCCTGACAAAAATGCTTATCTTTTGCGTAATCAAAGTCCATCTTACCCTGAGTTTCCTGCCTGCATTTTTGGCACAGTGTCTTGTTTTTGTCTCAATGCCTTATTTCACAGAAGTATTTCTTCCCCTGCTTTTCACCCAGCGTGGCCTTTGAGCAATACAGGGGCTGTATTGCTAGTGGAATAGTTTCAAGTCTGTCATGCTGATGGCACTAGTGCTGGTGTAATGGGCTTTGGGAGTGAGGTACAGGTTGATGGAATATACAGTGAATCCGGTACAAAATACAGTTTACCTGTTTTTGGAGGTCAGTGGCTCAGAGCAAGAAGTTGCTCTCTAGGTTTGAGAAATAGTGAATGTGGATAGCACAGCTACACTTGTGATCTGTGGTCACCACTGTGTAGTTGTTCACAGCAGTCACCTGTTGGCAGGCTTGAGTGCAGCCCTCTGTGACTGGTGTCTTAACATTGTTTTTATGGGTTTTTGTCAATACTCCTTGTTTGAAGTGCTTCAGGCACAAACGGTTTTTGTGTGCAGTTTTGAAGTTTTTGTTTAAGCTAGAAATAATGATATACTTACAGAATTTCCCTCCATTTTTGCTCCTGTATGACATGGGCACATGTGAATATCGAAGGAAATAGTGATGTTTGTTATGCAGTCTGTCTCCAGCTGTGTGCCAGGGCTGCCTCAAGGTGCTATTGTTTCTCCTTGCATGAGAGGTTGGGTGCCTTGGAATAGTGTTTTCAGAAAGAACTGTTTTACACCTCAGCAGTTGTTGGGAGGGTTGTTCCCAGCTGGCTGGTGTCCAGGACTTGGCTGTACCTAAAGCAGTCAAAGCACAATAGGTGTTGGAGAATTGAGCCACTGAGACAGGTGTCTAAATGCAGGCTACGGAGTGTCCTGTTTGGGTTGGGGTCTTCCCCTTTCCATGGCAAGCTGTTGTGTGTGCAGAGCACTGGAGAGGGGCTGCGAGGGCTCATCAACCTGGATTGTTTGTTTGCTGTAGCCCACAGCTGGCTGTGGAGTGTGGGCTCGTGACTGACAAACAAATGAGTTCACCTTTCATCCTCTGAAAGTGATACTGAGACTCTCCACATCCCGTATTTTAATTTTTGTGTCCTTCTTTGTCATTTTCCCAAGGAAAATTACCCCGGCACTGATCTCAATGTTAATGTATTCCTGCTTACATTTGACTTCTGAATGTGTTATGGCTAATTATCATTACACAGGACGAGAGATCAGAGCCCTGACTGAGGTGCTCGGTGTGGGAACAAAAGGAGGCCAACACTGCGCCTTGGCTCGGGGCCGAAAATGGTGGCTGAGCATCTTGAAACTGGTGGAGTCTGGGGGGGGGGGGGCTTGTTGGCTTTTTTTTCTCCTTAGTTTCATTTTATTATTTTTTGCAAACTGGGGGAGGGGCCAGGATGGGGCTAAAATTTCCCCTTGAACATGATGTCAATATGTTGGCGTGTCTCCTTTTATTAAGATGCCATCCAACTGATAACAAGTCCTGCTGTGTTTTACCAACATAAAAAATTAGACTGGAGACCAGGGAGCGGCAGGTGGCTTTTGGCACCAAGAAATAATCACACTTGATGTGGAAAGTAAAGTAAAAGGAGCCATCTGTTCACTGCAGGAGGACGTGAAAAATCACATTAACATGTTGTCACTAACATCATGAAATACACAGTTAATAATAAATTTAGTTATCATGGCAAACTGCACTGGGTGCTGCCTTAGAACAGGTATTGTGTGGAAGATGTGCTTGCTCACACCCCCTTGCTGAGCTCTGTCCTGGCTGGTGTGGCAGCCTGAACCCCTCTGTTTGTCGCTGCCGGTGCAAGTAGACACACGTGTCTCTGCTGGGACCAGGGATACTATGTTAGAGCCCCTCTCCTGCCTGTGCCCTTTCATCTGCTGCGCCTGGATCCATCCTTGTCTCCTGACTGCCAGGCAACACTAGATGGTTGAAAAGGAGGAACTAGAAATGTGACAGAAGGAAGGGAATGATAAACCTAATAACAGGAGGAGTTGTGGGTCAGGTGTATTTGCAGTGAGTCCCAAAGTCTGCTTCCACATCTGCTTCAGTCCTTGGGAAGCTGGGTTTGGGCCTTTGGGAATGGGGCTGTGAATTAGCTGCTAGTGCTGGGTGCAGCCTGTTCCCTTGCTGTGTTCCCTGCAGCGTGGTCAGAGGCTCGCTGCTGCTGCCAGGCTTCCCGAAGGGTCCCACAGGCTGTGAGCACCGATGGATCCATCCACACGACTTCCCGGGAGGTGAGGTAGAGCAACGTGCTCATTTACAGAGATGAAGGCTGGAGCCTGCAGAGGCAAGCTACACCCACACACAGGCAGTCTGGGGCAGAAACAAGCATTGAATATAATTAATGTCAATCAACGTGGCCGTATGGAAAAGAGATCTTGTCAAATGAACTTGATATCTTTTTTGATGACATTATGAGTCTGGCTGATAGACTTCTCTTGGTACTGAATGAGATTTTGTTAAAGAAACTGAAATGATGCAAAGGTACCATGCAACTCGTTATTAACCAGATTAAAAACTTGCTAACTGTGAAGTCTTAAAATGCAACTGTATCCAGGTTATCAGTGTTGAGCTAGTGTGATTATATTGATGCCCTGCAGGAGTAGCTTTAGTCCTGCACTGTTACACCTCACTATTCTCTGTTACTGGCACAGAAGAAAATAAACTGCAGCTCCCAGCAAGGGCACAGATGGGATATTCTGTAGCAGGAGAGGCATTGTTCCAGCTAAAGGGTGCTGTTGGATCTCTAGAACAGCACTAAGGGGCTAACAGTGAGAAAGGATTTAAGTGTTTCTGTGCCCCAAAGGGCTCGTGACTTTCTTGTTCGAGGCTGTCAGTGGTTCTGGGGTGGCCTGTTCTGGTAGTCAAGTGGAACTTCAGAGGACTTGAAGAAAACTGTGAAAAAGACTGAGAAATTGAACTAGCTCTCTCCTGGGAAAGTGGTGCAGTCACTGTGTTGAAATGAAGGAGGGAGAAAGCTGAGAAGAGGTTGGAATAGCAGCCGGGGGCTTTGGGACTTGGGTAATAAAAAGCTCTTCAGTAAAGAGACGTAAACCTGCAATAAAAAGACTATGTGATGAGAGACCGTGTCTGGAATTTGAACAATTTTCTGCTTGCAGGTGCAACTTTCCTCAGTAAAAACCGAGGAAAGTAATGACTCAGTTTTTCATGGCTTGAGATCTTAGTAGAAAAAGCAACCAAGAGATGTTTTCGGTAAGGAAGCAATACCTAGAAAGTAGACTTGAATATCCTTGTTTTAATCAAAAATCCATGTTTTGACCTTTCTTGTAAGGCCGTTCTGCCTCTCAAAAGCTCCCGAGCAGAAACCTTTGCTTGTAGCGGAGATGAGTTGCTTGGGGTGGAGTGAAATCGTGGACCTGGCAGAATGTTTGGCCACTGACAGTTCATTTTGCAAGTAAAATGTCACTTGAGGGGAAAAAGCCATATCTATTGACAGCCTTTGTATGTTTTGACAGGCCTTTCTAGTTTAGTGGCTCCTTCATTTTGTATCTGATGGACCTCTCCAATTGCAGAAGCTGAGGCAGATGGGCTCAGCAAAGCAGCCTGAGGGCACAGGAGGGAGGGACCAGAACTCCGGAGTGCCTAGAGCTTTCTGCCTTTCATCACGGCGGTGAGGGGACCCAGAGAGGCTGACAGCACTGCAGGGGCTCCAGGAGGAGCTGTCGGGTTCACAGGGACAGAGGGGACAGTGCCCTGTAAGGCTGTGCGGGCGGGGGGGCTGTGAGAAGGTTGTGGCTGTGTGGTCATGAGCACATGTGCTACATGGTGGATTCCAGTCTTCGCTTCCCTGGCTTGCTTGTTGCCTTTCTACTTGTCTTTTGTCTTTCTGGTGTACAGACGTGTCTGCCTGCACAAGGGTTCCAGCCGTTTGCAGCTCCTCCAAGCTAGTGGCATCTTACAGAAAAAAGGGGACTTAAGGACTCTTAATAACTGTGAGTTCGTTGGCTGCTGACTTGCAGGGAGGAGGTTATTCGGTGCTTGGAAGTGCTTACAGAAGTCAGTGCTATTTGCAGAAAAGGGTTTGCAAGACTTTACAGTTTGGCAGGCTTTTGTACGTATGATGTCTGTGCACTGCTTGCAGTGTGCCACTGCCAGAGGTGTCCAGTCAGGTCACTGGGATATGCTCCTTGGAGGGGTGCAGTGTTCTAAAGGACAAGAATGTTTCTGTGCTGTTTCCAAAACGTTACCAGAGCCCAAGCAAAGCGTTTTCAGGATGCCTCCTACTATTGATTAGAAACGGAATTACAAGGAGACATTGCCATATGTACCCCAGTGCGTTCAGATGCACTCAGATCCTTGGAGTAAGAGCAGTGTGCTATTGTGTGCTCTCATTTACATAACTAATTGAAGCACAGCCCTTATTATTTTGATGATGAGTCTGTGTATAATAGAAATCTCCTTAAACCCCAGTAGGAGACTGGGGAGATAAATACCTTTGAGGGCCAGTCTTGTGCTTCCTTCAGTACTGCAGCGTGCTGGAAGTGCTGCTAAAGATTTTGCAACATCTGGCAGAAGCAGGTGGTGCTTTACCTTTCAATATGTTATTTAAGTGACAATTTAGTTAAGCCTGCAAATAATACTAGTAATAAAAACAGTCTCACATATATTCATGTTTTACAATAAAGGAGCTTCCTGAGCTGGGCCCTTTCTGTTCTGAGTTCAACCTGTGCCCGCTGTCTCCTGCTCTCCCTGCTGTGCTGAGCAAGTTTCCTATGCAGAGTTTGTGCTGAGTACTTTTTCTTTACCGTTGTGTCTAAAGTGAACCATCATTGTATCAGGGCTTTATGAAGGTGAGAGAGCAAAACCAGCTGGAGTTGTCAGCCAGGAGTTGTCGTCATTTTCTAATATTCTCCTGTCTCTTGTATCCTATCCCCAGAGAGAACCTCTGGTGTCTCAGACAGTGACTTAGGCTGGATTGGTCGCTCCCTGTACCCAAGATGTCAGTCAGTAGCGTGTATGATCCTCTGGAAGAGGTGCTCTTTATAGCTGGCCTCTGATAAAACCTCTCAGAGCAGGAGCAGCACTTCTGTTTCTGTGTGTTGGGTCCCACCTGTTCCACAGGCAGTCCTTCATTTCATCACATCAACACTGTGACTGCTTAGCATGGACAGCACTGAGTGGTAATGAGAGTCTGATGAGTACAAAGAGGCTGTCCTTCCTTCCTTTATTAATTGACTAATGAAATTAGAGGTCTTATTTACAGATGGAAAGCTGACTGTGGATGTAAACATGCTGATAGACATTGACGCTAAAGGAGATGCAAGATGAGACAGAAGGGGATGAATAAGATGCATTTTCTATTGGAAAAGTCAGAGGAATGGGTGTAATAATGTTTGACATCCAGTAAGGTGATGGTTGCAATTTTCATTGTTCAAGAAATGGTTTTCATTCTGTATTAGGTCATGAGTGTAATTTGGTGGTTTATTAGTTGAGCTAATGCTTTCTCTTGGCTCAGGTTAATGTTATGAAATCACAGTGGTTTGCAGAAGAGAGAGACCATTGCAAAACAAATAAGTAGATCTAAGAATGCAGTCAGTCTTTTTGGGGATGGCTGTGAGTGTAGGTGAGCGAGGGAAAGGGTACTCCTGTGCTCATGTCATGGCAGTGGGACTGTGCCTCACGGAGAGATATAAGGGGCTGGGTTCTGTCAAATACTTACTTTTGGCACTGCTTCATTACCTGCTCTCTCTAATTTATTGTGCCATATGGAAGGAGGTTGATCACTCCCTGTCTACATGAACACCCAAGTTTCATGTACCTGGAGCAGGCTTTTTGGTGGGAATGGAATCAGAGCTACATTGTTGCCTCATTACAGCCCAATTAAAATGCGGTTTTAACCTAACGCTAGGTTGATTATTAATTGTCTGGAAGGCCTTTTTCCTTCTGTGCCTTTAATTAGGATTTCCCATTACAGTGTCATCCAGAAGCACAGAGGACTGAGAGCTCCACACAGTGCTGCAGAGCTGTGCCGTGGCCAGGCGGGTCTGGGCCTGCACGCAGAAAGCAGGTGGGGTGCAAGTGTTCCCAAGCCCACCTTCTGGAGTGTCAGGAGACTGGGCACATGCCAGCTGGGGCTTCTCACCTTGGACCTTCAGCTGAAGGCTTTGACATTGGAGTCCAGTGTTTGATTGTGCTGTGAAGTGGGACAGGACTTCTGTTGGTTGCAAGATAACTCCTTTTTAATTTATTTACTTCTTTGTTTAGCGTTGGGAACTGTTAAGAAGTGCAGGCTTACGAGGCCCCTCAAAGAACACAGTGGTGTCTCCAGGTGTGCAGTGGGAACAGGACTGGAAGTTTTTGGGCTCGCTTGCTTTCTGATATGTATAAATCTCTTCAGCATTTGATCATTGAGAAGAAAACACAGTTGAAAGGACACGAAAGGAAGATGTTGTTACATGGAACTCTGTGTGGTGAAATGTCTGGTTTCAGCTGGCTGGTACAGCACAATGTGGAATATCTTGTTAAAGGTATTGCTTAGGGCCAAAGGTATCCCAGCTGGGGTTTGTTTTGAGAGGGAATGGCTCACTCTCACATACTGCACATTAGGAAACCTTCTGCCCTGCAGCTCCCCAGTGATTTATTGGAGGTGTTTAGCCAAGGACTTAAATGGGTTAGTAGACTAGCACCTTCAGGGAAGTTGCGCTTTATAATTTAACTTTGAGAGAGCAGGTTATAGTGCTCTCCAACAGTCGTGTCAAAGACCCAGCAAAAATTAATGGCTCAGAACTAATGGCAAGCTTTCCAGGATGCTGCTCTGATTTATTGAGTGGTGCTAAGCTCCAGCATCCTTGTGTGGAGAGCACTTGCCTTCCTGTAAGGGGGCTAATATTACCTCAAGCTGTGTGGTGAATTGCTGAGATGCCACTCCGATTGTAGATAGCTGGTGGTGATTACTCCGAAGCATTCAAAGAGCAGAAACCCTGGGGAAAGGCTGATGAGCTGCCCGGGAGGATGATGTTCCAGCTGTGTAAACAAACTCTTGCGGTCTCCTGGCCATAATGAGGACCAGGCCCCAGTGACAGAGCCCACTCTGCTCTGTGCTGCTGCATTGGAGCTGAGCAATTTGCAGGGGAAAGTGATTGGAGGCAGGCCCTGGGATGCACGTAATCCACTAATCACCACTCGGAGACTCCTGGTGCTTGGGAACAGCAGGAGGGAATTGGCTTTTATGAGCTGAAGAAGACGCTGGCATATGTTGTTGAGGAGAGGGGGAGGAGGGACTGCTTAAATATTTATAGATTAAGGGTACATTGGGATCCCTTCTGTCTTCCTGTGTGCCTGGTTCCCCACTTCCTCCTGGGGATAACGAGACACAAAGTCTCCTTGGCCTTACCTGTGGTTTAACTGGGAAGCATCCACTCTGCGCCTGCTTCCAGCCCCTGTGCTTGCACTGTTGGACTGGGTGGATATGGAACCTTGTCACCACCCATCTTGCTGGGCTGGCTCAGTCTTCCTCAGAAAATAGCACAACTGAAAAATCTCAGGGCATTGCAGCCTGGATGCTTATGGAAAGCGAGGGTGGAAGTAAAATAAAAAGTGGCAGGCAGGGACCAGCTTCCTGCAGAACACCCTCTGTGACAGTGTCCCAATCTGCTCCGTTGTCGCAGGTGTGAGGGCAGAACAGGTAGAGCCTGTGGAGAGGAGCTCCAAGGTTCCCTCTTATTTGGGTAGAGGTTTGTCTTTCTGGAGACAAAATGGTGACCTGTTCACTGGAAGGCTTCTCCTTCAGTGATCACTTTGCATGTGTGAATTCCCCCTCCCTTTCCTAGAGGAGGGTGTGTCTTGTGTTGCACACAGTCACCGAGGAGCAGGTGACAGATGCTGTCTTGTGCAGAGGGCTCTGCTCAGTCCAAAGAACCTGCAAGGGAGATGGAACAGGCTGGGCAAGAAGACAACCTCAGCTTCATCCTCCTGTTCAGTTGGAGCCACCCAACATGGTGACAGCAATGGAGTAACAGTGCCCCACGTAGGAGCAGGAAGCTGGAGGCGACGCCTCTCTGCGTCTCCAAATCCTCTCTGCGAGGTGGCTGTAGGAGCCCTTCCTGTGTGGACAGTGACTGTGGTACTGAAGCTGAGGAGCTGTGTGTGTTCCCTTGCTCTGGCCAGGCTGCAGGTGTAGGATTTTGGTTTGGTTTTTCCTGGTTTTGGTGTGCTGCAGTAAATTAGTTTCTCTACAAGACACGTATTTTTCTGAAGTGCTACTCACTCTTTTCATCATTGCTCCCAGAGTATTTTATAGGGGATACAAATGCCATGACAGCCATTTTATGCATCAGTCTGAGGCACTGGCTATGGAAAGAATCACTCAGAGACACCTCATATGTCAGTGACACCAGCTACTGCAGCCAGAGCTGAGCCCCATGTGCTCAGGTCCCACGTGCAGGAGACTGTCCTGTTGCTTACCTTCCCTGCTACGGGTAAAATGGAGAGAGAGAGGCTGGGAGGAATTCTGCCAGGTACCTGTTTTCAAAAGACCCCACAAAACCGAGTAAGTTGTAGTTGCTGTTTGCAGTGCAAGGTGACTTGGTTTTATATTTGAACACATCCTCCAATATCTTCACTTCTATGACCCAGCTGGTTCCATATGCTGTTTTGCTCCTAATCTTTACAAATTCTAGTGTGGCAGCCCCAAATCTACTATTTTGCAGGAATGGGTGCATAAGTCTTTTCTGTCCTATTCAGGTTAATATCTATTTTAAAACCCGGTAAAACCTGTACTTATATAAATCACATATTAAATGGCTTAATATTTGGTATTAAAATGGCATAAATCAGTTCTGATTAGTTAAAACTTGCTTTAGTGAAAATCTGCCACTTGGATCTACTCTTGCACATCAGTCCTTGACAATCCCTGTGGAGCCTGTCCGAATGCTTCCAGACAGCTCAGCTGATCAGCAGTGCTCCAGAAATGGTCCTGACAGCTGGACAGGGTGTGTGACAACGTGCAGGTCTGATAGTGTTAAACAGAGTCAGTGATAGAGCTCAGGATTGTTCTTCTGGTCGTCATGGCTTTGGTGTCCCGTCTGGAGGCATGGAGTTAGCGAGGCACAAGTGCCACAGGGATAATCTTCGATTTTGGAAGTGTGGAAGAGCAGCTGCTGGAGTTACTCAGGACATGTTAGGGTAGGTCAAGGAGTATTTCTGTCCAACTGCAGTGTAAACCTCTCATAAGTGAGTTTTAAGCCAGCTGCAGCTTTGTTCCAGGGAATTATTTACGACCCAGTCTCCAACCTTGGGTTAAAGTTAATGCTCCATCTGTGACGTCGGTTCTGGCAAATGCTGGCATGAGTTGCTTCAGTGGCTGGCAGTGTCTGTTAACGTGGGATCTGGAGATCAAGGTGCTTTGCTGCTCCTTCACAGATCGCTGGCCTTTCACTGGGACTGTCTTGGTTTGGTTTTGCAGGTGGAAATACTGGAATTTGGAACTAGTAGGCACTGCACTTCTTGTATTTAGCCAATGGTGTCACTGCTGCTCCACAAGATTGGTGTTTTCCTGTAGATTTGGGGAACGAGCAGTCAGTGGTGCTCAGCATTCCAAGGACTGGCCAAAGCAATGGACCGACAGCATGTGGCTGCCACGCGCCCCGAGCATGAGTCTGGGCAGGTGATGGGAGCACAGGTGCACTTTTGTCCACAGCCTGAAGATCTGGGAGCAGAGTGGATGCTTGCTTTTCACTTAAGGCATCCACAATGGCTGTGAAGGGTGGATGTGGTGGGTGTACTTATAATGATGACTATGACATCCCTGGTGTTATTGGAGCTCCCAGTCGCTGCCACAAGAGAACAGAGAAATGAATCCAGGGAAGCCCTCGGACTTCGTTAATGAACCTGGTACAGCCTCAGGCTTGCCTATCCCGGTTTGCCAGTGCTGTTTTTCTACCTAGGTGGAAGCTGTTGTTGTTCCAACTGTTATTTGTATCTGGGATGCCGTGCTGTTCCTGACAAAGAACTGACAGTGCGTCGGCAGCACGTGTGCTGGCTTTGACAGAATTGCCAACACATGCAGTTAATACTTTTTGTAAATGCCAGCTACGGTTCCAACAATAGGATGGCACCCTGCTGAGAGGCCAGAGCTGAGGGGAAAACACCAATCCACTGCTGTTGTAGGGGGAGAAAGGGGAAATCCTGTAAACTAATTAGCTCATTTGGCTCAGATGTCATTTCTGATCAAGCCACTTAGTTCTACTCTCAGTGGTAGATCACATGTCTTCTGCATTAAATGCCATTCAGCAGGACCCAGAAGTGTCTCGGGCACCTGTCATCTGCTCTGTGGGGATGCTGGGAACACGATTGATGACGGCATGGAAACTTCCCCGGATTCATTCCAGACACCGGAGTTGGGTTTGTTCTGTCAAAGGGCATTTCTGCGGAGTCGACCAGATGTCAAGGAGCTTCAGGGTTTTGTCTTGTGCCTGCTTACTGGGAATTCCCAAGGAACAGCTTTTGTCTGAGGGACAAAGCCATGGAATAGCCCGAGGGTGCAGAGTTACCTGTACCAGTGGACCTTGGACTCTTCCTTACACACACCTAGGAGCCAAGAAGCAGCTACATCAGTGGGAACAAGGAGGCTGCATGATGCAGGATGGGAATTGAATCCCTGAAACCGTGGTTCCTGCACTGTAGTGAATGTTAAAGGGACTGATAAACAAGGAGTATGAGCTTTGAACACTGCATGAATATAATCACCAGTGACTTACAGAGCAGTCAGGGTGTTTGTGGGATTCAAGTGTGTTGATATTTGACTTGTAGTGACATGACAGAAAACCACGTGGTTCACTTTTTGCCTTTTCCTCACCTTTCTGATTCTGAGGAATCATTTCTCCCTCCAGGATTTTTTCAGTGTTACCAGTGTAAAAGGTAAAGAGAACAGGCAAAAATAAATCATCAAGTGAGAAAGGTGTTATTTGGACTTCTCTCTTAGATGTTTTATTTTCATTTAGGTACTTCTTAGGGATGGCAAGTAGGTTGGCGTGTGTCTGAAAAGAGCATGTGAGCCATAGGGATGTGCTGATTGCTGTACCAGGAGTAGATTGGTGTTGTATTGTGATAGAGGAACACATAGGAAAGAACAGCACAGAGATGAAATTATCAGAAGGATGCTGAGGAGAACAGCTGCAGATGGATGTAGCACTTGCCTAACCTTTAGCCACTGCTGCCATGTTGATATAAGTGCTTCAAAGATGCTGCAGATGGAGGAGCCCTGGAATGATGATGTCTCAGTTCAGGCAGGAGAGTTCCTTGTAGATATTGGTCAAAATCTAGGCAGCTCTTCTTGTCCTGTACTTGAGTGGCCTTAAGCTTTCCTAAAGGTGTCTCAAGTTAGAAAAGGAATACAGGGTTTCCCTCTCTGGAGGGTGAGATGTATGTGAAACAGCCTCTCTCTCATCAAGGCTTGTGTTCAGTTGGTGCTGGGGTATGACAGCAAGTGCAGGGGATCACGCAAGGGAACAGAGGGCCGAGTTTTTCACTGGCTTAAATTGAGCGTCTTTCCAGGGATTTCAGAGCTGTTACACTGGTTTACACCAGCTCAAAGTATTGTCCGGATGGTCTTGATATGAGAGAGAAATATCACAAGTCCAGTGCTTTCCGTTGTGTTGCGCTGTATGTCGTGGTTTCACACCTGTGAAAATTGGTACAGGGTCAAAGTAGGGGTTCATGGGGATGGAGATACACCCAGTAAGTGCAGGGCACTTGACAGAGAAGCCCATCCATTTTTCCCAGAGATAGCTGCATGCTGATTCCTGGTCTGTCCAGACTGAAGCATGAGTTCATAGCTTTGTGTGTTCTTTGTCTTTGGGTAATCACAGCAACAGCAAAGGAGAAAATAATCTGTACTGGAAGCAGCATCTGCAGGAGTGGCTAAGCATAAATACGAAGAGAATGCGATTGCTTGAGTGACAAACTCAGTGAGCTTTGTTTGACGGTGTCGTGTCAGATCCCACGCTAGGATAAGATACGTGCGACTCGTATCTTCATAACATATGGTACATGTAGTGGGGAAGGTGATTTCTGACAGGTCTACCTGCAGTGTGCTTCAGAAACGCGTGGTTGGAAGTCCTGGAAATTTACTTGCTTATGCTCTTTGCAGACTCTCCAAAAGATAAATACCACTTCTCTAACTCTTCTCATTCAGATTTTGGAACTGGAGGAGTGAGACTATTTTGTTGTTAGCCAGTTGTCTCCCTGTACCTGTGGCTGGCCCGATCCTCCCCAGTGAAATTCCTTGTCATGGTTCTGCTGAGGTTATTGGAACTGGCCGAGCACTGGTCAGCAGAGACTGGGGTGCATTGTAATGGGGGAGAGCACTTGGACTTAATTTGATCATTACACCTGCAATGCGGTGGGCTGGAAGTTGGGAAGATGTCCTTTGACAGTAAAGGCCAGGTGAGCTGGTGGCAGCATGGCTCACATGGAGCTGTGGTAGTGGATGGCAGGTAGAGAGGTGACTGGGAAACAACTGACAGCAGGGAGCAGCTCCTGAACTCACCAAGAATAGCTGTACTAGTGGTCAGGGCACCCGAGAAGAGCTTTTAGAACTGTGTGCAGTTGGCAACCTCTGGCATCCCTAGGACTGGGCAGGCAGGATCTGCTACCAAGCAGCACAATCTGACCTCTGGTGGTTACTGGTCAGTGTTTTCTTGTTTAAAAAATGAGGAGGAAGGTTTGCATCTCAATAGTTGAGCGGTCGAGCGTAATACAGTAAGAAGGGTGTCAGGATGCATTTCATCTAATACAACAGGATGCTGTAGGCAACACTTTGAAATTTGTTGAAAAGCAGGTGACAGCCACCCATGTGAAGAGTCTCACTTCCCTGAAGTGTGTTATGCTGGGCTGTTGCTATTAATTTCACAGGCTCTGCCTGTGAGTGGGGAGTGAATGAGTGATGCAGTACTACTATCCAGAGCCGCCTCGGCCTTGGAGGTTCCTGGGCTAGTTAAACATGTTCCATGTAATCCACTTAATGGCGTGTGTGAGCTTGTCAGGAGAACTTACTGCTGAAGCAGAGCCGTAACGTGCTCAGAAGTGTGCGTGGGGAACAGCCTGCATGGTGGATTAGCGTGGTGTGTTACTGTGCTCCCGAGTTCAGAGGCAGCTTTAATTCAAATCGATGATTAGAGCGGTTGCTGCTGGATCTTCATACAGATGGAGTCAGGTGTGGCAGGAAGCATCCAGCTGGAATGCTGAGCCGTAGGGCAATGGAACACCTGAGATAGCGCAGAGCTGGCAGCCTCACCCCTCAGACCCGGACGAGGTTCCATGAGGGATCTCACATTGAACTCCCGTGAGTGGCATGGGTCCTGCTTGTTTCTGCCTGAATTTATCATTATGTTCTTGGTGGATGGGGGGAAACACATGGACAGGAGTCAGTGTGGACACACTGCTTACTGTGCTTCCCAGCAGAACGCAGGGTGTTGTTGGAGAAAGTGCAGGAGCCATAGGTGTTTACAGGGAGGCACTTCAGAATCAAGAATTATAGCTCATCAGGCAGGATACTGGTTTGTTTTCCTCTGCTGGTCACTCTGACAGGGGTGTGAAGTACAGGTGGAATTAGCACGATTGCTCAGGTGCTGATCTTGCACAGGGCCATGCATAGGTCAGGCATGTGCATATATATTGCTCCTGGCTGCCTGGGTCTTAGGGGGTTGATGGCACATCTGTTCCCAAAAATTGTGTGGGATGGGGAGGTGCTTTGTGGTGTGTCTGCCTCTCCTGTGTAGGCCAAGTACAATGACTGCTGCTCAACAGGCTTCAGAAATGGCTGTTTAAGGACTTGGAGAGGCCGAATGAAGCTCAGCTCCCTTGTTCACGTTAGATTCCCATCACTGTGGAGCTAAAATTCTGAACTCCTTTATGCAAACTCCAAAAGCAGTCACAAGTTACAAGGCAAGTGACTTTGTGTGCTTTCAGTCACAGCAGCTTCTTGTCTCGTCATGGGTAAACCCCTTGTGCTTTGACTTGTCTTAGTGCTGAGTTTGGAAGGGTCCAGGGACTTTATTTGTTCTGCTTGTGAAGCTTCTCTGCTAGAGGTGAGGAGTTCCCAGTTCGTAGTGACTCTCCTAGTGCACATCCACAGCCCACCAGAGTGTTATTCCTGCAGAAAGGGAGTTGGGTTTGTAGCCTGGAATGTGTCAGGGGTGTTTAAAGCTTCGTTTTGTTAAGCTGTTCAGGTATCAGAAAGTAGCTACAGCGTAAAATAGCCAGAGGTGCTTGTCAGGTTTGTGAACTTCCTCAGTATTACTGCATATTGTGCCAGTTGGTCTACACCAACTGGGGAGGAAATTCCTGAGGGGGTTGAGCCATGTGCCATGCCTCCAACTACTTTCCTTCCTCTCTCTAGATGCTCAGTAGCAAATTCCCATCCTCTTGCTCTTGAATTTTGGGTACGAGAGAGCAATATCAGAAAAGCTGATGCCTCACTCAAGCACACATGGAAAGCCAGAACAATGTGTGGGTTGGAAATTTTGTGTCTTGGTGCTGTTTGTAATTAAGGTAATGAAATGAACCCAAATCACTACGTTTGAGACCGGACTGGGACGTGTCCGTCCCTCCTGGGATGTGTGCTGAACGCCGTCCTTCCCATGCTCCAGGCCTGGAATGCAGCTGTCACTCTCTGGTTGAACAACAGGAAATTTAATTTGTTGGGTGGAAAGAGTTAAATGAACTTTAACTGAAAAGCTCTATCTCTCCCTCTCAGGGTAGAAAATAGCCAAGGGCAACAGCGGATGACTAATGTGTAGAATATTGCAATTAGTATAGCAAGGTACTTACAGGGATCAAATTAAAAAATTCATTAACGTACGCACTTAATTAAGAAACACTTTTCGGTTTACATGATAAATTATGACACCTATTAAATCTTCTAGTACAAGCTGTAATGGCTTCTTTGCTCCTGGGCAGAGAACTATTGCCTTTGAGGTCCCTGGAGCTCCCCCAAGGACTGCGGTATTGTTTCCCTGGGTGTCACAAACAGCGCTGGGCCCTGGGAGGAGCAGGCCTTGAAACTGAAAGCTAAGGAACTCACAGAGAGTTAAAGAACCAGCCTGGGGATGAGAGATGCAGGATGGATGAACAGATAAACAAGAGATGACCTTGAAAGTAAAGAAAGAAGCAAGTGAGCAAAGTGCCGAGGAGGGTCCCAGCAAGGCAGCTGGACACATCCTGGTGTGACTGGGTTGGAGTCTGCTCAGCCTGGCTGGTGGTGTCAGGAATATGGGAGGGTTTCTCAAGGCAGGACCCTCAGCTGCAGCTGGTCCTTCCTGGTTGGTGATTTGAGTTTTTCTGAGTCACTGTGACACTGTGGGATGGGAATGGGACTATTTGTTCTGCTGCACTGGGAATGTGACAGATCAAAACCGAGATTTGAGGAGCTTTCTTACATTATAAGGTAGACCCAAGCTGCAATTCCTGAAGCACCTGTGGTTGCCGTTTTGTGGGAGGTGAGTCCAACTGAAGGAAACACTTTACCTGCATTTTGGATTTATTGTTAGATCCCTTTGAAGTGTAAAATCCAGAGTACCGGTTTGAAGCAGACTGCTCCAGAGCATTTTGACCTTTAGGAGAAGGGCTTTATCCATTTTATTTTCTTAAACCTACTGGACTTCTAACTTGGCTTAGTCTGTACTTTGCTCATCTAAGAGTTGTCTGTATCATTGGCCAGAGGCGAGTGTGGAGTTAGCAAGGTGACTGGATGCAGAGACACCAGAGGCTGGTACCCACAGTTCTGGGGACCTTGTGAGTTGTTAAGGGGTGGTCTGTGCTTTTCTCAGTTATTCTAAAACCTGCCAGGTAGACGTAGTTGTTCACTGATGATTTATATTTATTTGTTTTTAGTTTCACCTGGCCTGTAATCTCTTCTTGCTTTTGGCTTGGCACAGCTGCTTACCAGGAACACTTGTGCAGCCAGGTGAGCCTGAAACACGGCCCAGATGTGGAATTCCACACCCTGACACAAGCAGGAGCAACAGATGGAGCTTAAGCAGAGAAAGCTGAGGCATCTCTCCATGGCACTTCAGGCACCTCAAGCCTTTAGAAGACTCCTGTGCTTTTAGAAATCATGTGTTTCATTTTATGGCTCTGAAATGAAGCTCTTGAAAATTAGATTCTGCTTATGGTCCAGAATAGCTCAGTCAGCCTGAACCTGTGTCGTACTTACTGCAAGGCCTTTCTGGGAGTTGAGAACATGTTTCTCTCAGACTGATGTGGATTTTTTCATAAATGAGCTTGAGTTTTGAATAATGTTGATGAAATACCCCCAGTTTATTAACCAGGGGATTTCTAAGTAAAGAATTAGTGTTCATTAGCAAATATTTGAGTAAACTTAAAGTGAGAACAAGGCAGGAGAAGCAAGAATGATGGCTTTATATTAGGAAGAAATTCTTTACAGAGAGGGTAATCAGGCATTGGAATGGGCTGCCCAGGGCAGTGGTGGATTCTCTGTCCCTGCAGGTTTATAAGATAGGACTGGATGTGGCACTTAGTGCCATGGTCTATCAACCGCAGTGGTAGTGGACCAAGGGTTGGACTTGATGATCTCGGAGGTCCCTTCCAACCCAGCTGAGTCTATGATTCCATGATTGTTACAGGCACACAAATAGAGTTCAAAATGGAGATGTTTCTCCAGCCCCTGGTGCCTTGGCTTTGCTGCAGAGCTAGGCAGGGTGGACAGAGTTAGGATGTGCCTCATGTTGTAGCTATTCCTTTGAAGCCTGGTGAGTGGCTTGGTGAGTTGAGTGGCAACCTGACTTTGTCTCTGATGCTCTTTCTGTTGGTTGTTTTCCTTTGACCTTGGCAAGCTGTTGGCTGGGGGTAGGTTTTCCACTTGCATCTTCTGTCTGTCATTCCCAGAGACAGGCCCTGTGACCTGGAATACTTCTGGGGAACCATGGGGTTGTTACAGGTCAGTGGCAGGGGACAGGGCTTTGCTGCTCTCGGGAGCACCTCCGCACTCCCTGTACCCCTCCTGCCTGGGCGAGATCAAGGTTCTGTTAGCACTTGCTCAGAGGTCTGCCCTTTCCCTTAATTATACGGAGCGCAGTAATCTCTAGCATCCACAGTATTTTATTGTCACTGACAGGCCTGCATAAATAAATAAAGATCTTCCTTTATGCAGTGAAATATCTTGTTGCTTTTTAATAAATCAGTAACTGGAGGTGACATGAGAAAAGCATCTTTAAAACAATTTCTGAGGTGCTGTGGAAGGCACTAGATTATCTGTATTACAGATTTTCTTTGCAGATTGTTTGGTTTGAAACAAGTTACCTGCTGAGTTCTCCAGAACAGTCTAGAATGACTGCTAATCATTGGGTTTGTCAGTATTTACAGCTTTAGATCTTTGTTAAAGTGCATGAGCTGCCTTACGTGTTCAAGAACTAGTACTAAAAATCACTACCAAATAAGTATTCTGGTCCCATTTCAGATAACTGCACGCTTCAGTTTATGACAGAGGGGAAGAGTTGTTCTGAGTGGGGAAGGATCAGCTCTGATTTCTGACTTCAGTTTTGCACTCTTACAGGAATTTTTTTTTTTTCTGAGAGCTGGCATTCCTGTCTGCACAGCCTGTGGTCGTGTGTAAGGGCTGTGATACAAAATACAAGTGTGAGTCTGGTACTGGTAACCAGGTGATACTAGGCCCAAAAATTAGAGGCTGTCTGAAAACAACTGTAGCTGTCAGGATGAGAGGACAGACCCCAAATGATGAAAGGAAGCAGCACTGCTCTGTGGTTTGTTCTCAAACTTCCCTCTCGAGTTGCATTTCTCGGAGAAGGTACAGCATGAATGGCTGTTGTGTGGTCACACGCACCTGATCTGGCGTAGCTCGGCTGAAATGTACTGCCCTGTGTGTCACACTAGTGTGTGCAGCACAGCCCCTGTGTTTATAGTGGCACCTCCAGGGTGTGCAGGGCTGGTGCTCAACGCCTGTGCAGTGGGAACTCGCTCTCAGCTCTTCTGTGCTTGGGGTGAGGGGCTCTGAGGTACCCCGGGGTGCTGAACCAGAGGGGGGCCTGTCAAAGGGTTCCTTGCTCTGTTGGGAATGGCAGCTTCTGCCATGGGCAATTTTCTAGAGCACATGGAGATGTAAAAAGGCTGCATGTGGTGCCGTGCAGGGATGGTTCAGGCAGCAGTGACAGGGGTTTGTTCAGTACTCGGTGTGTACTGTCACACAGACTGAGCGTGTGGTATCTCAGTTGACAGATGTGCAGTGCTGGGGGTTTAAAGCCTTGGTTATACTGGTGTGACATTTTTCTGTCCCCTTCTCTAATGAAAGTGCAGGGTTTGGTGAGGATCTGAGTAGCTCCTGCCACTGAGGACTCGAGAGCTCCTGCGGCAATTTGGGGCTTAGGCCTGGGGGCTGTCCCTCCCCCAGCCATGGCAACCCATATGCAACCCTGGACCCTGCTCACCATGATGGCCCTTGGAAACATACCCAGAGCCCCGATCTGGAGGGGAGCTCGAGGCTGCTGAGCTCTCCCATTCCCACGGATGGCCACGATGCCCTTCCTTGATGGGAATGGCTATGCATGTGTGCTGCTGGCGCTGTGCACAACCCTGCCCATGGCACTGTCACGTGCCACACCAGAGGGTGTTCACCACACGCACCAGGAATCCATTCCTGCTTGTCTCCCTTGCTCTTAGCTCTCTCTAACCTTTGTTGGATTTCTTCCTGTCTCTTCTCACTGGTTTGTTTCCTTCATCTCGTATGCACTGGCATGGAATACTGATGAGGAAATATTTGGTCTAAAGCCAGCTAGTCAATTTTGGTTAATTAATTGGAATGGTGATTGGCAAAACCCCAGCCCAAATTTTTGTAGGTAATTTATAGCCTAGGTAATCGTTTACTTGTGGATAATTACCTCTACCTGTAGGTAGCAGAAGGTAATGGTTATGGAGATCCAGATGCATTCCTAACAAACGCCGACTGAGGAAATTGCAAACATTTAGGCTGAGTTATCTGTTTAATTACTGAGATGTAACTAGAGCTGTGCACTAAACCCATCCTTCTTCTTGGATTCCTGCACCTCAGGCCAGGTGAGCAGCAGTAAGGAGGAAATGACTGACTTTTCCCGGGAAGTCAGCATTCTTCTCTGGGTTTGTGTGTTAGGTGGCACAGATGTGCTGACTTCTGGGATGTTTTAATTTGCTTTATATCAGCCAGCAATAAATGCCTGCAGTTCTGCAGGGAGTGGGAGGCGGTGGATGAAGGGTCATGGGGAAGAGCAGAGCACTCTGCGTTGTAACCTGTTGTGGGGTGCAGCTCATGTTTGTGTGGGGCAGCCTTTGGGCAGGTGCCTTACTCCTCTGAAGGGGATGAGTTCATTGAGCAGGCTCATGGGGCACCTGCTCAAGAGCTCCCTGGGTTTACCAGAGTGTCAGCCTGGGCAGATGTTCCCGCAGTGCTCGTGGCTCATGAACCGCCCCCTTAGCCTTGGTTTCCACTGTCAGGTTCTGCTCTGTAACTTCCTCCTACCACAGATGTAGGAGGCTTATTTTGGAGGATGATGCCGAATTGAAATCACTCTCTGCAGGACATGGGATATCTTCATTGCGGGTGAGGGACAGGAAAGTGTCATCTCATGCTTTGGCGCTACTGGAAAATTCCTGTTGGTGTGTTCAAGCATTTGAACTCTCCCTCTGCTATAAACATACCAGAGTTTGGAACAAAAGAGCATCATATCCCAGTGCGTGCTCAGCACTCGAAAGGAACAGCTACATGAGGGGAATGCCAGCCAACTGCTGTGCGTCCAGGCAACTGTTCCATTCCACCATGGATGGGCTGGACCCATTTCTTTGTTTGCCTGAAGCTGATTGTTGTGCCCTAGAAATCTGCTGAAGTTTCTGTTGTTCTGTCTCTTGCTCCAGTGCAAACTGTAACAAACCAAAGCAGAGCCCGAACATCATCCTTCTGCAGCAGCAGGCTGCTGATTCGGTTTTCTTCTTGTGAGATCCTTTGAGTATATGGTATCATTCCCAGAAAGGGAGCAGGCTGGATGGAGACATGCCTTGGAATAAGAAGCAGGTCTCCATGCTGTCAGTCTAATTCTGCGTTAGTGACAATATGAATTTCAGCTCTGGCCCTCAAGAAGAAAGCAGAGGCTTCTCCAAAAACATGAGAAAAACCATTCACGTTTTGCCTAGTAACAGAGCAATATCTCAGTTCAGAAAACCAGATTCCTTGAGTCCTCTTGGGTGTCTGGTGTGCTGGCTTCTCAGTTTGGCTGCCTTGTTGAGGGGGGTGAAGGGGAGCTGGGGGGCTGCGTGCACAGGTTGGGGTGGAACCTGCCAGGTCTCCATTAGTGCTCAGGAAATGTCACCCTCCAGCCACTCCAGGCCTGCTGCAAGGGGAGGCTTTGTCAGCAGTGACCCACCTTGCTGCTGGGCTCCTGTAGCCCTTTGGATCATACGTGGAGTACCACCAAGTCTGCACAAACATGCTTGCATCCAGGGTTTGGCACAGCCAGTGGGATTTACATGGATTTATACCAGGCAGTAGGTTGGGTCTATAGGAAAGCTGCTGGTTTGCATATGGCCCAGGAGAGCAAGGAGAATGGGAAACATATGCTTGGCACCCACAGGTACTGCAGAACCAAGCAAGTGTGAATTGCTAAAGCATAGTTTACATAATCTGGTCAATAATATGCACAGATGGAGCCTGAATGTATCGCTCGAATAGGGAGATGCTGAGCGCCGTAAGGGGTGGCACAGCAGCAAACTGGAACTTGGAGGGTAAATTGATAAATGATTTATCAATTATCGGAGGGGAACAAACCCAGTGGAATTGGGAGGTGCTTACTCTGGACAGCAGTGATGGTCCCTGATATGTGAAACAGGTTTTGTTAGGACATGCTGCTATAAGATCAGTATAGTTGGGTGCTGTGCCCAGTCTGTAGAATTCCCTCATACTGCCTCTGGACTCAAGTGGTTATGGGGGTTTAATTGACAAAAATGGTGTTTGCAGATACATTTAGATGGAAGGTAGTTCTTCTGTTTCTTTATCTCCTGGTCAGTTATTGTGAACTGGAGTTCGAGCAAAGCCCTGTGCCTTGGTATTGCTGATCCCAAATTCACTGCATTCAGCTTGAGGGTGTTTCTTGTCAGGGTTGGCCTGTGGTGTCGCCTCAGTTGGATGGAAGGCAAACATGTGTGGTAAGGCTTGGACTAAGGCCATGATGCAGATGTGTTTCCCGTGCTTTTTCTGGATACCTCTGCTTTTGCCAGGAGAATATTCAGATCCACAGTGGATAAGTGGAGGGTGCTTCTGAGGTACTAACTTGAGCAACATTTTGCTGCATGGTCTGTTAGTGATTCCCAGTAGTGTGGATAACAGGGACAGCGAGGTGGTTGAAGAGGACTGCTGGGCAGCAGCATAGGAACTACTGGTGTGCTTGTAGGACGTGGAGCGTCAGGAGTCCATCAGAAACTGAAGTAGGAGACTTTGTGTGTGTAACTCCTTGCTAACATCTCAGCAGAGATGGAAGTTGGCACATATAGAGTCTTTGCTTGGATCTTTTGTTGTTATATACTTTGCCAAAATTTAGTTTGGCTATTTTCATTTTATGGAAGTGTGAAAAATGTTATCTGTTTAAGTTGCTTCTTTGCACTTGTATGAATAAAAAATGGCTTTAATTAAATTAGGGAAGAGCTTTGACAAGTGATTTGTCTATAATACGTACTTATGGTTTGTGGCATTTCAGAGAATAAATAACCAAGATGTTGAGGCTTAAACATTGGCTGCTGCACATGTTCTGTCATTCCTTCATGGAGAGAGAAGAGTTCTGAGTGTGGATTTATGATCCCATCTTGCAGATCTTCCATGTTCAGATCTCCCCCCACCTTCAGTGACAGGCAAGGTGCCTGTCAATGACATGGCAGATGTACTGAACTGGAAGCAGCCCAGGGAGGCTCTGAAGAATTCGCCTGGAGTTCTGTAAGGCAAGGCAAAGCAAGGCTTGGATTGCAGAACCAGGGGCAGTGGGACACTTGGTGAATTCATGCACAGATAAACCCAAATAAGCTGGAGCAGGTTAGAAGGAATTGAGACTTTGGAGAGACCTTGCCACAGTCCCAACAGCACATCAGTGGCAAGGAGAGAGCAAAGTAGGTGATGGGAAAAAAAAAAAATCGACAGAAGAGATGATGGGTTAACAATTCTCAGCTCAAAAAGGGGAGATTCTGAAGCAAACTGCTTTCTGGGATTATTGGTGATGGGATTTTGGCTTTGCCCTCTTTAGCATTGTTTTTACTTGGAAAGGACCGGGCACATGAGCAGCCAGGAGGATGGAGGTATCCACTCACCTCAGACTGTCATTTTAGAGGCAGTGTTGAAATCGGAGGCATTGGATCCCCTGTGATTTCACGTTTCTGTCATGGCCCCAGCTTGGAGGGGGGGAGGCAGGTGAAGCCTTGCTTCGAGGAGCTGAGGCAGCAGGTAACCAGGTGTGAGGCTGGCTGGGTGCCTCTGCTCTGGGCTGGAGGGGGCTGTGCTCGGAGCTGCTCTGGGAGCCCTGTGCCCGGGTCTCTGTCAGCTGCAGCTCTGCTCTGCCACAGCACACCCTTTTATTTATTCGGAGTTTTTCTCCCTGACTCTTTGACACCCACCACCTTCCTGCCAGCCTGGTGTGGCTGATCAAGCTGTTCAAACAACTGGAAGACATCAGAAGTTAAACACTCATTATTTTAATTTGATGCTAATCATGTGTTAATGAGACTAATCCTTGCAATGATTCAGGTAATTTGCTTAATGGCTGCCCAGAGTACAGATTACAGCAATCAGTCACATCTGATAAGATGTCTGTTGTGGAGGAGCCTGTCAGGTGAATGAGGTGGGAAAAGACTAAGGAGCAAGGTCTGATCTGGTGTAAATTAGGAGCCTTCCTGTTGGGAAGGGCACGGGGAAGGGAGAGTCCCTCTGCACAACCTAGGCTGCACAGCCAGGTTTGTGGCAGCCACGGAAAAGCACCTCAAACCTCCGTGCTTCAGGGCTGTTCCACTGGTGACCTGGTCCCCTCCTGCCTGGAGAAGGGCTCCCACTGCTGTCCGCATGGGACATTTCATGTGCTTGAGGTCATTTGGGGCATGGCCAAGCTTTCAGGTGTAGGAGACACCTGAATGTGATCCCATGGGATAGTCCTGTACCGTACCTACAAGGCTGTGTCTTGATTACTGTCTTTGTGGTGGATCACTTCACCCGACGATCTGCATGGCTCCTGTTGGCAATGAAACTGAGGTTGCTCTGGGAAGCTGCCTGTGGGCACGCTGTGCTCCAGCAGGTCTTGGTTGGACAAAGTGAGGTTCAACAGAATTACTCATCCAGCATGTAAAAATACTTGTAATTTAGAGTGAAGCCTGGGTTTAAATGAGAGGATCCAGCTACCTGGTACTACTGTCGTTGAGACAGTGATGTTTGGGTGTTTGTCAGCACGTGTACCCATCCCTGCAGGCACATAATCTGAAAGCTCTACATGCCAGGCCCCAGCTCCTGCCTGTTCCAGAGCTGCATTTGCTGGCTGGAAACCCACAGAAAACACAGGTGGAAACAACTGTTCTTATGTGGGAGATGGGCAGCCCAACAGCTACCTCTGTCCCCCCAGCAGCAGGGTATTGTGTAGCTCCTAAAGAATACGGGGGCTTTTAAAAAACCTGGATTAGAAAACAGCCACTAATCATGTTCCTGTCTGCAAAATCAGGAATGGGAAAACATCTTCGGCTTGTCTTCATGATGCGTGGCAGAAATTACTGTTTGTTCAGTGGTATTTGGATTCCGCCATTTGCAGCAAAATATGCTGGGATTTAATCAATTTGCATCTCTGCTTAAGGCCCAAATTGTTACAGGCTTTGGGGGGATGACATTGTCCTAAAGCACTCATTTAATGAGTTAGAGCAAACAGATGGTTTTATTTTTTCCCATTAGAACCTTTCAGCTTTTCTAGTTACATAGAGATAATAATTATATCTCTCCCTTTGATTAAAATGCACAGTATTAATGCCTTACTCTGTCGGGTTCCAATTGCATTAGTTCTCTGTGGGTTTATTAAGTGCTGTGGAGCTGACATCATGTCCAACATGCTGTGCTACGCGAGTCTCTGGGAATCAGCTGACAGGGAATGCCAGGCAGTTGGTATCCTGGCAGGGCTGACAGTGTGCAAGCGCTTATTTGGGGTGTTAAAGCAGGAGGCTGGGCTGGGCTGGCTGCAGGAAGGAAGCGTTTGTCTGATGCAGGGGGTATTTGGCAAGACCTGTTAGTCATGGCTGATGTGATGCAGTTGTGTGTAGCCGGGTCTGGAAGGTGCAGGAGACTCCATCCTTTTGGAGCTGGGCACACAATGGCAAAATGCGGAGCACGTGGAATTTGGGATGGCAGTGAAGCAGGAACTTGTTACAGCCTTGAATGTTTTCGTTTTTCTAAGTGATTGATGAACAAAAATGTTAATTCTCTGTCATAGTGGGTTGAGCTGAGGGTTGAGAATGTGGTAACAGCTCAAAGTGTCTAGTTTAGGAACAGTGTCCAGGAACATCAGCACTGGGACACGAGCAAAGAAAGCCCATATGGTTTATTTACAGTGTGGGATGAGTGAGTGGCAGTCTGTTTGTATGTTTTATGTCTTGTGCTGGGTAGTTTTATATGTTGGTCACTCAGCGATCATTCGACCTGTCATTTTTCAGTTATTTGTGAGCACTTTAGGTTTATCAATTACTTTCCCAAGCTGTAAGTTACCTATTTTGAGAGCATAATTTGTTTATAATATATGTTTTAACAGCATGATTTGTTCCGTGTTTGTAATTAATTTTGAGCTTTGAGACTAAAATTGCATGAGAAATGGTTATGGTGAGAGCTATTACATCGAATATTGCTGCTTAGGACTTGTAATATACTGGGACTTTGTCTCTTTTATTGCTGACTTAATTTTAGTGGTCTTGAGACTGGGATTTAGGGACAGCAGTGACAGAGGAAACAGGGTGCTGTGACATTGCTGCTCATGGTTACTGAGCACAAATTGTTGGAGCAAAAGGGTTTTCTGTCAGAAATTCAAGGATGTTGCTGTGGTGCCAATGGTTTTCCATTCCAAAAAGTAGTGGAAAGTTCCACCGTGTTCCTCTGGCACAGCAAGAAGGACTTGTAACTTCTTGGCCCAGTAATTCAAACTTAATTCAGAACAGCAGATGAGCTGCCCTGTATGACAGTGTTTTCTTACGCCTTGTTCCTAAAGTGCTGAGCAACGCCCTGGGAACAACACAGCCAATGCAGGAAATGACCATTTCTTCCATTAAAACCAAGGTGTATCTCTGGCTTTTTCTTCTCCAAGAGCTGGGTTGGGAAAAATAACTTTCTCTGAAATGACTGAAGGTTTGTCCTTCCTAAGGACAGTGACTCCTTTTTTTTGTAACCAATACAACAGAAGAAGCCCAAGGCAATGCCAGTTTCAAACATTTGCTGGACATACCCAGAAATGTGTAATTTCTCAATGAAACTGCATGAGACTAAGAGCTGGTTTTGAAAGCAGGTGATTCTGTGGTGGGGATGACTTGAGGCGGAGTCAGAAATGGGGAGTCCTTTTGAAGGACTTGGGGAAGAGGGAGAAAGATGGCAAAATTGAGTTTCAAGTTGTTAAGCATTTAAACATGTGAGACTTGTTCTCTGCTTGAAAACACAGAAGTATCTTCAGGTAGAACTGGGATGGAAAGCTTTGCTTCCATGTGATGTTTTTATCAAGTTCTGCATGGTGAGTGGCGTCTTGGAACAGAAATGGACATGGCTAACAAAGACACGTCTGGAGACAGTATCTGTGCTGTGAAATAGGTGTCTGTAAGGGAAAGTTGAAGACAGGCAGCTGGATTAAAATAATTCATAGGTACACGTTTTGGGTTCTCAGCAGTGCTGTACATAGGTGTATGTGTGACTTCAAGAGCCAGAGGATCTGGTGTGTTCTGATCTGTACATTGGTACTGGTTTCTGCTGCTACCAAATGAAGGGACCTTGAACTGGAGAAGTTCTCTTTAAAAATATTTGAGATTTTTATTAAAATTTCCTGACTGCCCTTTTGTTTAGAAGTACCTTAATTTGCTGTGATCATTTCCCAAGGCTGGTAGGAGCACGCAGAAATGGGAAGTTGATAAAAGTTCCAGTTTGTCCTCTACTTCTGACCAATTTTCCACTAACTCGTGTTTGGAAAAGCACACATTTGGAACGTTTGTGTAATGTAGACTATTATCTCTCTAATTCCCTGTCCATCTGTAGGATAAATGTTTAGGCTGTGTGCAAACTATACCAAGTCTATATCATCCATAATGTATGACTGTATATGAGAATGTGCCACCAATGTCAAATTTTATTTTATTAAATATAAGCTGCTCTCCCATCTGCGCGTTGGAGACCCCATATATTGTTTGCCAAAAAAAAGCACCATTTCCAAGCGTTTGATAATTTCGCATGGAACCATGTGGAATACCTCAGTTTCTTCCCGTCCTTAAATTTATACAACTCCATGAGTTTTGATCCTTATTCATGGTCATTTCTTGCCACATAAGAGCAGTGTCAGACCCTGACAATGCAGCAGCCGTGCAAGCTTAGCCCGGTTTACCTGCCAGAGCCACCCCCGACCAGGTGTGTGGCTGCTGTGACCCCACTGCCTGCAGAGGTACAGCTCTATTTCAGGCAGGTGAAGCTCTGTCCTCCCTCCCAGCCCTTCCCACCATGATCCAGGACTCCAGCCTCAATGAGGCCTTCAAATGAGCAAGGAGACAAATGTTTGCTGTAGCTTTTTACACTCTGGCAGATGAGCTGCTGGGACCTTTAGTTGGCATCTCTCTGTGGTTCCAAAAGAGCCAACCTTGTCAGGGCTGCCTTTTCCCCATTTTTTCCCATTGCAGAGATCTCGCACTGTATGTGTATGTGAGCCTGTGTGTCTGTGTGGCTCGTGATACCCCGCAACAGAGATTGACAGGAACCAGAAGCCAGGTTCATCAAAGGCACAGATTTCTGATCCAGAATTGCAGTGACTGATCTGTGCCAACACAGACCTAGACTGGCCAGATAGACTGAACAGGAGGAAAACGCAATGCCAAAAAGGAAGAAGCTGAAACCTAATTAATCAGAAACAAATAAGTCATATTAATGGCAGCACAGAAGTGGTACCAGTTTAATTGGAGAGTACCCTATGTTCTGTGAGGATGACACTGTGCAGTAATTCCACTGCCAGTTAACTGCCATCACAAGTGCTGAGTAGTGAGAACCAAGTGAGTGCCTCAAATGGGCTGGATTTGCGTGTTTCAGTTCAAGCTCCCAGGGATTGGAAGTTCAGGTCTTGCTTATGGCTTTTGGCCTCTTTTTGTCTGAGTGTCTCTGGGTGGCATCAGCTCATGGGGCCTCTTGAGTCCATCAACTCTCTGTGTGGTCTAGAATAAAGGAGGGGGATTCAGGGAAACGAGATGGGTGTGATAGCATGATAATGTGGTGTGTTCACCAGGCAAACAGGATGGGAGCTGGCTGCTGTCTGAGGCACACCTTGGGAGTTTGGGCCATGATGGGAACTGTGGACAGATGCTTTTTCACCCCAGAAGTGGAGGTGGTGTGTGAAGCGTGAGGCAAAGTTAACGAAAGGTCCCGGAGAAGAGGAAAGGGATTTACCGTAAGCCCTTTGTTATTGCCTTGGAGAAATGCACTTAAAGGGAGAGAGCCCTTCTGAAGAGTCAGTGCAGACCTTGTGGCCAGGAGAACAATAGCCAACCCCGTGCCTGCAGGTGTGTGGTTAATGGAAGTGCAGGAACATTCCATGCTCAGGTTATCCTGAGGAACTCCGACAGCGTGCCATGTCGTTGGAGATAGGTCCTATCTTGGGACCAGCAGATAGAGACAGCAGCTGTCTAGGAAGGCTTGTCCTTGAAATGCTCAAGGTAGGAAACATACGAAAGGGCAGTCACAGGTGCTAGACAGAGGGAAAGAAAGAAAGGAGACTGGTGTCCTGATGCTGTATCTGGGATGCTGACCTTCTCTAGATGGAATTTGGCACTCAGTTTTTAACAGCTATTAGACCCCACAGATTTAAAAACCCCAACCCTTTAGAGCAAATGCTGGTTGAGAGAGAAAAATCCCTTCTGTTTCCTTGGTTACAGAAGAACATGAATAAATTATATGGGGAAAAAACCCTCAGTATGTTCTGAGTGGTCATTTGTGACAACTGGTCCTATGAGTGTTTGCACTGGGAGGAATAAGCAGGAGCTCATCCTCCCTGGAATGGCCCCTGTCTCCAGTGGGAGAGGCTGGATAGCTCACCTCAGTGGGCAGCCAGGCTGACTGGGACTGGGACAGGTAAGAGACCCCACTGCTGGCACAGGGGGGTTCACTTAATGCAGAGCTGAGGCTAAGGGCCTCGTGTCACACCTCAGCTCTGCATTAAGTGAACCCCTGAATATGACAGGCTCAAAATTGCAGTGAGTTTAGGTCTGCAACCTAAGTTAGGAATCGCCTGATTTTCTGCTAACTGGGCTTGCAGAGTCTAAGTGTGACTTGGGTATTTCCATATGGAGCTGTTTTACCAGGATGAGATGTGAATTTAAAGTTCCTTCTCTCTAAGAACATTATTTTGTGGACTACAATATTTTCAATGAAAAATATTTTCAATCCAGTCGATGTCATTTTGGAAATTGCTTGAACCACGCAAGCAAGCTGTTCTTAGTGTAGAGTAAGGGATCCTTCTGCATAGCTGTGCCACTTTAATGGTTTACTGTGGACATGCACCGGTTACCCTTGTGCAATCCATCAGGACTGTGGATCTCTGGATACCCAATTTGCTTTGGAAATGGGTCTTGGAATATGTTAACCTTGACTTCTCCTAATCCCCAGCCCTGTCTCCATTCTAAAAGAGCTGTTCTCCTACAAGCCCTGGTCTGATTTCCAGCTGGGTTGCCTTCAGAGGCTTGCGGGCAGAAGCTTTTGGTGATACTCCTTTGCTTGTACAGAGTGCTTTTCATCCAAGAGGAGAGTTTGCAGTGGGTCTCTGTGTACAGTTCCTGCTGTGGAGGTTGGGATACAGGTCATCCTTTCCAGGATGGTGGTCTCCAGCATGGCATGTGTAGAGGATTGCTTTAACATTGCTCATGACTGCATCCCATGATCAGTTTTGGCGTGTCCAGGAGTGGCTGGAGAGAGTACAATGGACTCAAACAGCCTGTCCCGTGGGAGTCCTTTGCCGTGGGGCTCTGGAGGTGTTTGGAGCCCCTTGGGGAGGCAGTGGAGCTCTGGTAGCTGTCAGCTGGACACACAGATTCCAGCACCTTGGATAGCAGCTCCCGAACCCCACTGTCTTGTGCAGGTTTGGCAGCGTCCCTTGCTCACACGGGGCTGTGCTCAGCAGCTGCAGCAAGCAGGGCTGATGGGGTTGGGTCTGGAAAAAAGGACTGGGAGGATCATTGCCTTCAGTTTTGCCATTTACAATTTGCAGACAGGAAAAGTTAACACACTTTGGAGGAGTTTTTTTCTTTTTTCTGGCACTTACAAGTTCAGCACGCTTTTGTGCATTCCAAGCAGTCCTGCCCAGATCGACCACCTGTTCCCTAATTCTGGGTATAGGCAGGCTATAGTTCTTTTCCATATGGGCAGTGTAATTCCATTAAGTAGCAATCCAGCACTCTTTTTTTAACATTAAACCTCGAGAGTTAATCATCCATCTGTGTGTAATCATTGATTCCATTAAGCCTTATGGCCTTGTCAGATTATCAAACATTTTAAACAGCACTTTTTTCTTTTTTCCTTACTCGACAGCAAAAGCATTTGTTGGGGGCACGATTAGAGTGAAGTTTTCAAGCCATACCCCAATCTCAGAGACATTTACATGTTCCAGACCTTCTCCCTGTTCCTACATGCAGAGCTGGCCTGCATGGTGTCATTTGTGTCACACACTGAGTCATTCAGGTGTTCCTTGACAGGCAGTGCCAAGACATGTACTTGATGTTAACAACTCCCCCGCCCCCATAAAAAACAACAAAACAACACAAAGCCCAACAAAAACACCCAAACAGCCCCCACACATGCTTTTTTTCCCCGAGTATTCAACACTCAGATGCTTACTTACATTGTCCTTGAATTTGGGGGAATTACGGTAGTTGAGTTGCAGTCATAACAGCCCCTCAGACTGATGGGTGCATCTGACCTTTATTTTTGTTAGAACAGGGGAACCTGTTGTGTGATGGGCACGTAGAGTTTTTAGTATGAAAACAGAACCAAAAGCTGTTTCTCCCACGCAGGATTTGGAAAATAAGGACATGGTATTCCTGGAATTAGCCATGTTCTCAAGTGGTTTCCTAAATGTGACAGTATAACTTTGCACAAGCATGTAATTACAGCCTGCTTATTGTCCACAAATCCCTGAAATCAGCTCTCACTGATGGGGTGTGTTGGATGAATAGGAAGGAGATGCTTCAGAGCTGCTTAGTGAATCTTGAGCCGAGGTGGTGGTGGATTGCTATGGCAGGTAACAGTGAGGGGTTCTTAATGGCAGGAGGCACAGATTTTCCCCTCCAGTCTTTTCCTTCCCTCCATGTAAGTTTCCCTTAATAGTACTTAGTGTCAGCTCCGAGCCAGGAGTGCAGGTGCTAGTGCAGGCACCAACTGGCTTAGTCATTCCCAGTTGGAAAAGCAGAGGGTTTCTGTGTTGCTGGGGACACATCTCTTGCAGCTGAAATATGTTTCATCTATGATAAAAGAGCTACTGGTACAGAGTGAAAGGTAACGGTAGAAGTCATGACACTAATTTTTGGGTTTGGATCTGTTTCCGATGGGCCTGGATTAGATTTGCCCTGTGCTCAGGTCAGACAATTTATCCTGTGAAAAGTAGGTATTTCAGGTGGATTTTTGATGACACTGTTCAGAATCTTTAGTCAAGCAAGTGTGAAGATAGTAAGGTGACTTGAGAGGTGAAGAGAAAACGTGACCAGAGAAGTGATTTCTGGAATGTCAAAATCTATGAAGTGCTGGCAAAGAATCCAAATACCACGTTTGATTCCAACCACTGTGAGTGCTACTGAACCCGATTTTAAAAGCAACAAAAACAGCAGGCCAGGGGGGCTGGTTTCTTTGTTCCTTCTTAATTACATTCTGGGTTTTTTTTCTTTTTTTAAAAAATATTAGTGATAATTAGGCCACGCATCATGTGTGGTTGGACAAGTAATACTTATATGTTGACAAAGGGGCATAAAATTGTATTTAGTGAAAGGAACTGGTGCCGAATAGTAGAGGCTTGTATTTGTCTTGGAGCAGTGCGCTGCATTCGCCTCGTCTGAGTGAGGATGTTGTATGGTGGGTTCTGTACCTGCACGCTCCTGACAAGGGCTCAGGGATTGCTTCATTTGCAGATAGGTCACTGATTCAGCTGTGGGAAGTACAAAGACTTTTGCAAATGGTATCTTGAGTAGAGGAGTTAATTCCTATATTTTATATAAAGCTTAGTTCTTCTGTTCTCAACTACGGGTTCGAGTCAGGCCCGTTGGGGCAGAATGGGGTGGGCTGAGGACTGGTACATCTGGGAACAAACAGGAATATATAGGACAAAAGCTGGGTGTCCCTGCCGTGACCTGTGGGGGTTTTGTGTGTTCTGAAAGTTGTGTCCAGCCTGGCTCCCAGGGCCACTGATGGCAATATTCCAGTTGGCATGTAGGAAATCACTGGTGCCATGTGTGCAGGTGTCTGGAAATTCGGTGCATTGTGAATTCGGCATGCCATTTCTTCTCCTTACACGTTGCTGAGCCAGAGCAGCACGAGGTGATGCCTGGTGGGATGAAACTGGGGGCATTGGGGTGTGCCAGACAGTCCCTCTGAGTTTGACAAAATGACTCCTTTGGGCTTAGTGGGAAGTTTGATTCTTTGTTTTCATGGACAACTCAGGCAGCAAGTTGATACATTCTAAGTCTCAAATTTTGAAAAGAGCAAATGTTGAAAGTCGCAGTTAGGAAAATTGAGAATTAAAGCAGTGAGTTGTCTGGCTGAAGGACTCTCACTCACTATTGAACCCTCAATTTCAAAACTGCTGATTTTCCCCCCCCCCCCCAAATTTTAAAAGTACAAGAGGGGAAGCAAGTTGAATCTCTATCTGTCTCCTTGTGTGTCTCTTGAGCAGGTAGGAGGGACTTGAAAAGAATTTTTATTGAGTTTTGACTTGCCTTGTATTGTGCCATAAATGTTAGGTGTTATGGATCTTAAGTAAATACTGCTCACAGCACAGGTCTGATAGGAAAAGCTGTCCAGCATGTTTACACCCAAAATCTGCACTGGGCTCTTCTCTGTCTGTTGTAGAGCCAGGGTTTCCTCGTGCCAGCTCGTAGGAGGGCAGAGCCACCCAGTCCTGTTTGGAGCAATTAGAAAAGTTGCCTTTCTCCAATCAAAGAGAGGTATTAGCGAAATGAATGGGAGTAATTAAATCTCATTTAGTCATGTAAATGAGTTTAATTAAAAGAAATCTACCCTTTAATAACTTGAGGGGGAAACGCACTCCGCACGGAGTTTGGAGTTTGGTTAAGCTAACGAGACACAATAGCTGAGCTGATGAGCCCGTGCTGTTGTCACCTGCCATGTGCTGGGGGCTCGGGGGAGCTGGAGCCGCAGGCGGGCGGGCACTGGGTGTGTGTCAGTGCCCTCCTTTGGCCTTGGAGTCCCACCTGCTGGCATATGGCTTACTCGACTTCGGGGGAAAACCCGCAAATTATTTCGGGTAAGAATTGTGTGTTTGGATTTTGGCACACGCGTTGAGGTTTGGTGTTTTGAGGAAAGAGCCCTTGAGCTGTTTGGCTGCTCCTCTGTGTTGAGTCCTACAAGACCTTTCGGTGAAGCTGTATTAATTCCTTAGGTGTCTAATCACTGCCAGTAGGCTTTTACTGCTTGTCTGTGAATCCATAACATAGGGAAGCAGTGTGGGGAAGGGTACCAGGGGAACTTCCAGTTTTCCAGGAGTGGGTGTCTGAGCCGTGTAGCTCCATCCTGACCTCATCCTTCTGTCACTTGGAGGGTGCTGCTGCCAAGGGGTGTCATTGAGGCCCTTGCTGAGTGGGGAATCAGGCATGGCCTAGAGCATCCTGGGGTAGGACAGTGGCATGGAAATGAGAATGGCCACAGATAGAGCACTTCTGCTCCCAGCAAGGTGCCATTTTCCTCCTGGGAGAGCAGCTGTTGATCCCTTGTGAGTTGTTTCTGACTGTCACTTGGAGTTTTGAGCTTTATCCCATATGGTGAATTATAAGTAATTTTATTTGCCATCTCACTTGTGCAGTGTAGCACTGCAGGCATCCCTGGACTCTGGTGCAGTTGTTTGCTCGCCTGTATCCAACAGGCTCACCAGGAATGTGGTGTGCACTGCAGCTCCTGCTGGCCTAGCTGAGAAGTTCTTCCATTCTAGAGGGTTGTAGATTTGTGTGTTTATTTTTCTGACTTAATTTAAACCAGTTGGAACATACTTGGGCATTAGTTTATCTTACCCCGCACCTGTTCAAGAACCCTGGCTAAATGATGTTCTTATGGATTTATGCAGAACACTTGTCTTCTGCATAACTCTACCAATTTAGCCTGATAATGTGCTGTGTGGAGGGATTTTATATGTAGCTCCAGTTGTGTAACTAAAAATAATTAATTTCAGTAAGCCCAGCTGTATGTATCAGACCCAACTATAGCCATTAAGTGATTTTTCAATTTCTTTTTTTCCATTGAATATTGGCTTTTGACAACAGTTACTAACTGCAGAGTCTTGTCTTATGTTTTCTCTTTCATGGTCTTTTGATTTTCTGAAAGTAATCTCATAAAACACTTAATTTCTTCTTTAGTAATAGTGAGCATTCTGCAGCTGGAATTTCAAGTGCTAGTTTAGATCAGCATGTACATTTTGATGGGATGAAGCAGCTTCTAAAGAGTTGGGGTGTGATTCTAATAACCAGCGCTTGGGTTCAGCTCCACTTCCAACACCATCTGCCAGATTTCCTTTGCCTTACGGACAAATCCGTGTTCAGGTGGACACTTCCACCACTGACATCCCTTCGCAGTCAGCTGCAGAACCTCCTTTTAAAGGAAAGAAAATTAAATACACAAAAATCTGAAAGTCTGTTTGAGGTACAGCAAGACAGAGAGTGGTTGCTATTGGAGGTGCTCATCAGAAAAAATGACTGAATTTGGATTCCTCCCTTCCTCCTCTTCTCTTTGCCTTGGATCAAAGCAGTTTTTTCGGAATTGCTGTTTCAAAGACTAAACTAAGTTCAGACAGCTTTGATAATGATGTCCTGCACTGGTTATTGTCTTCAACTTGACTAAAATTAAAACTATATTTTCTCTGCAAATTATTTACTTCTTCAGGGTTTTGTCCAAGCTGGTTCATCAGCACAGCAAAAGCAGTTTGAGCTGTCAGGGCTCCACTGCACGTACTCAGGTTTACCAACCTGAGAGAAATGCAACCAGGACATCCAAGTCAAAGTAAAAGAAAAACTCTGGAAAAGTTACTGGACTTAGTAATTTGCTAGAAAGAGCTGTCTGGGCACTGAGCCATGGGACTCAGAGGGGTTTTGCAGGCATTGCGCTGGTTGGTGATGGTGTTATTAATGTCAACCTCTCTCTTAGCGGCTGGATTGGTGCTGGAAATGCAGAGGCTGTGCTCTGCAGCACCTGAGGAGCTCATGAGATGGGGCTTGGCTGAAATACCTGGAAACTTCCTGAAGTGTGCACAGAAGCTCATCGTGCATGTGTCCGTCTCAGCTTTTGAGCTCCTTGACAGGAGGCCGAGCCCTGAGCAGTGCAGCCCAGGGAGCAGGGCACGCATGGCATCTCCTTGTGGTGTCTGAGCACACCAGCACCTGGGCCTTGGCAGCCTGAGCTCACACACTGTGGGTGTGGGAGCTGCCCTAGGGTGCTCCAAGAACAGCCACTGCTGCAGATACAGAGCTGGGTGGGGCAGCAGCCTCAGCAATACTGGTTCTGAGAGCTGCCTCCTTCCTTCCAGCTGACAAGTGCTTCTCTTATGCACCACGTGTGTATAAAGGCAGAACTGGGCAGTGATGGCGGGAGCCCTCAAAGGCTATAAAATGAGAGTAAAGCAGAAAATGCCATTTCTGTAGTTGCTGGGGGGAAAAAAAAGTCAAATTCTTCTGTTATTTACACCTGCTGTAACAGGGATTAAATCCCATATTGAACTGCACTACTCTGGATTGACACCAGAGAGCAAAATTTATCCTGCTAACCGGGTGTCCCTGAGACTCCATCAGACTGCAGTGGCTGGCTAAAGGAGAGAGGGCTCTGATCTTTGCTGCTTTTCCTCAGCCTGTCCATTACCTGTCCCAGCTCCTGAACCTTCTGTAGCTCTGTGGGGTCTCTGCTCATGGCCAGGGCTGTGGGAGCCTCGCGGGGCTGTACCGGGCAGGCTGGGTTGACGGCTGTCACAGGCAGCTCGTGGGCACACGAGCATCTTTGGGGATGCTGGGTTTTGGAAGTGACCCTTCTCCCGCTGTCCCCCTCCCCAAGGCATTGGCAGAGCTGAGCACGGTGTACCAGAGAGTGTTTGGGGTACAGAACATCCCTCTGTACCAACAGTGCTTGTGCATTAATGTGCTTTTCCTTCATGCAGGCCTGGCTCCATTAGGAAGGGAGGCATTGTGTAATATAATGGACATGATTAACTTTAATTGCACTTCTTTGTTGGGAAAATAGACATGTAATTAAAAACCTGACATGCATTGTACTCTTTTTCTTCAACAATTTACTTGTTGGCATCTCTTCAAGCGGATATTCCAGAAGGCCCTCACCACTTACCTCCTGCACATCTCCCCAAGTCCAACTCCTGTCTTTCTGAAATGACACGGTGTCTGATGACCAGACTGAACTGGCTGGTTGGTAGATCCTGCTGGTCAGTTTCTCCTTTCCCAGAAGAAAAAGATCTGTGGGTCTTAAAATGCTGGTCCTGTGGCGGAATACTTTGGGGTATTGATTTACTGGAAAATTAGATGCTTTTTTACCTTCTCACTACCGAGGAACGTGCCTGGCTCTTTACTCAGTGTCTCCTGCATGTATGAGGTGGGTCATGTCTCAGGCTGGGCTTCAGGTGTGCCACTTAAATCATAATTCTTGTTTGGCTGGTGTCCAAACTCCTACTCCAGAGTTGCATCTGTGTACACTGAGAAAATCTTTTAGGATTTCTTGGTAACATTCCCATTTCCCAGAAAACAGGTCGAGTTTAGATAGCCCCAGCCAGGCAGTGTTACTCATGATTGGTCTTAGTCTTTTCACTCTGGGAATTCCTGTCACTTTTTCCTGCTCAGCTCTGTTGGTCAGTGATGAGTTACTGAGCTGAAGTGTTGTACCCTGGCTCTCTGCTGTGGGTGAAATGGAGTGACATGGAGCAATGTGGGTCTATTTACCTGCCAGCTCAGGGACATACCTGAAAAACTTAGGTTGTGGCACCTACCAAACACTTTTTGGTGGGTACGGAGCACTGTTCAGCCTTACAGAGGCAGAAGCTAAATAGACACCTACAACCTGAGGTGTAAGACATGGTTAAACAGTTTTGTTGTGGTCCAGGGTGGAAATACCTCCCATGGGCACCACTTGAAAAACCAGCCTACCCCCCCCCCCCCCCCCCACACACACACAGAGCAAACCCCAACAGAGTCCCCCAGGAGAGCTTGGGAAGCACATCAGTCTCTGTGTTCCTGTAACTGGGCTGCACTAGGGCTCTCAACAAAATTCTTGCTGTCCTGGGAGACTGTTGCTGTGCTAATGATTTGTGCTAAGCTGTTCCCAGCTGGTGGGAAGGTGGGGTTTTATGGACCCCTCATTCCATTTGTACTGTTTATCTCTGCCACACTTTATTTTGTCCATCTTTCCGTGGTCTGTGTTGTTTTCTGGTTTTTTTATTGTCATTATTCTAAACATGAATAGAAGTGAATATCCTCTAAGTTATGAATGTAATCAATTTTGAGTCTTTAATTGTAATTTTTTTTCCATAAAATTCTTTTAATTTAGTCTAATATAATGGCACATCAAGCAGTAATGGGTACATTAAATTGAATCATGATGTTCATATACACATTTTATGACACAATCAAATATCCCAATGCATTAATTCATGTCAATCAGTTAATAAAATCAAATAGGAAACATTTCTCTAGTGCTGTTAACTACGTTTCTCCCATTTGGAGGGTGACAAGATGGTGAGGGCCTTTATATCTTCTTAGTTCACATTTTCTTGGCTGTGTTGGAGTCGATGCATTTACTTACTTGATGAGGACAAAGTGCATTTGTTCCTGTGGCACCTGACCAAAACTGTGTAATGGGGAGCAGAAAACCCCATCTTTGCCTTGTCCTACCCCGGTTCCATTGGTACAGTCCTGTCCCCAGAGACTCCCCTAAATAGGAAAGGAATATTAACTGTGAACTTGGGGGATAACTTCTCTTTGAAGATGTCTTCCCTTCTGATGCTGGCCTTCAAGGACAAAGAGTTTACTGCACACTGTTGTGAGGAAGGAGAAAAGGAAATTTCCAACCCCTGCCAGCCAGTTGGCATTGGAGCCATTTTTTGTGCTTCTTATCTGCTGCACATCCAGGGTGGGCACCAGTCAGGCTCCTAAGGGTGCTGGACTTGCAGTAGGTCCGTTTCCCTTCTTCAGTTGTACAGACCAGTTTGCTTTCTAGTCAGTATTTTATTTTTCTTTGCTAATAGCCAGCTGACAGGTGTTTTTACCTTCAGTTTACAGTGTTGGGTCAAAGATAGGCCTGTTGTGCAGCAGTTTCTCAGTGTGCATCAAAAATGGACTATAATGAAGATAATGAGATGAAAGTCTTAGGGACTCTCCAAATTCTAGGGTGTAGCAGTGAAATGTGGGTGGTAGCAGCTCTTCCTTCTCGTGTAAAGGACTCAGTGTCAATAAGCAGCTGAGTAGCTGAATGAATTGTGCCTGGATACTCCAGTGAGTGTCCCAGAGCTGGGGTAGGGTTTGCTAGAGCAGTTTCCTGTATGATGCTTGAAAAGGTTCTTTCTTCCTTTATTTTCCATTGTTTTATTCCTACTTGCGGGTTTCTTAAGTATTACATCTCAGTGAGAGGGTGCAAGGCACCGCAACAGAAAAGGGGGATTTCTGGTTGATGGGGAAAAAGTCTTGCTGTGATTTTATGATTTTATCAAACATTTATTCTGAGATGTGCCCACCAGCTAACCTGGACACTGGTAGCTCAGTGAACATCAGTGGAGGTGAGTCTCAGTAGTTAGGGATGGGTTTGTTTGAACCGCTAAACTCGGTAGTGCTTGGAGAGAACTTTCCATCATTTGGCCGTTCGTTGCTCTCCTGCTCTGAGTTCCCTCATGTAATCCTGTGTGTCACAGGTATCATTTGTGTTGGGAAGGAAAGGAGGGAGGGAAGCAGTGGTGTCTGTACACCATCTGCCCATGGTGGTTAACAGCAGGGTGTCGGTGGGTCTCTCAAAGGAGCCACGTAGGAGCTGTGTAGAGACAGCACTGCACTTAACTGTGCCAGAGGGCTGGAATAGCTGCTTTGGGGTGCATTCCTTGTAAGTGGTGTTAGTGTAAGGAGTAGCCACTGTGTAAATGTGAATGGGAGTGGAGTTAGGTGATAAAAATAAACAAATTCCAGGACTTGCAAAATCATTGTATGACGACAAGGAATGTTGAAGGCAACTGTGATAGTCTGAGGTGTGAATTATCCATAAGCACACAGCCTTTGGACACGAGTTATTCTACTGAGTGGGTTGAATCCTCCAAGCCCTTGTGTTTTGGTATCATCTGATATTAGGATTGGTTTGAGAACAATGAGGAATGACAGCGTCATGCATCTGGATCCATGTGTGTGTGAGGAGGGAAGGGAAGGACCTGGAGGGCTGGCAGGGGCCAGGGAGCTCTGACCTGATGGCACTGTGTGCCAGCAATCCCCAAAGAGTCCCACTGGTCCCAGAGAGTTATCTGCTCTTCCCTACCCTGAAACGTTATCTGAGAGAAGGATTTTTAGGGATTCTGATCTACGACATAGGTGGAGGCACTAGGCTGAGTTTAAGCTCCACCACTGATCCATGATGGTCACCCTGCCCTGCCCTGTTCCCATTGGGGTGTAGGGGCTTTCAGAGTGGGATAAATCATGTCACTCTGTTGTGACTGGGAGGGAAAGAATGGCTTTGTCTGCGTTTGCTTTCTAAAGGGCTCTTCCTGAAGAAGATGGAAAATTCCTTCTGTTTCTGAAGGGAAAGGAGAATTTTGACATTTCCCTCCCCATCTAGTTCCAGCGAGGGTTGGTCCCAATGGCATCTTGACAAGAGCAGCTCTGTAAGGTGGTTTCATGGCTGTGCGGTATCTCTGGAGTCGTGTTCGCTGTGGGAAGGGATCAGCACCTCTGGTTTGACATCTCAGAAGTGTCCGTAGGCTGATGGCTCAGCGTATTTCCCAGGTCCGCTCTGTCTGATGTGGGAAAACATGTTTAGTCAGCAGAAACAGAACACAGTTCTTGGTTTTCTTCCTTCATGCACCACAGTATTTGTTTGCAGTATTGTCACAAACGCAACAAATCTGTCAGAGGTGCCCGCTGTCAGAGAGCATTTCAGAACTGTCTGTTACTGTACTGCTGGAACTGTGCTCCGTGCTCCATGCTGGCTCTGCAGGGCTGTGCTGGAATGGGGAGGGGGGGGACCTTTGAGAAAGACTCAGAATACCCTTGGCTAAGTAGCCAAACTTGGTTTATGACTAGGAGAGGGACTTGAAGCCTGGGAGGAAATGTGGCAGGTGGAAGAGGCTGAGGGAGGGGCCTGGCCTGCGCAGTGCTGGGGGTGGATGGGATTTTAGAGGAGAACACAGCCAAGGGCAGGGAGTGAATGCCCCTTGAGCTGAAGTTGCAGGGAGAAATTTGGCTAAGGGAAGGAGATTTTTTTTGTTTGATTTGTCCAGGGTAAGGTTGTGACTGTGTAAGTGATGTAGAAGAGATGATCCAAGAAGTTGGGTAAACCCCGAGACTGAGCAAAGACGGGCTGTTCTGGAATCAGATATGGCTGCCTCAGTTGAAAACTCATGAAGGACTGGGACTGGGATAAGGAAGCAGAACTGGTTCACAGAAGGTCTCTGTTTCTCCATCCCTATTGTAACATCCACGTCTGTGCAACATGGAGGCAGGATGGAGTCCCAGGGGTGCCAGAGGGAGGGACACAGAAAGGAGACAAGTGTCTGAGTGGGACAGGAGGGCTGGGAGGTCCCTGCTCTCGAAAGTCTCTTTCCAGAGCACAAACAGATGCCACTGGGTTTGTGCTGCGTGCGTTTTGGAGTCCAATTCCCAGCCAAGGCTCCCCTTGGCGATAGAGCGGAGGGTTGTGTAGGCAGGAATAGCAATCCTCTCACATCTGTGGAGCAGATAAACAGCTGCCATGGGGGCTGGGCAGAGCTTTTTGCCTCAGGCTTGGACCCGTCAGGCGTTTTGTGGGAGTGTGCCAGCATCCACATTTGACAAGGCTGTGGGCTTAGGTGCTTTCCCTTCCTGGCTGTCCCTCCCCACTGCCCCTGGACTTAAAATATTTAAGGAACTGCATTCCCCTCCCTGGGCAGGATGAAAAGGCAGCGATGGGTTTGTTGGCAGTGGTGGTGCCGGGAACCAGACGTGGCTCTGCAGGCCTGTGCCCTTGCATTCCAGCTGATCCATTTGTTCGGGGCTCCGGGTCTGGCCGCAGCCTCACAGCAGCTGGAGTGGCCTGGAGCAGAGCACAGCATTCCACCTCTGGCTCTGACAGGTCTGTCAGTCCTTCTCTGGGTATGGAAGGGGAACCTGGCTGTGACAGGTCTGTCGCTCCGTCTCCAGCTGTGGAGTGGGAGCTCTACTTGCATGAGATAAAAAGTGCTTCAAAAAGCACATCCATTTCTGCCTCTCACTTGAATTCTACAGCCCATGGGGTGACTGCAACAGGAGAATGGGCCCATATTCTGTTCCCTCCAGTGGCTTCCAAGAGCAACATTGCCTTCCTCCTGCTCTCACCTCTGGCAGTAGGGTTTGTGAGTAGGCACTATGTGGAGCTCCGGCAGCTCTGGAAGGCAGTGTCGCTTTGGGAGCCAAGGACCAGGATGCTCCCTCTCTTCGTGTCTGCCTTGGAGCATCGCAGAGGCTTTGAACAGATGGAAAATGAATATTGTGACTAACAGGTATTTACTGTGTGCCAGCTTTTCCACCTTCCAACTCACCTTGAGATTGTGAAGACCAAACTGAAAAGGTTTCAGAGACAATCCCTTTTTACTTTCTTGACAACATGTTGTGCCTGTCATTCGTGCAGCGATAGATAAGCTTAACATCAATGCTGCAGGTTCAATGAGGTACAAGCTCCAGAGCCATTATTCCTATGTAGACTGAAGTTGAGGTTTCTCTTGTCTCAGCTCCAACCTAAACTGCTTGGCATGATTAACACATGTTCTTTATCACTGTTAAAATCTGTGAGTTACCTGGAAAGAAGTGAAGTCAAGGCACAGTGAAGAAGCACTGCATCTAGATCCGCTGTGTTTGCATTAAAATGCCTTTAGGACAAAACCAGTTACTTTCTAAACAGCATCTCTGAAAATAGTTAAGGGAAAAATTGAAATGGTTTGCCCTTAAAATGAAGAGATGAGGAGTTCCTGCCTAACTGCACTGTTTTCTGTAGGGCCTTTCCATTTTGCCTGTGGGTTTCTATGAGAGCAGGATCCATTTGGGACTGAAGTTAGGGACCATTTTCCTTACAGCATCCATCATGATAGATTTCTGGAGTGCTGAGGAAGGAGGGGCATCTCCACAGACATCACTAATGAAAATGTTCATTTTAAGTGAGAGAAAGGGCTCTAATCAGTCTGCCTCATTTTAGATTATTAATGTAATTGAAAACACAATCTACCTAAATCATGCAAATTATATGCAGGGTGAGGATTTTTCCTGCTATCATAATGATAATCTAAATAAAATGTGGGTTGTAAGTGGAGTTGTGAAAGACTGCATCTGAGATTAATATGAAATGCAAAGATTAAAAAAAGACACGCGTAGTGTAGAGCTGCAGCTCTGCTTTTATGACATTTGAAACCCTGATTTATGACCATTGTAACCAGGTTTTTAACTGTACAGAAAATGGAACGAGGTTAAACTTCTTCCTATTAGCATTAGAGTTACAATCACAACACATTACAATAGACTAATAAATGTTACTTTTTGAGTAATGAAATTGCCATCAAGGCCCCGTTAAGCAGAATGAGGTTGTAATTGGAGTTGGGTTGTTGAGGGAAGGGCTTGCAGGGCAGAGGCTGCTGGAGCCCCTGTGGCATCCCAGGGACCACCGGCAGTTCTGGCTCCAGTCTCTACCTACGGAGTGCTCCCATAACACCTGAGAACACCTGGATCTGCTGCCGAGTCCTGTGGAGCCAGAGCAGCGTGGAATCAGTATTCCAGGGCTGTCTGTGATCTTTTGGGAAGTGGATGTGGCTTGTGAGGCAGGACAGAGCTTAGAAATAGGTCTCTGTGATAGGCAGAAGTTGTGGTTTGTCGACATGCTGGGTTGGGTTTCATATTTTATTCCTGCAGGGAAAGGTGTTGAATTGACAAAGGCACATCAGGTGTCATGCAGAGACTGGAAGTCCCCTAAAATGCCTACAGCTCAACCAGAAATAGCTCCCAGAAAGTTCCTGAGCACAGGCAGCAGCATGGGGAGCTCCCTGCATTTCCCCACCTGTGTCTGGCTGGAGCTGGGTGGGGATGAGGCAGGAGGTATCCATAACTCCAGGAAGGGAGCACTGCAGGTACTCACAGCACCTGCAGTTCCATTACTGCCTTGGGAAGGAAAATGCTTGCAAGTGTCCATGCAGGCGGATCTGTTCTGTGGCTGTTCAGGGACACAGGTATCAATTCCCAGGAATGTCCTTCCATGGGAAGTGATCTGAAATGCTGGAGAACGCGAAGAGACGTTTGTCCTTGCCACAACAGAGACCTGGCACTGGCAACCGGTTCCTGCTTAGTGAAGATGTTGGTTCCTCAGAGAATATCCTTGATTCTAGGCCCTTCCTTCATCCTGACCAGAGGTCTGGCCTGCTCCCTGTCAGATGGGAGGTGACAAGGAAAGGCTGGTTGTGTTCTGTGATAAGCTGGCTCTGGATTTTTTCTTGATTTCTTGTGTCTGGATGTAATGGAATCAGACCATTAGATGGTGGTGCTTTTTGTGTTTGGCCACCATTTGCACAGTTAAAAAATAAAGTAGATGGTAATTATAATTTTGAGATATGGCTAAACGAATTCTGGAAATTTTTCCCAGTGTTTGTTCCGGGATGTCCACAGACTTGATGCACGGCTTGGCACTGAGCAGGGATTAGCTTGGAAAAGGGCCCTGTGGTGCTGTGGCCTGCAGAGCCAGGGGTCCCCTGCAGGGCTGTGGGGAGCCTGGTTGCAGTGGGCACAGGCAGCCAAGGCACTTGGGGATGTGAGAGGCAGAGGGTTAAGTGTTGTGATCACAAACCATGCAGTAATTGCTCTCAGACCTATTAGCAGGATGTCTTGCCTGGACTGTCATCCTGCCCTTTCCCGTGGGCCCTGGTCGCTAACCCTTTGCATTGTGACAGTAATTACCAGCCAAGCACAAACCATCAGCAGCTCCGGCACAAACCCACTGCCATGGTAACAGAGCAACCACCGGTTCCTTGGAAAGATGCAGAGTTTTATCTCGTATGTGTAAAATGGGACTGGGCTCAAAGCCGTGCCGAGAAGGGAACCAACAAACTTAATGGGAAGCATCAAATGGAATGTAGTACTGCAGGCAACTGAGATTCCAGTGAGTGAAACAGAGACCTAGTGAGAATAAGGGACTTAGCTGGAGGCAAAGGGAAACTTTCTGGAAAATAAGAGCCTAAGTCCCTGCAAATCTGTATGCCCTTGCTAGCGACTGCGCTGGTTTGGAGAAGAATGGCTCCTGTTACATCTGGAAGAGCCATCTAGTGCAAGGAATTACTCCTGCCATGGAGGATGAACTTATTCCTCCAGTTCCTCCTCACTGCATGGCCTTCTGTGTCCCGTTTTCTGTAGTGCTGTGCTGCTGGCATTTGTGGATGTGTGTGTGCTCAGGGAATGCATCTGAGGGTCATGGACCTGGGAGATTCTGACCCCATCAGAAGCAGAGGGAGTTGGGCTTCTCTCCCTCCTGAATTTTTTTTCCAGATATCGAGGTCCCTGAGGGTTGTGTGACAGTCATCAGGACTGAAGGAAGTGGTTTAATCCACTGCTACTCCTTGGTACTCATATCTGTCTCTTCCTGGGCTTTTCTGAGTCAATATCATGTACAGGTATGTCAGAAATGAGCATTTTGTGGGTAATCATTTTGATATCTCTGTCAGAGTATCAGTACTCCATTCCTGTTCTAATGGACAGCCCCTAAATGGTGGTTGTTTGGGCATTTTAGAAGTACTATTAATTTACTTTACAGTTGCCCTTCTAGATCAGCATCACGATGCTGAATTAGATCTGACCATACAAGGATAAAGTCTCTTTAACCCTTTTGCTCTCTGTTATTTCCACAACCACAAACCAGTGCTGTTTGTGCCCTGCATTCACCTGGGGTTGTCTGTTTTACAGGAAACAAGGCAGGTATGTTACGTAACACAGAGCCTCTTCTCCCTGCCTTTGTATGTTACAGAACAAATAATCCATACGCCTGACAAAATTCTGCTCCTGTTGAGTGGCAAACACAACCACTTCCTATCCAGAAACTGATGGTACCAAGGGTCAAAAGGGAATGGTTCTCTCTTGTTTCGATTTTTCCCTGAGCAGATGCAGAAGTGAACCTCTGAAATAGGATGGCACTCTGTGCCCCTTTTCCCTGTAGCCTAGACATGGTGTTGCAGCACTTGCTGCTTCACAGGCAGGAGGGGCAGGCTTTGTTTGCTCCAGGGGTTCTCCTGGCTCTGTCCATGGCAGGCTCCATGCCTCCCCAGCTCTGCTGCCCCTGCTGCTCTCACAGGAGGTCACTGCTGGCCACTGAGCCGGCTCTTTGTCACTTTGAGTCTCCAGGCAGAGCCTGATGTGCCGCTCAGGGGAGCCTCTCCCGACAGCCAAGCTCCGCGTGCTGCTCCCTTTGGACAAGTGATTGATTCCTCCGTAATACTCCTAAATGGGAGCTGTATTGGGATCCAGGGCCGTCTCGGGATCAGAGAGACAAGGTCTTTAGCAGTAATTGGGCCACCCTGTGTCAGGTGAACTGCCCTGCTTATGGGCCAAATGCAGATGTCACTTGGTGTGACTGTTAGCGGGGACGAGCGCGGCTGTGAGAGCGTCACTGGGTTGTGGCACAGGTTCTGTCCCCTCGCCTGGGAAAGCAGATCGTGCCAGCAGGGCTGAAATCATAGCTTGTGACACTGGTGGTCACGGATCATCAGGGCTCACAGGCAGCAATACGGGCATTGTTTTGTCGTATGTAAAAATCCAGCTGTGCTGGGGAAGGTGCAGGGACTCCCAGCTCCAGTGGCTCTGCCTGTGCAGGAGCACGTCAGGTGCCCTGTCAGCTGTGCCAGGCTGGTGGCAGCCCCGGCCTGGCTATCATGTGACCATGCTGCAGTCTCATGTAGAAGAGCTTTTTAATGGTGTTTACTCTTTCAATAAATACTGCACTAAGCCACAACTGAGAACGGGAGGACACGGTGAGATGGAGGCAGTGCTGACGCTGGGAGAGGTGCTGATTTTCAGGAATTTGGTGTTGGTGTTTGAACGAAGACATGTCCCTGCAGCCCTGTGCTGCAGCGCCAGGGGATGTGCTGCTGTAGAAACCTTCCCACATGATGTCTGTGTCTGAGACACCTGAGCTGGCTGTACCCCTGGTTGGCTGAATTTAGGTATATCTCTGTGTATATGAATATAATTCTCTCTGCATATATGTAAAGAGTGACAGAAAGGTATTACATATCTCATATTCCAATCCGAAGGAATAAACTTTTTGGCTTCTCTGGTGGGGGCTGCTGGTCATCATAAAATCTTACTGTAGGCAGTCTAGGCTGAAATCCTGATAGTGAGGAACTTGGTTCCTTGTGAACCCAGAAGAGTCCCAAAATCCTGCTTTGTCTGTCTGTTATCTCAAAATCTTCAGTTCCAGAACTGAAACAAACACATGACTTTTAGTGGACTCTGACCTTGGCATGGGCTTCAGTGTGATCAGGTACCAAAAGCAGACCTGTGTGGTGTTAGTGGTTTGTTGGGGAATGATAATAATTATTTGTCCAGAGACTTTAAAAATTACTTGGAGATAGGTCCCAGGAGCTGTTCTTCTCTGGTTCATCCAGTCAAAAAAATAAATCCGCTTAGTTTCAGCTTCTGAGGAGGGTGCTCAGGGATCCTCACTTGCTCCTGCCTGGCCCCTCTTCCTCACTGATCATCCCCTTATCCGTTATTGTCCACGCTGCCCTCTCCCTTCTGGATCCATTCTGGATAGCCAGGCTTTCTTGAGACTTGCCTGCTGCACATTCACTCACAGATGGATTCTGGAGCTGTTTACTCCTGTTATTGTGTTGAGTGTGCCATGGCCTCATGGGTCATAGAGAAAGGATGCAAGTGCTGTTCTCTGTCCCTGCGAGTTGTTCAGTATGTCACTGTCCTGTAGGGACAGGAAATGAGGGGTAACAGGCTGAATAACACCGGCTATTTTCAGGTACTGAAAAATAGTCCTGGTAAATTCTTTGCCAAACATGGGTAGCTGGGAAAATGATTCACAGCCCTCATGGGCATTACTGTCATTGCTCAGTACTATAATGCCAGTTGTGGTGATTTATTCAGCTCCTCTCGTGACTGAGGTGCTGAGCTTCCGCCAGTCCGTGACTGGGACACGGATAACACAAATGGCACTAATGAGGGAAACCCTCATCAGCTGGAGCTCTCATGCTCTCTGGTCACTTGTTCTTGTTCCTTGGGATGCAGGCGAGGCCCTGTAAATAAAACAGGCTCTGCCCTGCCATGGCTGGCATTCCAAGAGCTTCCCTCTGAGGCCTGGGAGCACCCTTCCACCGGCACTGCTAGGCAGGCAGCAGGATCCCAGTGAGCACACGTGCTGCTCCAGGCATTCCTGGCACCCTCCCCAGGCCCTGGCTGCCCTTCCCAGAGGCTGGCAGGCTCTGGAGCATCTAAGTAATCCTCTTGAGCCGACAGACACCTGATCAGCGGGTCTGGGGGGTTTTCAGGCAGGCTTATATCCGATGAAATCTCCCAGTTTTACTTTAATTGCTGTTGGCAACATGTGGTCTCTGATAAAAAACATATTTTCTGTTGAGATTGCATTCATCAGTTGGGCTAATTTTTCCTGGCCCTCCACCCATCAGAGCTTCTTTGGAAAGGGAAACAGCAGCTTGTGGGTTAGCGAATGCCAGGCAACTGAACAAAAAGAGAGAGAGGGAGAGGGGGAAAAGCAGCTCCGAATCTGCTGCAGCGCGTTTACACGGAAAGCCCTAGAAACATTCCTGTTCACCCCAAGCCCTGTTGATCCGGTGCATGTTTAGGTGCTGGGATAAGGAACATGTCGCCCCTGGGGCCCCATGGCCTTTGCAGATCCACACTCAGACCCTGCGAGGCTCGTTTGGAGCCGCTGCGCCGACAGCTTGTGTGCCTGACACGCTGCCAGCACCAGAAGCTTGCCGGGTATTTCTGTCTTGGCAGATGCACATTCTGTTGTAAAGGTCTGTTCAGCTCGTGCCTGCCTTGTTCCCAGGTAATGCTCAGCACAGGCGGGCAGCAGGATTTTGAGAGCTCCCACTACAGGGTTTTTGCTTGACATGGGGAAAAAAAATAGGGGAACTGTTGTGTGATGCAGGCCTGGCTGGATTGCTGTCGAGATGTGGTTTCCCAGATGTGCTGATCCCAGCTCTCCATGCCAGTACCTCACAAGCTCTCATGAGAACGCTGTGGGTGACCCTGTGTCTGCACGTGATTGAAAAATAAGACAGGAGAAAGGGTATTTGTTGGTGAGGCACCCTGTCACTCATGGAGGACAGGCTTAAAAACCACCCTGGGTTCTTGGGAACTCACTCCAGAGTTAGCAGGGGGGAGAAGGGGGGGGGGAAAGGAAGTTCCAGAAAACAGATTAGCATCGGTTTTAAAGCGATGCTGAAATGTTTGCAGGGTTTGCATGCTGGTCTCCATATGTCTCTTTTCAATTGCATGTGCTGGAAGAAAAAATGGCAATGTGTAAAGGGATTTGTTAAAATGGAGAAGGGAAAGTGCTGTGTGCTCTGAGACTGTGGGAGAGAGCAGGGACTCTCAGCCCTTCCCTCCAAGGAAAACCGGTGTCATTCCAAAGTCCCTGACATGAGAGTAATAGATAATGGTTTCATGTGAAGCAGCATTCCCGTGTTTTCCCCTGCCCGAGGAACGGAGGAGCACAGCATTGTAGCTGTCTGGTTCCCAGCCCCACGTACTTCCCAGACTGTTTGAGTGAGGAGCCCAGAGACAAACAGCAGCCTGCTCCCTTCAGGCACCGGCTCCTACAGCCCTGCCCCCCACTTTTCCCTGTGTTTTTCATTTCTCAACGCAGACCGACTCAGCATTGTGCCAATAAAAGTCCCATTCTGCCCAAATCCAGCCTTCCATCGTGTGCCGGGGATGGCAGCACTCCCGTTGACTCCGGGGAGGGCAGGCCTGGGCCATCTGTCCCTGCCACTCCTGGAGCCGCACAGACACACCACGTCCCACATATCCCCCCTCCCAAACCGGAGCCGCTCCCTACAGCAGTGCCTGCATTTCCTGAATGGATTTATAATCCATCCAATACGGTACATTCGGAATGTGTTACAAAAAGGACAGATTTACAGGAGACAATCTGCCTTCATGATGATTGCATATTGTGGCATTTCTAGTCCATATGGATCAGTAAGACTTGGATAGCAGGCATTTGACCTTCAAAATCATGCAAATGTGAAACCAGACTTCCATTTTTTACAGCTGGGAAAGTCACAGTGTGGCTTCTTCATCGTATTTGGGAGGCATTGATTAAAATACAGTTTGACTTCAGAAATTACTGAGATTTTCTTACTGCCTTTTTGCAGAACTGTGGCTTGAGCTCTTTCTCCCTCCTTCCTCACCCCTTCTGGCTAAGCCTGACTCATTAACGCCTGTGACTCAATTGATCATTTCAGAGAGAAGTTGCTAATTTAGAGCCATGGGCTAACTATAAACAAGACTTTAAACCTTTTTGCTCCCGCCATAGTTAATCTGTGATAATAACTCTTGAGAGCCTCTGAAAAGGTCTGAGTGTGGCTTTCTGTCAGCAGCATTAGGGAACTGTACATTTTCTCACTAAGAAACCTTGGCCGTGCCAGATCCAATCAGGGTGTTGGGAGCAGCGTTAATGTCCCTGGTTCACAGGAGAAGAGCTCTCTGGGAGTGCAGGGAGGCTGGTACTGCCAGAGCAGGTGTGTTCAGTACACGAGGGCAGCTTGGTCTGGGCCTGTGGCACTTGTGCTGCCATTATGGTTTGCTGAACTGGGCTGGGAAGGAAGGGGTGCTGCCTCTGTTTATTATATGCTCTATATTCCCAGCCTGGGCAGTGCTGGCTGATGTGTTTGCCTGCTTTCACCAACTCTGTGTGGTGGAGCCTCTGCGTCACTAATGTCACGGGAAATCCTATACAAACCCCTTCACTGGAATCATTAGGAATTTCCAATTCCTCCCCTGTCAAATTAAAAAAATGAAACCCGAGGCAGCTTATCTTTGCACAGTATTTTGGCTAGAGCCTGAAGACGCAATTTAGTTGTACCACATGCTTCCACAGAGCTGTCTCGTGTACTACTCCAGAAGGAGAATCTATCCTGGCACAGGGCAAAGGGAGAACTGCAGATGCCCAAAACACACGCGTGGGTCTAGTTTGTCTGGTTTTCCATTGATTCTGGTGTGTTTGCATTGGAAATTCTTAGAGTTTGCTCCTCTGATATTTTTTTTCCAGTTCCTCCCTAGTCTTGAGGCACGTACAGAACTTTATGCTGTCTATAAACACTTCACGGTCTTGTACAGGGACAGCCATGGCTGGGTTGGTTCCACAACCCAGGACAGAGTGTGTTTAAGGATAGGCAAAGAGGGAAAGGTTTTATGTGGTCTAGCGTAATGTTTTTTAAAAACAATTTCTGCTTTTTCAGTTTTAAAATTAACTCATGGACAGAAGTTTCTGAAGTTTCAGTAATTTAGTGGCCATATGCCACAGAACTGTTTCCTGCTGTGAAATCTGTCATGGACAAAGAATTGATAACAGAAGGAAAACCTACACTAATATCACCAGCTCTGTGGAGAAGAGAAGGAATTTTAGACTCTGGACACTGGCAGTCCAGTAATTAAGGCCACTCTCTGCCTTTATCAGTAAAGGAACACTTGAAAGAAATGTCTTTCCCCAGCAGAAGCAGAGGGTCCAAAACAAACCCACTGTAGTTCAGGTTACACTCTGCAGTATGGTCAGCAATACACAAGGGAAATGTCCTTCCCTGGCCTCACCAGGTTTGGGGGTCTTGGCTGCTCTTCAAGGTCCCATGACACAGTCTTAGTAAACTAAAAGGAAGATATTCCCCCATGACTGTGCAGATTTTACCTCAGCACTGGATTTACCTTGCTTTGTGTCCTTAATGAAGCACTTGCTCTTCTATTGTGTCCAAGTAATCCTGACAAAAGTAGCTGGAGAAGGTTGTGGGTTGTTGTGTTTTCTTTCTTTCTGTAAAGTCCCTTTTTTGAAAGAATCTACCATGGTATGACTGGACAATAAATGGGAGAAAATGATAGGATCATTTTCTTCTGTATTTTCTTAGTTCTGTCACGTTGTGAATGGCACAATCTATTTTTTGTCAGGGATTGAAGCAAACTGTTGTTTTTTCCTTAGTTCTACCTGTGAGCTGGCAAGTGCCACCATGCAGTGCCCTCCACTCCTGCTCTGCTCCTGCCTCAGGGGATCCAGGCTGGCACTGCCAGGAGGGACCGGTTTGCCTGGGACTGGAGCCCGGGAAGCCTTTGCCCAGCTCATCAGCACCAGCCCTGGGTAGAGCAGGGAGCTGGCAGCTTCCGCTCCTCTGCACTCAGCTGCACACAGGGTATAAAAACATGGGTGGGGAGCCACTGTGGTCCCCTTGTGCCTCTCAGAGGTGCATCTGGGCTGGGACCCACCGTTACTGGACTGGGACTGCCCATCAGGGAATATTCTATCCTCAGCCACGTGCTGCAGCATGCAGGGTGTGTGTTGTTATCAGTTACTGCTGACTGGTAAAGCAGCAGACCCTAAAGACAGTGATATTTGCTGGAAAGTGTTTGTCAGGCAGCCAGCTTTCCTCTTACAGCAGCTTTGATTCTCCCTAAAGCACTGGGGGGGACAGCTAGTGGTGTTTAACTCCTGCTCTCCCAGGATTGTGCCCATTCCCTCAGTCCCCCTGAGCCAGTGGCAGCCTGGCACAAGCCGAAAGCAGAGGGAACACTGAGCCCTGATGCCTGGATCAGGCCCCGGGGACCCTTGGAACAGCAGGCTCAGAACTCCATGGTGAGGGACATCCTGGTCCCAGCAGGACTGGAGCTCTGGAGCTGTTGGGGCTGAGTCCTGGGGTGCACAAGAATGCCAGGGTCAGGGCACAGAGCAGCCGTGGCAGGGACAGCCCTGACCAGCAATGTGAGGCTTCCAGAGTCACTCCTCTGGTAATTAATGCCTGCAATTAAGTCTGGGTTGTATTTGAAACAGCATACTAAAAACGGTGGCCTTTCAGTTCTAAAGCAAAGCATAGCAAAACCATTTGTACAACCTCTATTGTTCCTTTTCTGGAGGAAAACTGTGGTCAATCTGAATGCTTTGTTCTCTGTCCGATGTTTTCATGTGGAAATGAAAAACGTTGAAATGAAGCACTCATTTGAACAGGGAAAATCAAACTGGAAGTTGCAAGGGAGTGAATTCACTTGATCAGAAGTCCCTTTGTCATTTTGAAAAGTGATCTATTGTCAAAATGTGCTCAACGGCTCCATTCTGATGAGTTGTCGCTGTGTGACAGGGAGCTATTCCATCAGAATATTCCTGACCAGCTCAGCTAATGTCCTGACATGGCACTGGGCAAACCTGAGAAGGGCTGGAGGAGTCCTGCAAACCACCATTCCAAGAACTCAGGCCAGGTTTTCCAAGTGGTTAGCAGAATGTGTCTTAGCCACACCGGTTGCTTGTTCCTGTGTTTGTTTGATATTCAGCTCTTTGGCAAAAAGTGTTTATCTACCAGACAAGATTAATTGAAACCTTGCAAGCATCAGCTTGACTTTATTCTTCCTTCTGCTGCTTTCTTTTACACATACACACCCACACACATATGGCATCAGGCCCCAGCATTTTGGGGCAGCCCCTGGGTCGGTCCCTGCCATTTTGGGGCAGCCCCTGGGTCAGTCCCCGCCATTTTGGGGCAGCCCCTGGGTCGGTCCCCGCCATTTTGGGGCAGCCCCTGGGTCGGTCCCCGCCATTTTGGGGCAGCCCCTGGGTCAGTCCCCGCCATTTTGGGGCAGCCCCTGGGTCAGTCCCCGCCATTTTGGGGTGGACTTGTTCCCCAGAGAAGAGGAGACTGGGGTAATGGGTGTGAAGATGAAGTCAGCTGTACAGTTTGTAATTATCAGTGGAACAGGGTGGGCTGCGACCTAGATTTCAAGCTACAAACAGGTATTAGAAGCTGAGAAACCTCCAAAATATTGAGCAGAATCAGGTAGATTTCTTGTTTCTTACCACTTTCTGCCAGCTGCCTGTCCCTTTATCCAGGGCATATATATATCACACTTTTTAAGCTGTCCTACTTATTTGTTGTAAGAAGAGCTGCTCCTCAGGGCAGCAGTGAGATCTGATCTAGCTCTTCCACTCAAATTTTGGTGTTTGTTTCCTGTAAAAACCTGCCCCATCTCTCTCCCAGCTCTCCTGAGGTATCTAAGTCTTTTGCTGCGTACAGTGGAAGAGGGACTCTTTGAGAACAGAGCACTGGGCTGTGCTTCTCTGGAGGAGTGTTAGCACTCTATTTTCCACAGTGGTACCAGTACACATCCAGTTTGTCTCCTTCATGTCTCTGGGGGAAATTTAGAGGCAGGATTGCTACTGGGGAGAGAAACTGAGCTGCTGTTGTGGATAGAGATAACTGGGTTAGCGCAGTATCTGATTCCATAGTGGAGGAAAAATAAGTCATTTTCTTCAGTGCTTAGCTCCCTTCTGATGGGCAAAGTCTACCTTGGCAGAATCTGAATTCTTCTGGCTTAACAAGTGTGCACTACATTTTGGGTGATAGGGTTTCCATGGAAATTGAGTGCGCCCATCAGGTTCTGAAATGGCTCCACGTGCAGCCTGGGTTTTAGAACAATTGTTCTCGTCATTTTTTTTTTTTATGCCACCTTTTGATAGAATTGGCCTGTTCTCTTTGTATGTCGTGGAACAGCAGTGTCTGAAGCAAACAGACTCCTTGGTGGAGTCATCCAGTCCATCTTTAGTGTTGGGTGGGGCACACCTGGTAATGCTTCTGCTGGTGTATTTGATAAACCAAAACTTTGGCTGCTGTAAGTGGTATGTAGCTCTGTTACTTTTACAGGCCTGTGTTCCTCACAGCAGTTTAGGGAGCTCAGTTTGTGATTTCCAAGGCCCTCTCTGCAGAGGAGCCTCTCCTTGGCATAGGTGGTAATTGTCCAGAAAAATTTTGCCAGGTGTCTGCTCTCCACACAGGTGCATTTACAGGCATTGTAAAAGTCCCTGGAGGAGAAGCTGCTGGACTTTGGGGCTGGTAATGGACACTTCAGAGTGTTTGTGTGTGTTTCTTTACAGCTCCAGAGGAGTCATTTGTGGCTCAATAGTTGTCATTTTTAGAAGGCCCCTAATATATATTAACATAATCTACATTTTAACAAGTCTTTAGTTGTGTATTTACATGACAGGTCATAACGGCTCCGAAGGAACTGTTACTGTCTCCTGTGTCCCTCCTAATAGACTTCCATGAGGGATATTTTCCTGCTTCAGCTTAGTGTCTGTGCACCTGAAGGTGAAGGGACTGACAGTGGTAAGTGGGGCTCTCAGTAGGAGCAGTAACACTGCACTGGAGCTTGGGAGGGAAGTGCTCACCCTCCTCTCCATGGCTGTGGAAAGCTGTTGTGCATCCACAGGGTTGTCTTTTACCAGACCATGCTGTTTGCCTAAATTTGGGATGGTTTGGCCTGTGGGCACAGCCTCAGCTCTGGTGCTGTTCTGCTGGAGCTTTGGCAAGGCCAGGGCTGTGTTGCCATGGGTTACAGCCCAATTCTACCAGGGCCCCCCTTCCCAGGCCTCATTCCCTGTTCTTTTGCCTATTACCTCCTAAGTATCCTAATAACTCGGGTAAACTGCCGGGACAACAACATGCCACAAATGTGTCTGGAGATCCTGCATCTGCCTGCCTTAATCAGCTTCCTCCCCTGAACAGGAATTTAAATAATGAGTCAATTAACGTTCTCAAATGCCAATGAGATGCAGAAGAGATGGGTGGAGGTGGGGAGCAGTGTGAGTCAGCGCTGGATTTTACCAGGAGTCACACACTGAGTGCCCAACTGATTGTTTCTACCACACAAGCGTGCCTGCCTGGCACTGCTCCTGCTCGCCGTGCCTGGATCGCCAGGGAAAGGTCTCCTTTTCCAGAGAGCTGTAACGCTTCATGTACAGGGCAGCACAATGTAAGGTGTGACTTGTCACAGACCTTGTGCACAGACTTCTTTCCGCATTTTGCTCTTTCTAAACAGGAGCAATAACTAAATCAGCACAGTAACTTGAGGGGTTTTCTTTTATTTCACAAACTAAATACATGTTTTTAGTGCTGGGAAGTGATTTGATATATAAAAATGGCCAGAAGGAAAAGAGTGGTCCCTAAACGTCCAAGTCTTAACATTATAGTCTGCTCTGTCTTCTCCACAAAAGTAATTTTGGTTGCTTTTCATTCTCCAGAGGGTTTATGTTATTTGTAATCCTATCTCAAGCAGAACCAGGGAGATAGCATGGAAAATACCTTTCCTGTGCTCCTCTGACTTGCTAGTTTGTGTTCCTTATTGCTGTAGCAGTGCTTGATGGACCAGGCAGTGTCCTGAATGCTGGAGCTTTGCTGGCTGTAAACTGCTGGAACACATTCCGTGGTCGTGGGGATTTGCTATCCCAAAAGAAGAGAGGCCTGTTACCCAGCCTTTGGGGGGAGCCTCCCATGCTGGGTGAGTCTGTAATCACCTCACTCGTGACAGGAGCCCGAGCTGCACGTGGCCATCCGGCCCCCGGGTGAACCACAGTTCACTCAGTTCTTCCTGTTGACGCCCAAAAGGAGTTTGCAGGTGGGGTGCTGGGAAATCTGAAATCTCCTTCACCTCTGTAATCTGTGTATAGAGACTGACTAAAGGCAGTTCTAGGATGTATAGAGGTACAATGCCATGCTCAGAGCTAGGCCAGGGAATGGCAGCTCCATCAGGTCCCAGCAGGCTCCCCTGCAGTTACTCCTGCTGTGACTCAGAGAAGCCCAGTGCAGAGTTATTCCACCTGACAGCAGCAGCACAGCATCCAGGTAAATAAAGATCACAGCCTGGTTGAGAAATGAAGTTGGACCTCAGTCAGATCTAATCAGGGTTAGCTCACCTAAAAACGTACCTGTCAGCGTGCACAGAGCTTGGATACCTTCCCTCCTCGTGGTGAACTGTGAGTGAGGGTGTGAGGCTCTGTCAGGGCTTGGTAGGGGATTTGCTGCTGTCTGGAGTTGTGTAGGGTCAGTCCCTTCAGAGGAGTCCTTCCCTGGGTCTGTGGGAGAAACATGGACACACCTGCTTTGCTGGTTTCAGGCCTTCTGCACTTGGTCCCAGGTTTATTGGTATCCAGTGGCCTGCAAAAGCACAGATCTTCCCAGCCTCCTCCCTAGGAAGTAACGACCTGTATGTGGAACACATTATCCCTGTCTGTCAGCAGCCCTGCCTAATTGCAATGGGAAATGTAATGTTATCCTTTAAGTTCCCATTTATGAAGCAATTTGCTGTGGAAATGGGGACTGTGTGATGGCCTTTCAGACAGGAGCTACAGTGCTGGAAAACACACGTAATTTAACAACTGACACATCCAATTGTAAGGCAGAGGAGGAGCACTGTGATATTTCAGCACCGCTTAAATATTCCCTCATTTGCTTGCCCTGTGTGTGGAATGAGCTGCTGATTGTTGCTGCAACCTTTGGACTCACGGGGCAGGTGAAGCCTGGGATGCCGTGGCAGCCCTACCAGGGAGCCTGATTGCAGCTAAGAGATGCAAATTGCTCCAGCTTGGATGTTTGTGTTCAGTCTGGAACTCGTTCAGAGCGTGCAGGGCTTGTTTGCAGGGTAGGGTAGAGTAGAATAGAATGGAATGAAATGGAATTAGAATAGAATAGAATTAGGAATAGTCTAGACTAGACTAGAATAGAATAGACAGGGGTTGGTCAGCTCTGCCCCGGGGCAACGAGTTGGGCTGTGTGCTCTGCAGGGGGAATATGGAATCCAAAGGTAGTGGGCTCAGCCCGGATTTCCAGTGCCACTTCCCGGGCAGAAAATGCCAGGTTGATTCCATGAAATAGGTAAAGCAGAGTGCTCACTCCAGTTGTGGTCAGCAGAGCCAGAGGCCAGCCAGCCTGGGAGTCCTGAGAGCTTCTACAGAGTTGGGGAAAGCTCAAGAAGTATCTGCTAAAATTTGTGCCTTTGCACTTTCGTCCAGAGCTGTTTTCTATCCTACTGGGCATTTCCCCCAGTTGGAGAGCCTGAGCCACTGACTGGAATGCTCTGTTGGGCATTAAAGGAATTGGACATTGCTGTGAAGCTGTCAGCAACCAAATATAGACATGAGATGCTTTTCCCTCACCTGTCTTGCCCCTCCCAGTGGCTCAGCTTTCACTGCCTCTCCTGCTCATCTCAGTCATGAAATGGCTTTCAGAAATGCACTTTCTGTACCCAGTAGCCAGAGGTGTTATTTCTACCAGGATAGATTTTCTATCTGTTTTTCCCCTGTGCCTCCATGTGTTATTCCCAGGCGGAGCGAGTGATACACTGCTGCAGCTCGGTGGATTAGTCACTGACCTTTCACTGGGGGATTCTCTGATTTAGTCTCAGTTCACAGTGGAAGTGCAGACGTTTCTGTGCCTGCCAGTGAGTGCAGGAGCTGGCAGATTGCTTCAGAGTTTCTGTGTGTGCTTTTGGGGGTCTCTGCTCTTTATCCATGGCCTTGGGTCTGTGTTTTTAGTGAGTGTGGGGCTTGCTGAGGCAGGGCGAGAAGAGGAGGCTGCCCAGGATCCCAGGGACCATGTTGGGAGAGGAGGGGCCCATATGGTTATAGATTATTGAACCTCGCTGCTCTGCGTCAGTGACTGACACTGCCCTGTCAATACCAGCCCCAAGCATGGGGCTGCACATGACAAGGTGATTGTCTGCAGCTCCAGGTCCTGTTAGCCAGAGGATCTGAGTCTCTAGAGGAGCAAGGGGTGCACTTTAACGCTGTCAGATGCAATCAGAATAACCTGGCTTATCATACAGATTTTTCCTCCTTTCATTCAGAGGCTAAAGAAAAACCCTTGGAAGAAGCAAACACGAAAACCATGCTCTGAGTTCAGGCTTTGGGGGTGTTGCTGTGCTGGGGTGACTCTTCAGGTCCGTTTTGTCACGAAACGCTGAAAAGGAACATGTGCAAGAATCTGCCTGTTTACCTGAAGTCAACTAGAAAGAAGTTGGCACGTGTTCCCTGTGGGATTGGAAAGGAGGGCTGTAGTGGAGAACTTGTTGCCAAGAGATGGATATCTATCGCTAAAACACGCTCTGGTGCTCTGGAGTGTCCTGGTCTTCACTCCCACGGCCTTGAGGTAAAAGGCACAGAATTGGCATGAGCCCAATGGGAAGTGTGGACATGGAGGGTGGCACAGGGCTGGCTTGGGCTACTGGCTTGTGGAATGTCACTGTGCTCCTGGAAACTGGAAACAAATCCAACAGTGTCTGCAGGAGTCTTGTGGAGCAACTCTGTTTCATGTGGAAATAGGGCATAAACTGGGTGCAAGCTCCCTGGCCCTTTCTTCAAGATGCTTTGGGAATCACGTGTTTCTGTGGCTGTCCAATACACTGCTAATTAGCAATATATACCCATAGTGGCATGTACAAAAGCTTTTTGTGAATTGAAGATACAATTTGCCTGACTAGCAAAGTCACATAGGCATTTCCAAATACCTCCCAAAATAATGTCTGGGCATCTCTTCCAAAGGGAATTGAGCACAGGGTTTGCTCCCTGTGAGGAGGAACTGCCAGCAGTGTGATTTATGGGCTGCTCCTGGAGTCTGGGGATCAGGAGCACACTTGAGAGGTGGAAGGAGGGGGGCAGAGGGCAGACCTGACCATCAGGTGTGTTAATGGAGGACAGTCCATCATGTCACTAATGATGGCAGTGACACTTCATTATGCTGCTGTTGTATCTGTGGCTGGTTCTGGGGGAGGAGGAGGAGATGCTCTTTGTGTCTGTAACCCACTGTGCCACGGCATCAGTTCTGCTCCCAGGGCACCTCACTTACCTGAGAACGTGCGATTTCCCCCTGGATTATTCATCCTTTCTTTGCTCATTTGGGTCAGGTTTTTTGTTATCGTTGTGGATTAGGCAAATGCAGGCATTAAAAGGTAATAAAAATCAAAGGCAGGCTCAGCCACCTGAAAGGATCCTCAGAGAACTGGGACAACCAAGACGAAACTGGGAGTCCCTGTCAGCTGGGAGCAGCACAGACTGCAGAGCCAGCTATGAGTTCCTGCACCCACAGGAGATGGCTTCGGGAGATTGCATGGCTTCGGGAGCCTGAGTCCTGTGTCCACCCTCTCCTGGCTGGTGATCTGCTCTGTGTTGCCCCATGTCCCTTTCCTGGCTGGTGATCTCCTGTTCAGGTCGTCTCGTGTCCCCGCTCAGGTGCCAGCAGGGCCGAGGTGCTGTCCCCAGTCACTGTTGCACTGGCTGAGAGCTCCATCCCTGCTGTGCTCAGATTTGGGCTCCGGTGAGGTGCTGGCAGCCTGGCTGTGTCCAGCTCTAGCATTCAGCTAAAATCCAAGGGAACAGTACCTACAGTATCATGCCTTGCTTGCTGCATCTCCATTTTCTCTGCATTTACCTGTGTGTGCAAGTTTCATGTTGTTTGTCTTCTCCACACACCTGAGCTGAGCCCTGGGCTCTCCATCACCCCCAAAATCAGCCTGTGGGGTCAGCAGATTTACACGGGAGCTCTCCCAAGCTGAGCTGGGGTTTCTGAGGCTTTACTGTCCCCTTTGGCTGCCTGTCTGCTGCGTGATATGTGGAGGGGCACATAAAGACTGGAGATTAAAAAAGAAAAAAGTTATGGTTTCTCTGTTGGAATAAATCCAGAACCAAGTGCTGCTGGTGTGTGGGTGGAGGGCAAGGCCAGGTGGGCCGGAGGAGCCGCGGCACTGCGGGGAGCGGGGCTGCCCTCCCAGCCCCGGGAATGCGGCAGTAATGGAACATAAGTGCTCCTGCAATGGCACTGGATCCGTGGCAGCTGTTTGTTCAATGTTTCATGCTTTTAGCCACATCTGCTCCAAATGAGTGTTAATATTGCAGTGGCATCCACTAAGGATGGGCTCTGTCAGCTCTGCTGAGCATCAGGCTGACCCGGGTGACAAGGAAAGAGCAGTTCAGCCCACAGTGCTCCCTTTCCCTCCACCCCCCTTATCCGTCTCGCCTGGCTCCGCTCCACCAGAATGCCTTCCCTCCCCTCCGAGGGGGGAAAGAAAAGGGAAAACTAAGGCAGTGACTCTCAAGGAGAAAAATTGCATTTATTCCTAGCACCCTGTCCAGCAATGTCAGATAACAGTTTATTCATCCCCTGGCCCCTGTATGACATTGAAGCATATCAACAGTGACAAAAGTATATTGAATAATTATCTTGAAATTAATACATTATCCCAAACTTAAATAAATGTCATCTGATCAATATATCTTGGAATGGAAAGGGAAGAGAATGTGAAGGGCATCGCTTCATTATTCATTAATTTTAGAGTAATATAGGCAGATGAAATGGTTATTTCAGAGCACTGCTATTATACTCACTGGCATTTTAAATAACTCCCAAGATTTAACAGTATATATTCCCTTGTCGAAGCAGCTTACCCTTGTTAACACTGTGGGTTCCAGAATTCTCTGCTTGACAGTGCTGGAAAAGACCAGAAATAGTACTCTGATCCCATTCTTTTGGGTTTTTTTTTCCTTTATTCTTTCTGTTTCTTCTGTGGCTTAAGAGATCCAGTTCCACCCTTATCAGTACAGTGTGCACTGGTATCAGTCCAGTTGAAACAGCTGGGCAGGAATGTTGAATTCCTGGGACGGAAGGTGACCCCATTTTATCCATATGTACAGCTCTGGCTGAAAACCAAGCTGCTGGCTGCAATTTTCTCCTTGAGGAGATTGGACAGGGCTAGTGCTCCCCCATGGACATGGCATTTCCTCCTTTCAGTGACCATTGCACAGCTAAAGGGATCCACAGGAGCCAGTCCAGAGTACACATCTGTAGGATAATAGCACCAAGAGTCCACATTGGCAGCTGGTGTAAAACTTCTTGTCAGAATTGAGTTTATTAACTGAGGGACAGCCCAGCTGAGAATCTGGCCTGATGGAGCTCTGTGCCTGTGCTAGCAAGTGTGGAGAATGGCTGGGGCATCTTTTGGTAGGAAATTGTGGGTGATCAGGTATGGCAGGGTCGGGATGGCAGAGCCTTACTGGTGTGAGAGGAGAAGCCACAAGCCTGCCCTGAATCTGGTTTAGGGCAGTCACCTCTGTGGTGTAGGTGGTTTGTTTTACCTCCTACAGGTCTGTGGAGGGGAGTGGCCTCGATCATCCTCCAGCACACTCGACTCCTTGTTTTTCCAAAGTGTCACTTGATCTTTGGTCTGTCTAAGATAAATATTAGCTTTGTGTGGAAACACAGAAGAATTTTAATGTCTAGAAAAACACTAAAACAAGGCTTAAAGTTGAGAGAGGCCACTGTGTGTGTGTGTGTGTGTGTGCGCGTGCTTGTACAGGTGTGTGTGTACCTGCAGGGTGTTGCAAGGACCTGAGTGCTGTACTTAGAGAAACTGAAGGATGTTCCTGTGTGCGGCAGGGGAGAAAATGATTCATTTCTCAGGGGAACAGAATGAGGAAAGAGAGGAAACAATTGCAATAAGCCAGCAAAGCAGGGCCCGAGGTGCTGATAAACTGGAGCCTTTTGGAAACAGGAGGCACATGCAGAGTGTCACTGAGGCGTGCCAGGCCCAGCAGCACAGGGAGCCATTTGAGTGTGTTTCAGGACAGAATATTGAGAAAAAATAGAGTGAGCAGCAGAGCAGGTTACGTCCAATAGCAGGATGTGTCCTCTGGGTGACTTGGCGGCTCAGCTGATGCTGCAGTGTGTGTGGAACAGTGGGCCTGCACCCAGAGCCCTGCTTTGAGAGCCCTTGCTTCGCCTGGCCCTGCCTGGGAGCTGCAGTCAGAGCTGGAACATCTGTGTTTATTTTGCATGACAAACTTGTTCCTGGGCTCTGACAAAACGCGTGCTGGTCTGGGACTAGGGTTTGGGCTCCTTGGCAGGGCTGTGCCGGAGCGTGCGGCTGGCCCTGCACTGCTCTATAATACATATTACATGACTTCATCCATAGTTAATGACAAGTGTGCTATATTTTTAATCTTTATAGCTTTATTGTGTGCAAGTGGTTTTAATAATTGGTGCTGCAGGATGGTTACTCCCCAGAATTACCCTGCAAAATTGCTGTGTTTTCAGCCTTCAGTTGCACAGGTTGTAAATTATAAACTTGGGTAGAAATAAACTTGGCTCCTTCTCCTTGCTCTGTGGAGATGCCAACCTGTAACAGCAAAAAGATACATGCTGGCAAAATTTCCTCCCTGAAGCTCTCCTTGTCCTGTCTCCGCAGCCTGTGTGGGGAAGGAGGCCCCCAGTAGCCCCAGCCTGTGCTTTGTGTGTCAGACCGTGAGCAGGAAAACAAGTGCAATGAAGCAGGGATGGTGGTAAGGGGCTTGGGGGCTCCATGAACCCCCCAGCTCCTCTAGGGCTTTCCTCAGTCTCCTTCCCATGTGGTGCACAGGCACTGCTGCCAGAATACTGATAAACAAGGCTGGTGGTATCTAAGTGCCTCTGTTGGGGCCCAGAGCCTGCACATCCCTGCTCTGGGGCTCTGGAACTGGGCTGGTGCTGGGTCACAGCCTCAGCACCTCGTGTGGAGTCTATGCTCTCATATTCTCTCATCCTATCCTGCTGCCTGGCTGTTCTGAGGGCTGGGCTTGGGCTGGTGCTTGCCAGCACAAGGCAAATACTCTAAACAAGCCTGAGGCAAACAGCACCTTTATTTAAAAAAAAAAAAAAAGGAAATAAAACTGGGCAAAGGTGTTCTGGTGGCTTCCTGCTTCGGCTGGTTTGTGTTGTTTGGCATTTCCCAGCTTTTTCATTTTTGGGCACATCCCCAACAGTGAGCGCCTCACCTTCTCTCATGCACTCGGGTGATGAGGGAAGGCTGTGTCCCTCTTCCATGCTGCTGTGGCTCCTGGTTCCCACCCCAGAGAGCTGGGGCCTGGGCACTGGGGCAGCTCCCTCTAGGGCAGCTCTCTGAGCTGAGTGTTTGTGTCCAAAGCCCCATGCACAGGCAGTGCTCAGCATCTCGTGGAGCACTCTAAGGACAGCAAACAAACAGCAGCTCTCCAGAGGCGACAGCGCTGGGATGGCCTCAGGTAACAGCAGCTCCTTTGATCCCGCTTGTTGCCTTCAGCCTCCAGCTGCCGGCAACGTTCCCGCTGCCTCTGAAACCCTGATCACCCTTGGGCAATATCCACCTGCTGCAGTCCTCAGAGCCAGGCAGGGGATGTGAAATGTGCTGCTGGGGTGCCTGCAGGAGTTACTGGAATAGCTGATGATCAGCCTCCAGGAAGCTGGCAGTCAGGGGTGGTGGTGTCAAGGGCCAGGCAGTTCTTCCAGCACCACACAGCCTGCAGAGCCAAGGAGTCCTCGGCTGGGGACAAGCTCGAGTCCTACCAGCCAGCTCTGCTTTAAAACAACACAGAAACCTCCCTGGAATTACTGAGTTTCTTGTTTACGCTATTTTGGCCTGGGATGAAACCACATCATTGTCAATGACATTTTAAGCCTTACATTGACACAATGAGGTGTTAATAACTGCAGCAAGATGAAAAGACCCAATTCATAACAAATAAATTACGTAATGATTTTACACTTCCTTCCTTCACCGAGAAACACTGAAGACACATGAGGTTCTTAAGAAAAACATATATCTCTTAACTCCTCAGGTAGTACTGGATGCAAAGAGTTTTCCGCCTGAGCTTTTCAATGCCAATTATTTGCTTTTCATGCCTCGCTCCATGTGTAGGGATGATAAACCTCTAATTGCTGGGCAGTAACTGGTTTTGCAGGTGGCCATGCATTTCCATGGTATCTGTGGATACAAGTGAAGTAAAGCTTTGGGGGAATCTTTATTGTTTGACCCAGTGCTTCAGCAAGTGTTTAACTTGTGTCGGTGGTGCAGGCATGTGTTGAAGTGATTTTAGAATGTGAATGTTAATGAACTGTTGAAAGGTGGGCAGTGGCCATAACCCAGTCTGTTGCTTATTGGTTTTATTAGCCTGGTGCCTGGAGGCCGATGAGAGCAGGCCCTCTGCAAACAACACGGTGAGGGGCTCGCTCTGCAGGGCCTTCTGGCTCTGGAACCTGCCATGGCAGAGCGATGGGAGCAGAGGAGGGGGCTCCAGGAACCGTGCAAAGAGAATTCTCATTCTGTTCATGGGGCCTCATAGTTGATTGTTCTGTTTAGTACAGAAGGTTAAAGTACAATTACATTTCTCATAGAATGTTAAGATTTTTGATCATTAAATGTTTGAGCATTTCCCGTGGCTTGGCTAACCCTGCACGTTCCTTTTGCAGGGTGTCGCAGGGCCTTGTATCCCAGTCGCCTCCTCTGGGTCTCCAGTGACCCGGCACAGCCGCAGCAGGACCTCCCAGGTGACTACCGTGAGGCACAGACGGAGGTGAAGACAGAGGTAGGAGGTATTCTAGCCTTATTTACACACTAAACACGTTAAAAACCACACTAACACTGAATAAAGCACACAAATGGGCACACTAACACTGGGTGAAATGCATAAGTGGACACACTAATGCTGAAGGAAGCACACAAACAAATGCAAACATGGTGATTCCAAATGTGTTCTGGGACATCCATATTCCTCCAAGGGCTGGGAAAGCGATCCTGTTTGAGCAGCTCCGGACTGAGGAAATTAAGGTAAGAGAGTGGGGGATTAAAATAAAAATAAAGCAGCTTTTTTCTGCGCGCGTGCTTTTGTTGTTTCCTTTTGGACGCTGTGATTTCCATTACACTTTGTGTCTGTTGCCAATTCTGCAGAGCACTGGTTCATTGTGAGCACTTGTCGCAGTGTGTGTAATTTCTAACTGATGGTGTCCAATTAGTTTCAGTTAACATATTTGTGGGCTGCATTCAGATGTGTAGTCAAGACCACCTGATTTGATAAAGACTTTGTGTGGGGTTTAATGTGCCTTGTGGAGCACGCTGGGGGTGCTGGGCTGAGTGGGGGTGCCTGTGCCCGCATGGCGCTCGCAGCCCTGCTGTGCCACACGCTGTGCTCGGCCGAGAGCTGCTCACACTGAGGGCTTTGAGGGAGTTCTCCTCACTAATTAGTCATCCTGTCTGCAACAAATAAGATTATCACTGTTTTTGATTGAAATTTAAAACCCTAACATGGCTGTGCTTGATGGAGGGAGAGCAGGTTCAATAGTCCTTGTTTCCACTGTTCAAGTGTTCACTTTCACACAAGCTGTTCCATGTTAGTGCTGTGTGTGCTTGTCTTCCCTGAGACCAGTTGCAGTGCCTGTTTTAACCAGTGCTTAGTGGTCCTGGAGCTGGGACCTCCTGTGTGACACAGGGGAAGCTTGGAGTCCACATCCTGGCCTCTGTTAGCATTTCTGACAATCCATGTGGGTATGGTGTCTGGGAAATGAAACTTTGGGAAATGTCTTGTGGGAAAGAGCTGCTGCTGTTACTGAGGTACTGATTCTGAAGTGGTGTCCTGAGTGACATGGGAATTGTACAGGTCAGGGCTTCAGTTGCCTCAGTGCTGGGCAGAGGGCAGCTGTGGGGTGGGGGCACAGCCTGAGCAGGGCCATTGGGCAACACTGGGGACAAACTGGGGCTGGTGTGCTTAGCTCACAGCTGGGCTGTGGCACGTGCTGCCTAAAACACAGGTGTCACGTCTCGACCCTTTTCAAAAGCACAAAAAGGCAGGTAAAACTGTATAGGGTCCTTGTAAAGAGGGGTGTATCAGCTCACCCACAAAGTCGGGTGTGAGGGGAATCTTGCCTGAAATACTAAGACACCACAAAGTGTCATCATTAGAAAGCACGTTTCTCCTCTGGTAGAATGCAAATTAGTTAATAGTTTCTATCAACCAAAAATGTACTAAAGCATGATTTGAGCAGGAATGAAGCCACCAGCAGTGCTGCCACCTCTTTGACAGCTCTTCTAATCACCGTAGCTTTATCAAGAAGTGTTAAGTTGTATTTTTTTATTGATATTTAAGAATAAATTCTTACAACATCATCTCTATAAAAGGTTCATCACAGACCAAATACCGCTCTAACCTTTTAAGCTTCTACAGTAAAAACTGTCGTCTTTATTTATCTAAGTTTGGGAGAGATACAAATGTAATCATAACCCCCAAGGCAAAATTTTATGGCAGTTTTCAGAACTCCTCTCTATAAAAACTACTCAAACCTACCGACATAAAAGCTCCCAATAAAATTTGCTTTAGATCCTAGTCATAAAACATGAATTTCTTTCCCTGGTCCTGGAGCTACAGGTGTCCAGTTGTGAGCCCTGGTTGCTTCCGTCTCCCATGGCAGTGCCAGGCTCCCAGTACCTGCTGGGTCACATGGGTGATGAGGTGGGTGCTGCACCCTGAGCTGTGCCTTGGCTCATCCCAGCACAGTCCAAGGGCACTTTGTGCCGCAGCGGGGACTTGTGACCGGGCTGGTGGTGAGTGAGGGCACAGGACACGTGGTTAGCTCATGGCTGGAGCAATTCTGGCATGATAATGAGAAAAGTCACTGGATATGCAAAGAATCATACGATAAAAATAGCTCGTGGCTGTAGTAGAACATTTCAGACAGGCAGTAATGTAGCATGTGGGATTCTTCTCCTTGTTATTTGGCGGTTTGAACACTGGGGATGTGCACTGGCTTGCAAGACTGGTGACCCTTTGGTCTTTGGTGACATAGGAATCCATGCCTTAGTGGTTGCTTGAATTAAAGAGTCCTTACTGTGTAAGCTGCCTATTTGCATACACAGTGTTAGCAGCAGGTGGGAAATTCTGTATTTACCTTTCAGCTGAGACCCTCAATCTATACCTGTGTGCTGTGAGGCTGGGTTGGGCTGGAGGGAGACAGGCTGGCCATGTTCTTGAAATGCAGTGCGTGAATAAATCTCTGCAGATTGGGGCTTTAGTGGATTCCTGGCAACTAAAGGCACATGCTGTATCAGCCTAGATTAATTTGCTTTTACTATGCAGGGTGGATTCAACCCCCCTACCTTACTCCGGATGGTTTCTGTTGAGAGACTGAGCCTGTTCTTCCAACTGCAATTAGGAGAAAAGTGAACATAGCACAAAGCTGCTGCTGATAAAGGAGAGCAGAGGCAATTCCCAGGTGATGTGTTCTGTGAAATAAAAGCACAGTCACCTGTTTGGGGTGCATGCCTCAAAGCATTCCAGAAATGTCATGATAAGTAGGAACAACTTAGTGTACAACTGTGCTTGGATGGAAGTATTTTTCTAAGGCAAAAGTACTAGGACATTATTTCCTAAAGCCGCTTTCTCCGGGGACTGCAGGAGGCTGGAGGTGGCCCAGAAAGCCTCCAGCTGGCAGCCCACATCTTGTGCTTGCAAGACTTGGCCTTGCTTGTCATTCAAAGCACCTGCCTTGCACTCTGGCTACTCAGTATTTGGGAAAAGTGAAGTGGTTGCTGGTCTCAGCTGCTGGTCCTTGTGAGGAGGGTAGGAGCCTACATCCCCTGTCTGTTGGGAAGCTTCCTGCACACTGGTGCTTCCCAAGGGCTTTTCTGACTCCATGCTTCCTTCTGTGGAGATGCCATTGGGAGCTCTTGAATTGCGTGGCAGGAGCAGTCAGGGAGATGGGGTACATCCGATAGTTGCATAACACGTGTAGTTAAAGCTGTGATTCATGACAAGGCTTTTCTGTTCATCTTAAAGTAGACTTTAATTACTGTTGTGCCTTCCCATTTATATGTGATGTATGGAGTTGGCCCTGGGACCATTCCCAAGCCACCTGTTAGCACTGTGTTCGTATCTCCCTGTGTCTGCTCCATTGGAGAGTCTGCGTAGTCCTGTCTGCTGGATCTGTGATTCTTGGTTAACTCTACGTTATGGACACTGTCTGACATGGAAACTTCTCCTCGGTGCCCATCTGAGTTAATCACTTTTTTTAGGTCTGGGGGATCTTTCCTGTGTTCCAGTTAAAAAGCTACATTTAAGAGTGAACTGTTTATGAAAAAGATTCAGTGAAAGGGGGCTTTTTCTTGGCTAAAGGACTGAAAAAATGATGCCTTCTCTGGCTGCACAGGCAAAACTGCACGGCAACCACCAGCTCTTCCTTACCTTCCTTCTTCCTGGTGGTCCTGAGGGAACCCAAAGTGCAGGAGTATCCCTTGAGTCCTAAATGGCCTTCAACATCCATGTCCTAATGAAGCAAAGTTAAAAATCTGTACTAAATTAATGAGACTGTTCCTTGCAGTGGCAACCATCCATACACTCCCTCTTATGGCACCTTTTAATTATTGTTACTAATGATAGAGGTTTTGGGTCACTGCTTTCGGAAAGGAGCAAACCATGAAACTTGTTTCTCCCAGAAACAGGCATCCTGAGCTCCTGAGGCACATAGACTCTGAGGGGACAGGAGGCGGAACAGGGTGTTGGCAGGTGTAGTTTGGGGACACAGGGCTGTGCTGACTCTGTTGATAAACAGAGCTGTTCATTCCTGATACCTTTTGTACCCATTCCCTCTCACCAGCTCCAAAGGCATTTCATTTTCCCTCAGTTTTGGCATGGGATCAGAGGGTGGCTCTCAGCCTCTGATCTAAATACATACTCGTGATTCGAGGCGGTGCTTTTTGCATTGTTTGTTGCTCCTGGCAAAACAAATGTTGATCTTACAGCATGGCCATTAATATTTTGATAAAGTAATGAAGCCACCTGGATTTTGGCCAGAGCCAGGCTGCTGTATGAGGGGCCTGTTAGCTCACAGACCTGGGTGAGGACACCCAGCAATGGCAGGTGAGTCTGCAGTGGCATTCCCAGCCTGGAAAGTGGGAGTGCAGACTTGTCACCATCCTGTGTGTCCTGGTCAGGTGCTGCTCAGGGGAGAGCAGCGAGTTCCCAACCCCGTGTGCTCCTGGGCAGAAATAGACCTTAATGGTTTTGGTTTCTCCTGTGAAAATAAACATGTTTGTAGCAGAGTCTGAGGTGGGTGACTCCTTTGGGCGTTAATCCTCACAAGATTAGGGGAGGTAGGAAGAAGCTGTTCACAGCCTCCTCTGTTCTTGCACTGAGTGGAGGTTTCCATGTGAGACTTGCGGAGTTGTTGATGGCCTGAGCTCCCTGTATCTCTGCTGTACATGGGGCTGTCAGGCACCTTTTGTGAAGGCTTGACAGCGTCATCAATACCAGCATTAGAGCTCCTTGTGCAGCTTATGAGGACAGGATGGGTGTGATTGGATGCAGAGCCATGTGAGAAATTGGGCAAGGTCACTGCCATTTTTTTCCTGGCTTTCACAAAGGCCGTGTTTGCTTCCCTGATTCCTCACACAGGGACATGATTCTTCAGTGCTGCTGCAACTCAGTTGGCAGGATGAGTAAGGAACCCCTGGGGCTGGCTCTACCTTCCTGACAGGTTGGGGTGAGTCCAGACAGAACTCCCAGACAGCTGGGGTATCAGGGCAGGGGTGCCAGCATCCCCTCTGAAGGCCCATCTCTGTGGACAGACACTCCATGTCCACGTGCTCTGTGAAGTGGTCTGACAAATGGCAGTGCCCACACAGGGCACTGCAGAAATTGGGCTGTCCTGCCTGGTCTCTGATCTCCAGTTTCATTTTCCTTTGCTGCTGCTGCCTCTGGCTGTGGGAGCAGAAAGTGAACCTTCCCCAAATGTCTCCTGATCGGCACCTGGAATACACTTGCCACTGGATGAGCTCGTGCTGCCCTCGAAACTTGGCTGGACCCTGAGGAGCCAGGCTGTGAGGCTGTGGGGTGAGGGGCTGTGCCAGTCCAGCCCCTGGCAGCAGCACTGCAGGAGTGGGGGGCAGCAGGAATGGGGTGAGCAACCATATTGCAACTCCCAGAGTCTCTGTGGCTCCATCACTGCTCCAACCGGGAAATAATCTGCACCAGACTTGTTTCCTGGCATCAACCAGCTCCCTTGATGCCAGCTCTGATGTGTAGGCTGGCACACTGCAGGAATGGGGGGTGGAGTGGGTGGAAGCAGTGGAAGCAGTCGTGGCTCCATCGCCTCTGCCCTGACCTTCTATGGCCTCCACTGGTCCTGACTCCATGGGGATTTTCTCCTCAACTAGACATCCAGCACAAGACATCCCCTTTTCCCATTGGGTTACACCATTTCCTTCCGTTCCTCTCTTTACTCGTGTTACTTACAGACACAGAATCCACTGTGATCTCCCAGGTTAAAGCCAAATCGTTCCCATTCCACCGAGGGTGGTTCATATTGGAAGTGGGAAGTTGCTTCCACTGAGCTGCTCATGGCATTCTGCCCCAAAGCAGGTCCAGTTGGGAAGAGCCAGTTTTACACAAGTTAGATTTAGCTGCATTCCTCAAAAGCCAGTGGAGGTGTAGCAGCAACGTGTAACTACCAGAGCCAAGGCTGCCGCAGGGGCTTGACACAGGAGTGAATTCCTGTGGTCCTTTTGCTTTACAGTGAAGGCTGGCTTCGTGCTGCTCCGTGTGTGAAATGGGATTTGCCTCGAGCTGTGTTTTCAGCAGGACTCGAACACAGAAGTTCTCACGAGGCGAGACCTTCCTGTGGTGGTGGGGCTGTTCTGTCTGTCCTGCAGCGGGACACTGAGCTTGTGGGAAATGGCCTTTGGCAAAATATTTCCATCAGGTTTTTCAATGCTCCTACTCTTTCCAAATATACCCCAGTTTAAATGTGGCACGGGTAAGCCAGCAGCTGACGGGGCAGTGTTACCACGGGACGTCCCCTCTGCAACAGAGCTGGGCTGTTCCATGCAGAGGAGGCAGGATTGTGCCTTATCATATTAACTGTGGGACCTTCTACCTGGAGATGAAAGAACAAAAGCCTGGGCAGACAGTTAATTATAGCTTCAGCTTCAGAAGCAGAGTTAATGAATTTTAACGTGCCTCAATTAATAACTAATTGGGTTTTGCGCCTCGGCTGTGAGTGGAACTGGAGGGGTGTCCAGGAAAAAAATGGGCTAAAGATGAGCAATTTTAATTGAAATACTGTGGGATCCTTGTACAAGCAAATGGTACCTGGTGTTATTATGGCTTGAATGTAGAGGGAAATCAAAGGGGAGATTGTTTCCAAGAGGAAACAAGTGGCAGCATTACAGGGCTGACAGGGCACAGCATTATTGTGTTACCTGCACTGTGCAGGTTGGACAATCCCCAGTTCATGGCATTATTGTGTCACCTCTACTGTACAGGTTGGACAGTCCTCTGTTCACATTATTGTGCCACAGGGGGAGTGAGTCCTGCAGGCACACCAGGGTGTTCCACCTCGGAGTTCCAGGAGTCAGAGAATTTAAGTAGAAGAAATAACACGTAGCATAAATTTTTTTATACTTTAGGCTGGAATGTGCCTGGTAGTGCTATTGGTCTAATGAGATATTTTATGTCTTTTTCTGTGGAAAGAGGATTATTTTTTAAGCCCACACTTAGGAGAATGTCCAGTGTTTTGCTGTGATTAGCGTTAATTCAGGCTCTGGTGGGCAAAGAGGTAAAGGTAACAAAGGTTAAATTGTGTTTGCAGTAGTTTAAAGGAGCAATAAATCCTGGAGAGGTGCAGAAATAGAGGAACACTCTGCATCTCAAGCAGCAGAAAATTGTTGTCTTTTGAATTTGGTGCTCTGAGTATGAAGGAAGAAAGGAAAATATATCTATATGCTGTTCTCCTTCTTCAGTACCCTTTCCAGGGAATATTTATCAGCAGCCTCAGCCACCAGGCAGGAAAACACCCAGAAACCAAAGTGCAGCTTTAGTTTGTGTTGTTTTACTCTTTCTTTTTTTTTTTTTTTTGGCTGGATTTGAACCCCCTCAGAGGGAACATGGCATAATAAGAAGAGAAGAAATAATTAATTTGTTCAATCCTGCATTGTCAGGCACCAACCCTTCACTGACAGCTATTTACACCGGGCTGCTCATCATGCCCTTCACAACTGCTGCACAATAAATAATAAAAGATTAAAACCTTAAACCTGGAAAACTTAGGAAAAAAATATTAGAAAATTTTATTTCAGATTATAAAAATCCATGAATGATTTACTTTAAGGGACAATTTCATTGCTGCCATGTGCAGGAACTAATGATCGCGGAGGGCTCCGGATTGGTGAGAAGGCTGCTTGGGAAACATAGTCATGGGTAGGTGATAAAGTCCTCCTTGCTCCTGCGCTGCCTCACTGTCACCGTGATGGCTTTCACCGTTTGTTACAAGAAAATGATGGGCCGTGTACATATTTTTACCTGGATGGCAATAACATTGGCAATAACCCTCTGGGAGCGAGCCACCTTGTTTTAGGGAGCCAGCTCGCTTCCCAGTGCCAGCAACCCTCACCCTGCGTGCAGGGGCGTGCATGGGGTCCAGTGATGGACATTTGCAAGGGCATATATTCTTTGTCATGAAGGGTACTGCTTAAACTGGGAACAAGCACCAAGCGTGCACAGTTCTTCTCTGGGTGCTCCCCTGGTACTCCCTTAGTGAGGGAATTGGGTCCCTGAGGGCCTTATGGTCCCTTTCGGAGAACAGTGTGTGTCCTGTGGTTCCTGGGATTTCGGCGGCTGGAACTTGCCTGTCTGGGCACTGCCCTTGTGTAAAAGTGGGCTCTTGCTGGCCATGAGGAAAGGGTGGTGGATGCAGGACTGGATCAGCTAGGAACTACTATTTGGGGTTTATTTTTTGTTTTTAAATCCCCCTGTGCAATTAGCACATTTGTGTCCAGGCTACTGTCAGGCAAAGCTGTCAAATGGAGCAGCAGTTGGCGGTGCCAACTTTAAAGGGAAAGACAGTGTAGGGTACAGAAGAGAACTGGTCATGCTTTGGGGCACAGAGAGAGGCGGTTGTGATGATGGGTAGAGGCACCTGGGAGGTTTAATAATCCCCATTTGGAAAACTTCTCCATGCATCCCAGCCCTCTTCCTTATTCATGTCTTGCTGCATTTATTCATGCTAATTTTTATTCTTTGTTCCAGACTCAGTGTTTGCCATTTATGAGCCTTGATTTCTGGCACTTGCCATGTTTTAGCCCAGTCTGTCTGTCTGTCCAACTGCAAAGTTCCTGTTATTGGTGACTTTATTAGAGCTATAGTTCTAGGTGTGTCCCTTGCCCTTTCCTCCAGACCTCACGGTCAGGAGGCTGCTAAAACCTTTCTGCTTCTTCACTACCACCTTCTGTTGAAAAAAACTCAATGTGAAATGGTAGGAGAGAGGTTATTAACTGAATGCTTCTTTGATTAGCAAATTCTTTCCATGGGACCAGCTGACAGCAGACAGAGGGGTTGGGAGACAGTCCCTGTGGCTCACAGGCTGTGGTGCAGCCCAGCTCCACCTTCCCCTTGCCCTCTGAAGCGCATCCAGGCTGGGCAGCATTTTGGCACCTACCTGTGGCCGCACAGAAGGGGCCGTGAGCAGAGCCTGCCAAGTCCTGGGCCCTGGAGGAGCCTCCAGCCCGAGCCCCACAGGTCACCGGCCATGCGTGCGCAGTGCCGGGCCTGTGCCCGCCTCGGCCAGCTCCCTGTGCCATGGCCGGGCTCCTGGCTGGCTCCCACAGGCCCCCGTTCCGCATGCCTCCCCTCAGAGGGACCGTGGCCAGAGGACAGCAGCAAGGGCACAGCCTGGGCACCAGGCTGAGCCACGAGGAGCCAGTGAGGGAGAGGGAGGTGTCAGGGTGTGCTGGCTCCTGACCCCAGAGCGGCAGCGTTCGCACCCGGTGGGGTGTGAAGTGCCCCTCAAACCTGTGATTCTCTGCTCCTCACACCTCAGAGGTGACCAGGGCACAGGGAGGATGGGCAGGGGCCAGAGGAGGAGCAGGCTGTTCTTAGTGAATCAGTGTTAAGCTGACTTAATTTATCAGTGTTAAATGCTCATTTCTCATTTGGAAGTTGGACGTGGGTGACTATTTAATGGCAGCACTCCGTCTTTTCACTAAGCAAGTCTGCACATGTGTGTTCACAGGGAGCAAACGTGCAAAGTCCTTTAACATGACCAAACTGCAAATAGCGTTCAGAGCCAAACCAATATGGAGCATAATTTGCCCACGTGTTTCTTCTGTTTCATTTAATATCTGCCAAGCATTTCAGGAGAGGCCCTTGGTTAGCTCAAACAATTCCTCATGGGCCACCAGGCATCCTTCCCCATCAGCTCCTATCCTAGCCCTCCATCCCAGTGCTGCACCCCCTCCAAACAACTCACCTTTGGTTACCTGCAGAGCTGTCAGCTGAATGCCCTGTGCCCATCTTGGCTTAGGGAAGGTTTGTGCTTCAGTCCTTCCTTTAAAACCACTTCTCTCTCACCTGCACTGGTGCTTTGCCTCACAGTTCCTGGCTGCAGTGAGCTGCTGCATGTAGGGACACCTTGCACTAGATTGGGTGTGAGTATCAGTGGCAGAAACGTGTAGTGCAGATAAGGCAAATGCTGGGATAAACTGGTTTTAATTTATCCCCCCACACTGGTAAAGAAACTGTTGTGGGCACTTACTGTAACCATGCATGGTACTGATGTAACTGAGTCCAGTCCTGTGGGCATTTAAGCTGTATTTGACATGAACCAGAGTGAAATGGATTTCCATTCACCCATGCAGACACTTCCAGCAGTTTGACCAGCTCAGTTTCAGAAGTGGTTTTAGGGCATGGGATCTCAGGCACAGCTGGGGGAGGTGGGGATAGGGAGGGAGCTGTGGTGGCTGAGGAGCCCGGAGGTGACAGCCTGTGAAGGGATGGTGCAGGTACCTGGGCGCCCACTCCAGCATAGCTGGCAGGTGCTAAGTCACACCCCAGGTTGCCTGAGAGGGATTTAGAGCTGATGCTGCACCCTCAGGTGGACCAGCATATTCTGTAGCAGGGGAAACCATGCTCCAAGCACAGGAAATGGGAATATTCTGCCTAAAGCAGTTTAGGTTTTTCATGTTGTTACTGCTCTGATGCTGAGCAGAGATTTATGAGGTGCTCCGAAGTGGTGATTGAATGTATCTGTGCTTCAGGACCTAATCATGTAAGCAGGAATTAAAAATGGGATTTTTAAGAGGAATACCGACTCTCCGTCAGTTGCCACGGTTATCAGGGATTCTTCCAAAACCTACAGCAGAGCTGCATTTATTTAATTTATTTTGATATCGAAATCTACTTAGGGGAGGAATTGGTAAGATAAAATAAAAGGGAAGCTGGGGAAAGATGTGCAAGTTCCCCACCTGAGAGATGGAGCATTAGGTCTAACAAGAGTTCCTGTGGTATGTAATGTTTTACTCCCATCTTGTTCCTGCTCTGCACAGAAAGAGTTTCTCCTACGTGTATGTCAGGAGGGTGGCAAAACAGTAATGCCACCAGTGCCTGTGAAGAGAGAGGGGGACTGATCAGTTCTTCCCAGGGGTGGAATCCCAGTGAAAGGGCTCAGGTTCAGGATAGGAACCACGTTCTGTACCTGCTAGGAGGAAGGATGCAGGGCTTTATTCCGAGTTGGTGGGTACCCTGAGCTAGAACAGTTTGTGACCCAGGAGTGAGGCACTGCCCTTGCTTCTTCTGACTCCTACCTGCTGTAGTGTGAGTGGGTGATGTGGAGCCCACATGGAAACCCTCGAGGATGTGGGTTAGCCCTATGGGCACTCAAATGTGACTCTCTTGGTGTCTCAACTTCGTGGAGTTTTCCTTGAGCCAGAGCTCAGATTGGAGGTCAGAGTTCTCCTTCCGTTTGGGTCTGTGCTGTTGGTGGTTTTCTGAGGGCAGCTCTCCTTCTACAGCCCTTTGGAAAGGAGAGAGCCTGAGCATCAGTGTCTCATTAGGGCCAAAGAAAACATAGAGCTGGCTGCCAAAGCCTGACATGTGTCACTGTCCCTTCTTCCAGCATGTCCCATCCACTGCACTGCCCCTATGGGGAGTGTGGTCCCTGGAGCGGGAGGAGATGGAATTGGGGAGCAACAGGGTGTGAACCACTCCCCAGGAGCTCTGCCTGCACCTAGGGCAGAGGCCGTGGAAGTGTGGGCAGTGACGCTGTAGGGAGAAATCCCATGCATTCCCTTTGAAGAGCCATGCTAACTGTTCCTTTTGAAGAGTGAAACCTCTGAGCTTCTGAACCACCAGTTTCCTGCCTTCGTGCCAAAAGCACTGCCAGATCCATGTCTCCTGAGCCTTCCTCACCACAGATTGCTAAAGCAGGTCTTCATGTTGCGTGGTGAGTCATTTGTGTGTTACAAGCTCCAAAATGTGGGTGTGGAGGCAAGTTTCTGAGGGTAAGTGAGAGCTAACCCTGGACGCAGTAACTGCCACATAACTGTACAGAGTGCAGGCACTGCCTCTCTGGGAGATCCAAGAGCTGGCTCCAAGCTCGTGGCTACAGCCACAGATCAGCATGAACTTGGGGCCAAACTACAAACCCAACACAATGGAGGAGATTCAGGAGGAGGTCCCTGCTCCTGCTTGGCTTGGCTGAGCAACCAAGTCATTTGGGCTTTTCTCTTTTTCCATGGACTCTTAAGCTGGAACCAGAACTCCAGAGGGAGGGAGAAAGCTGTTTGGGTCAGATCTGAGCAGGGTCTGAGGAGCCCCTAAAAGCAGAGTTTACGAGTTGTTTCACTGCTGTGCTGGCAGGCACTGCTGGACTCTGCAGAGGGTTTTCAGAAGGTCACTGCATGCGGCAGTGACTCATTGCAACCACAGTCCTGGAAGCATGAACAGTTGGAGCAACTTGCAGCCTGGAGTTTTCCAAAATATGAATGTTTGTGAAAGGAAAAAAAGACACCAAGGGTTTTTAAGGATTTGGTTTTGTAAAAGACATGTGAGTTGGAGGATTATGGTACCTCATGAATATCTGGATGTTTCATGTGCTGGTATTTCCCTTCGTCACCTGGCTCCGTCTTTGTGTTTGGATTCCTTCCCGTGTACCTTCACTCTTGTCCCATTTTTACTGAGTCTTAAGCTTTCCAGAAGTAAAAACAGTTTGTAACCTTTGCAGGGATGCCTTAAATGTCCTCCACTTCCTCCCTGCTGCTTCGTTCTCTCTTGGCTCTGCTTTGGGGATGTTTTGGAGGAGCTGGGAGATGTGACCTTGGAGCTACAGGCAGATAAGCTCTGTGCAGAGAAACCCTTTTCCACAGAGGTGGAAAACAGCTGCTTCTCTGCCTGGAGAGGAGGGGAAACTAATTCCAGCTTTTAGATGGTCCTAAGAATAATCCCAAGAAACTGCCATCAAACCAGTGACACGTGGCTTTTGTCTCACCGCCAGTGGTGTCTGTTCCTCAGAATGGTCGAGTGCCACAAGGAAGCAGTTCTTTGAAAGGCAGGATATGTTAACGTGCCGGGATTCTTTGTGCTGGCCACATCTCAGGGCGTTGCATCACTGGTGAGTGGCACGCAGGACTTCCTCACCGCTAACTGCAGCCATCATCCAGCACAAGGTGCCAGCCAAAGTCCCAGCCTGGTTGCGGCTCCCTGGCTTCCCTCGTGTAGGGGCAAGGATGGAAGGAACCAAACCTGCTGCATTTGGTTTACAAGGCTGGGGATTAACACAGCCCAGTGCTGGTTCAGGGCCCAATAAAAATTAAAGGTCTTTGCAGTTATAATGAGATATTCATTCATGGCAGCTCTGGATATAAACTCAGCTTTTACTGTGTGCTTAGCTAGGGGAAATGGAGCACAACAGGGCTGAACTCATGCTTCCCACCTTAGCTGCATCCCACAAATAACGGGCCTTAAACACCCCTGTCAGCAAGTCCATTTCCCGTGGCTGCCAGCGGCAGTTCCCAGGCCAGGTATCCTCTGCAGTAATGGAAAACTGTTGTTAGATAATTAATATAACCTGTTTCCTGGGAATGCTGATGGTGACAAGGCCATAACTGGTGTTTGCAAATTTTTGTTCCTACCAGAGGAGGGAGTACTGTGGGGGGAGGCCGTGGTGCACTGGGGACAGGGAAACCGAGGCAAGTGGAACACAGACCAGAACCAGAGAGGCCTGGCTGGCTTGGTGACTGTGAGCCCAAGTCACCTGCCCTTGTCTGAAACCACTGTATGCCCTGGAGCAGAGTTTTAGAGCCCCAGGAGCCCCTAGTGATGGAAGAGGATAGTCCCTGGTGATGTTCCCCCAACCTCATGGGGTGGTTAGTGGGAAGTAGGGGCCTGAAGGCCAGAGCTCGTGTTGGAGGGACCAAGTGAGGGAGGGTGACAGCCTTCTGGCCATGTCCCTGGGGTTTGCTGGTGATGTCCCTCAGACTTTCCTGACTAGGAGACTTTCAGCTCCTGCTGGTGTCCATCCAGTCTGTTCTGTTGGTTTCTTGGGGTTTGGGGTTGGGGGGATGTGGGGCACAGTGTGTAAGTGGATTTTCCAGCCGACTTTGCAGCTCAGAACCTGGCATCTTCCACATTGCTTTCCTGCTGGAGTCCCTTGCAGAGTGAAGAGCACTCCCTGAAAGGCAGGCTGCTTTGGCACTGCTTCCATTAGATAGAGCAGGTTTGCTGCTGGTAATCCTGCCACAAATTCAGAATTAATCACAGCATAATGGAATCTGGTAGTGCTAGTTGTTAATTCTCTATTGAGTCTGCAGCCCTGTGTTTGTTCTCATTTGTTCTGATCAGGGCCATTGTCTCTAATATTGCTGCATAAAGGGTAAGAAATAAATCAGCGGTGTTTAGCTTTCCTAACCATCTGCTCTGGCTCCCATCCCAAACTCAGTTTTTAAGTTGGGCACAGTTTGCGTGGTTTTGCCTTGTGACAGAGAACATCTCTGGGGAGAGGAGGGAAGGAGAAGCGGCTCCTGATCTCGTATCAGGGATCAATCATTGCAGGGATACTGCACTTGAACTCACCAGGTTTTCATTGTTGTGTAGGTGGATGGGCTGAACTTTGGCAAAAGTGCCTAAAGGAACTTCTTTCTCTCTGGAATAATGGGATTAATGCTTTTAACAGCAATGTGTTACTTGTAGGTGTAAAAGCACTTGGTTTGGCTGTGGAGTCTCTGTGCTTCGAGGGCGTTGGATCTCAGCGAGGTTCATCCCCAACCTGTGTGCGCTGTAATGCAGCTCTCGGGTCGTTACAGAGCCTTCCTGTGGAGCGCAGCCAGTTGGTTTTAAGAGGTGTTGTTAATGCAGTGAAAACCAGGGCATTTGGGAGCTGCTGCATTGCCACAGATGGGACATACATCTTGTAAACTATAAATTTTTAAAAATTATTTAGCATCTCCATTGCTGTGTTGGCCATGTGGCAGCGAGCACGGGATAATTCCACAGCTTTCATTAGAGCACACAGTCATCAAACATTTAAAGTCCGCAGGCGATGTTTTCAGGAACTATTATAATAATTAGGAAAGGAGAATGGGTTTAATAAGAGTTGTAAACAGTGGTTGCCAGCCAGACCCTGTCCCTCCCTGCAGACCCATCTGCGTGGCACATCTGGGCATGTGGAGCAGGAAGCAGCACGTTCTGTCCCAGCTGTCCTGACCAGGAGGGGAGTTGTGGGTGTCTGCGGTCACTCTGGGACACAGCGGTGACAAACTCGAGGAGGACAAATCTGTACAAAACGCAAAAAGGCTCATCCATACCCTTCCAGTAGACACTTGTGCCCAGCCTCCTGGCAGCTGTCACTGGGTGCTCCAGGCTCAGGGGCACAGAGCCCTGCAGGCACAAAGAGATGTCCCCACGAGGGAAGACCCGCAGCTGGAGCTGGCAGCCGGTGACCTCACCCTCCCCAGGGACCTGGGCACAGAGTGCCCGAGCCAGATTCTTGTTGTCAGGCACTGTCACCGCTCTGGGACCTGGCAGATACAGCACCATAGGGTTTTGGTGTGTTTGAACTGTCCAAGTGAGACATGGGAAGTTAAAAACATGAACTCTTACTTTAAACTTACAATGGCTGCTCTGATGTACAGTAATGGTGCAGAGCAGTGCAATCTCTCAGAGTAGCTGCTCCTTGCAGGGGTACAACGTGCTGCGTGGAAGGAAGCTCTGGCAGCTGGAAATCCAGTCAGGCCTTGTTGATCGTGAGTGTCTTCTAAGTGATGAGAAGTTACAGCCCCAAATTACACAAGGAGGATTCTCTTATTCTGGAGAGAAGATTCCCATGACTGTGGTTTGATATTCCACGAACAGCAGCCGTGGTCTGGAGTGCTTCCCTTCTGTGTAGAGCAGTGTGGGGTGCTTGGCTGCTCTGGTCCCCATTCCCTGTCCTGCTCTCTGCAGTCCTTTGGAATTCCCCTGGTGATGAGCAGTGGCTTTGTTCAAGGTGATGGAGGTACTTGTACTTTTACTAAAGAAAAGAGCAAAATAAAGATAAGGTGGAGGGGAAAGAGATTCCAGTGCTCTTAGTAAACTGTTGAATAAGTTGCTGCTTGCTGCAGCTGCATTGTTTGTCCTGCCAGGTGTTAAATAGGCTTTGCTCCAGTCAGAAGGTCCATTATGTCATTCCATACTCAGTGCAAGTTCAACCTCTTGAGGAAGCAGCCAAGGTACTGGACTGGGGGCCATGGGTGGGCTGGCTGCAGGCACCTCTGGGCTGGATAATCCCCAACCAGGAGAGACTTCCAGTGCAGGCAGTGCTTCCAACTGGGCTCTCCCTTCTCCCCATGAGCAGACCCTTCTCTGGGCCAGGGACACAAACAACAGCTATGGTGACCTGCCTGTCACCAACTGCCTTCCCGACAGGCCCCAGGGGGGTCTGCACCAGGGAGCTCTGCTGGAGCCACACCCCGAGGTGCACAGCCAGGCAGGGGGGCACCATGGCATGGGGGGAGGCATCTCCTCCTTGGCTTTGAGCTGAGGGCTCCTCACTGGGCCTGGCAGCCTGGCTCCAGATACCAGGTGGTCTCCCCTGCGCCCGGCCCTCTCCACGGCATGGGCTGGGTGCCAAGTCCCACGGAAGGGTGAGCACCCTGACAGGAGCAGGCACCACCCACAGATCCCCTCTGCGTGTACCCCCACACCCTGGCTCCCCGGCCTGGTGTGGGGCTGTTGGCCACTGACCTAAATTGAGGCTGAGCAAGGAGAGCAGCTGCCCCACCGCTGCTGCTCTGTTTTCAGCGCTGATCGAGCCTCCCTAATCCCCTCGGATTTTGTATCTACCAAAACAGCTTGGGCCCATCAGTAAATTGTGGTGGCATATGGTCCAGGTTTATGAGTAATCTGGCACACACTGAAGGCAAGGAGGACGTCATCCTTCAGCAAATACAGAAAATATTGTGGGGCTTTTTTTTATGACTGTATTCAATATAGTTGATGAGAAAGCTGTGAGAAATGTTTACCTTTGAAGCCAGTCCTGTTTCAACTTCAGCTGCTGGAAGAAGCCGCTGCCTAACGGGAAACAAATAGAAATAACAGGGGAGCCTCATTGGTCCTGCAAAGATTTTGTCACTTAAACTGACCCTGTGGGGCGTGTGTAGAGCTGGAGGGGAAGGCAGGCAGCTGGTGCCATCAGTCACCCTGGATACAGCGAGTGCCACATCAGCCTCTTGGAAAAGTCCTCATCACCTCTGTATGGGTGAAGAAGTTCCTCTAGCTGGGGTGTTTAGCAGAGGCACAGGCTCATTCCTGAAGAGAGGAGGGAAGTGCAGTTTGGGTTGCTCTGGGAGAAGGAACCTGACCTTGTTTGGTGGTGGCAGCAGGTGTCCTGGCGCAGTGTCTGGATGTTCTGTGAGGGTGCAGAAAACACCTCCCAGTATCAATGTACTCAGCATTGGCTTTGTTGAGGCAACGCACCTGAGAGGTTTCCAGGTCTTGGTCAAGGAACCCTCCATGCAGTCCTGTCCTGGCAGGGAGATAAAGCTGCAAGCGGTTCAAGCTGCGCCAGCCCACACGACGGCCCTTCTGGAAGGGCTGGGGCCATCCCTGGGCTCAGCCCACGTCCCCAGGAGACATCTGCTTCAGAACTGGGGTGTCACAGGGAGCAGGAGGACAAGGGGATGGAAGGAGCTGTGTTGGGTAAAACACTGCAGCAGCACTGGCAGAGCTTTCCTTTGGCTCTTGATTTCTCTTTGTGGCTCTGACCAGTGACACTGCTTTTCCCTTCAGCTGGGATGCAGAGCTGATGGCTGTTCTCTCCTCCCCTCTCAGTTGCTGTGGGCTCTGGAGCCCCATTCCACAGAGGGCTTGAACTTGATTTCACTCTTCCCAAAATTCATGTTTCCTCAGTGTGTTTGAGAGCCCAGCTACAGGAACCTCGCTCTCTCCCAGCCTCCCCACACTGTGTAATGCTTTGGCAACACTGAATGTTTTCTTTGGTTGCGTAGACATGGCAGTGACATCCGAGGCAGAGATCATCTCCGAGGGGAGGTGCACATGTCCTTTCCCGTGACCTGTTCAACAACATGGAGAAGGAGAACACGGCTGGCTCCAAGTGCCACCCTTCTCCTGCTGCTGAATTCCACCTGGAATCACCCCAGACTTCAAGGAAACTTTCGCCTCTTTAATCCAAGAAAGGGCCTCAAGCAGCTCACAAATAGCTTAAACCTTGGGTTTTTAAAACTTTAAACAGAGCCTTTGGGATTGTATTTGTTCAAATCTTATGTATCTTGGTGGCTCAGATTTTTAGCTCTTTGCTGCACCTTTGAAGCAACACACTGTGCAGTTTAAAAGAGTGCTTTGCTTTTAAAGTGGGAACTGATTTTTTTAAGGCTGGAGATTGTAGGTTTTCTGTCTTTCTTTTGCATAGCCCAATTTTGCGTGCTGGAAACTAAAGAAAATACGCTAAAAAGCTGGGATCCAGAGCGTGTGATTGCAGCAGTGAGATGGGGCAGGGTGCAGTGTCCTGGTAGGCACCAGCAGCCCCTTGTGGGTCTGCCATTGTTGAGGGAAGTTGCTGGAGCTCCAAGCCAGGAGCTGAAGTTTCCTGCAGTTGCTGGAAAGCCAAAGGCATCTGCTCACAGTTCTTATTTTAAGTGTGTGTTGACAGGATCTACACATGCTCCATTCTTTGTTGCCAATGGTGTGTGTACTTGGATGGATCAGGGACGTCCCCCTCGTCCTACTGGGCTACCCTGGCACAGCCAAGGCCCTGCCCAGTGACAGGGGCATCTCGGGGGGTCCCTGCCTGCCCCCGGAACACCAAGGCACGTGTCACACCTCGGGCACTTCCCACCTGGCAAACGGGCACCATGCTGTGTCCCCTCGTGCTGCCGCTGGTGTGAGGGAGGGCATGGCTCTGGGAAAATCTGCTGGGATTTTCTAAGGCAGTCTGGGGGACAGCTCAGCCCCAGGTGTGCAGTGGAGCTGTGCTCTTCAGCTGTCTGTGCAACTGCTCTGTTTTCATATGGATGGGACGTCACTGGGGGATCTTTGCAGCCATGATGACAAGATGTCTCAGGTGTTTCTTCCCTGGGATGGGGCAGTGGGTGGTGGTGACATGGAGTCTGTATTTGCACCCATGCACACGGCATGACCTGGTGTCCTGCTGCCTCTGCAGGGCATGTGCTGGGCCCTGGGAACGGAAGGAGTTAAACTGCTTGCAAATTGGCCTCTTCATGCTAATAAAGTACCTTGGAGCTGGTCCAGCAGGCAGACACCTGGGTATTATCCGAGCATCTGACACCCCTAGAGAACCAGAGCCTTGATGAGCTTTATGCACTCCCAGAAATCTTGGAGAAGAAAGGAGGCTTTCCATAGAAAATGGATTTTCAGGGCCAGCTGAAGGACATGATGTTCAAGATCATTGCTTTAAAATAATTTCAGCTGCATTTAATGTGAAGCAAAGAAGAAAAGAAAACCCAAGACAGTGAAAGGATAATGAATTCCGAGTTGGAGCTGCAATTTGGAAGGGCTGTATTGTGAAGTGACCCTTTACCAACTGATACTTGAACTGGCTTTTCTCAGAGAGCCCTTTGCAGTGAAATGTCGTGTTGTTTTACTTTTATACCGTATGTTTATTCTTCACTGGCCTTACAGAGTGACCTTGGATTTCAGCCTTGCCTAGAAGGGCCTGGTGTCATGAGGGTTTTCCGCAGGGAGCCCTGGCCTGGGCTGAGCTGAGCAGAGCCCTCCAGAGCCAGTCCTCCTTTCAGCACGACTCTGGCTGTCCCCAGGCTCATCCCACCCTTACTTCCGTCCTGCTTTGTCCCTCCTTCTCCCCACATCACCACAGCTTGCGCCCTTGCCATGATAAGTTTTGCAGAACCCCTCTCTGGACCATGGAGCATCCCTTTGGAGAGGCACAGTGTCCTCACTCCCAGGGTCTCACCCCACAGAGCTCTAAGTGAACTCGGGTCATTGGATCACCCTCTCTGCTCCAACCTCCTCTCCCTGCTGTGTTTCCTCCCTTCCTAACACGTGTTCTACTGGATTTATCCAGAAGCTTAGAGATGCTTTTTATGAGGAGCTGTTCCAGGGACCAAAGCCTGTACAGAATATGATATTTATTACTGGGCAATTCCAATGTAATTTGAAAAATATCTATTTCTGGCCTACTTGCTCTTCCTCAGCTTACAGAGAAACCACATAAAAAGCATTGAGGCCAGAGCTCTAATGAGATTCACATTTTGGACATCAGATTAGTACAATAATGCATTTCACACTGTTGTTTCCTAATTTACCTAATCAGATAAAGGGAGATGAAGCATCCTGGAGCCCAACCTCCCCGTTCCAACAAGGCAGTGCTGAACCCATCACTTGTGCGCTGCAATTAGTGTTCCCCACACAGGTTGGTCAACGCTCATAATTGAATCAGTGTCTCGCAGCTCTGTCAGTAGGCACCATCCATCCCTGGGCTGGCAATGCCCCAGCAGCTGTCCTGAGGATCCACACAGTGCGTGGATAGCTGGAGAGGCCTTGGGAAGGAGGGAAGGCTCTGGGGCCACTGCAGTCTGTGCTGCCGTGGCGGGGTCTCAAGCAGGCGGGTTCTGTGCTGTGGTAAATCCTGGGTAAATTCTTGCTCCAGCGCCACAGTCAGAGCAGTTGGGTCTCCCTGTACCCCCAGGAGACTGTCCAGGGCAGTGAGGGCGTCGCTGGGGCTTGGGCAGCTGTCAGGGCCAAGGTGCAACTTGTGTCACTGCTAAAGCAAGTGGGGTGGTCACGGAGGAATCTCTCTGTGGCTGGATTTTGTGTGACATCCTGAAATGCACAGGAATTGTGCTCTGGGTACATCCATGTCCCTGAAGGCAGCTTAGAAGCAGTGTGATGTTGGGAACAGGTTTTCCTAACTGTCCTGCTGAGCAGTGCTGCAGGGAGCTGGACAATTTTGGGTACTGCCTGATCCACCACAGAACAAGGCAGTTCCACTTACAGCAACTGGGTGCTGAGATCTGGGTCCCCTCTGCTGGCTGTGGAGCACACCTGGAAACCCCACAAACACTGCAGGATTGGTGCACTGCAGATGCTTTTCTCCAACAGTGTATTAGAGAATTGAACAGAATGTGAAATGGTGTTTTTAAAGGAAATCCAACCAACAGGGTTGGGCTTGGGGTTTTGCTGTAATTCACTGTGAGTCAGGAACAGCATTTCAGTGCTGGTGACATCAGAGCAGACCTAAGAGTTTTGCTAAAAACCTCCAAAGTATAATACCATGTTTTAGTTCTGTTACCCAGGAGATTTGTCCTGGATTTGGTTCTGCTGTAAAGCACATCCAGCTATACAGAGGGGATTTTTGCCTCCAAAGGTGCATTCGTTCCCAGACCCACTGCAGAGATGTTGGTGTGGTTTGTTGTGGTGGGCCCCTGTGCCCTCCCGGCACATCCCAGAGCTCCCCAGAAGGCAGCAGCCACAGGCCCCAGCTGAGCATGCCTTTGATTTCCAGTTTGAGAAAATAAGCTCATTTACAAAATCAGGCAGAACGAGCAAATGGAAAAAATAAGTGTGAATTAAATAATACGATTTTGGTGCAAACATGGAAATAAATTTCCATAGGCTGCAGAGCCATCCTTGTAACACAGGAAGAACCATTTCAAGTTCACTGCCAAAAACCAAAAAATCACTAAGTAAAGGCAGCTTCTTGTATCCAAAATCCTTCATTATATTAAAAAAATTATTGCAGCACAAAATTTACAAGTGCATCACAGGACCCACTTGCGCTGTTAAACAGATGGCACCTACACAGGACCCAAAAATATATAACAATTTTAATTGAGCCAATGCAAAACAGATTTGTGAAATAAAATAGTACATGCCAGGTCTAATAAAGCCCTCCCTAGAAATGGTGACATTAATTTTGTAATGGCACAAGAGGTACTCGGAAGCTGCTCATTAGCAAATGTGCCGCTGCAGCCTCTGAAGTCCCTGCTCAGCACATTTTCCCTGCTCTGCCTGTTCCTGGGAGCTCTGTGCCAGCTCTTTGGCCACCTGAGGCCATGTGCTTAGTGTCCTGGTCAGGGGCAGCTCTGTGGGCCGGAGCCCTGGCTCTTGGCTTGGGACAACAGCCAAACCCACCTCTTTGGCAGTCAGGTCTGGGACACTGTTCTGCCTACAGCTGAGCTTGGCATCCACAGTAGGTGACCTGGTTACCTGTGCCCATCCTGCTGAGGGGGTGGATTTTAGATGGCTGGGTGGGAGGGTCAGAGTTAGGTCCTGCCTCCCAGTACTGCACAGCTGAGCTTTTAGAATTCCCCTCAGCGGCTCCTCTGGCAAGGGAGTGTTCCCTGAGCTGAACTTTGAAGGCGGATGGGGATGGCACCTTCGCTGCTTCCCAGTGAACTGGGAAAAAGTCCTGTCCTGCAGCAGAGCGGGGCTTCTGTAGTCAGGAGGCAGCAGTCCATGACGTGGGATCAAATGGGGATTTTCCCACCTGGAAAAAACCCTCATTGATAGCACTGGTTTTGTTCACCCTTCCGTGCAGCCTGAATTGTGACCAATAAAAGTGCTGGAAAGGGAGGTTTGGTCTAAAATGACAGAACACAGAATTCCCAAGTCCTTTACCTTGTGCAGGGGAAAAACCTAAAACGTCCCCTAATTAGAACTGCCACTTTTTTTTTTTTTGCTGGAGTATATCAGCTTGATTTGAACTGGAAAGGGGTACATTAAAGGTGTCAACAGGGTTTTGCAGAGGCCAGGTATCTGAGTCCTGGGAGTCTGTCAGAATCCCAGGAAAGGGGTGCGAACATGACCTGCATGAGGTGCCGTGTACTGTGAGGGGTCAAAGATAACCTTTTCTTTGCCCTTAAACCCCAGCCCCAGCACCCCCAGGAGTGGGGCTGCACCCATGTGTGGGAGCACTCCTGTGTGATGAGGGCGAGTGAACAGTGTGTAAAATGAACTGCAGGGTGTGAAGTGCAGAGTTGTGGTGTTGCATTAGGGACAATCAGAAGAAGACATACGTAGCACAGTCATTTCTTGCAGGAAAAATCCCAACCAGAATTTATACTGGCCAGCCCAGGCTGTCCTGCAGTGCCTATGGCTCAGGGTGAGCCTGCGCTGGGATTAGGAATTCCCTTGCATTTCCCCTGGGATCAGCCTGACCCAGCTCTCTGGTTGTACCTGGCACATTCATGCCTAATGTGCTGTAGTTCTTGTTTAATCAAAAAACTGAAAGGGAACGTGGGCAAATTCATTTTTATTTCTTACTAACTGCAGCCAAGTAATTTCTGCTATTATCAAAATATATAAAATAAACCCAGCCTTGCTATATTGAGGATCTTGTTGTTCCCATGAGTCCTGCCTTGCATCGCTGGTGAGAGGATGCCCTCAGGGCTGCCTGATGGCATTGCTGGGCTTTTTGTACATGACTCCTCAGGGAAAAAAGTATCTCACCCACTTGCTGTCCTTGCTGGTGATGCTCTGGTAGGTGGAGAGATGTGTGATCTGTTGGCCAGTGGGTTCATACGTGCCCTAGGTAGAACATTGGCTGGTTTGCCCGTCTACTTTTGCAAGACACTGTTTCTGTTCTCATGCAGCCTAAAAGTGGTGCCAACAGTGCTACTGAGACATGGTCTGTTCGTAAGGAGATACCAAGCTTTGATAGTGTGCAAGGAACATACTCTGGTAAACCTCCCACTCGCGGTTCTCAGGCATTCTGAGCCCTCCTGCCAAGGAAGTCTCACTTGTGTCATTTAATCAGTGGATTTTAAAGTATCATTAATTATCACCCTTCGCCTCTTGCCCCCCAAATTATTTGTGACGGTTATTCCACACTGCATAATAAGGAAACTCTCAGGTATTATCTGCTGTGAAATGCCAAGTGCAATGTGCTGTGATACTATGCCAATTAAAAGGGAAAATCCACGTAGAGACCCGAAATCCCGTTTTGCTTGGTATCAGCCATTCTGTGAAGAACTGCTCATTCCACAGTTTTGGATGAACATGAATAGACAGAGAGGACAAAAGATGATGAGTGGATTTCTATTTCTGTGGCTATGTTGGTTAAAAATATTTTTTGAGAGGTAGCAGATACATGAGGGGAAAAAACCCTCTTCATCTGCATGTTCTGTTACCAATGCAGCTCAGAATGCGAGCGGACGCTCCAGCAGTACCTTGGAATGTGTCGTGTGTACATGGAAAATGGAGGATAAGGAAGAGGGAGCTGAGTGTCTTAACTTGGTATCTGCTGAGCTCTGCGCTTCTGCCTGTAGCACTTCAGCACCATGGGGAGCAGTGCAGGACCTCACCTGTGTCCTGCCACACCTGCCTAGTGTTGGCTCTTGGTCTGGCCTTAGGCTGGACAGCACACAGAGGTTTAATCAGGGGCTCCAACTAAGCCAAGGGCTTGGTGGTTGGGAGCTGTGGGCTCAAGCGTCCCCAGTCCAGGGCCAGCGGCACCCAAGCTGCAGTTCCACAAGGTATGGCAGTGCCAGGCCGTCCCTGCGGGCACTCAGTGGTTCTGGTTCCGTGGCTGATGCCCCGTACGGCATGAGCTGGTGTCCGACAGGGTCTCCATGGCTGGGGGCAGTCGGGATACCTGGGTGCGGCCGTGGCAGCTTTCCCACCATGCCACACGGGGCCAGGGGCTGGACGCAGCCTCTGGAGTCTGGTACCGTGGGTGACTGTGTAGCTGGAAAATGAAGGTCTGAGCTGTGCAAACCCAGGAGGTTACGGGGGAGGAGAAGAAGGAAATAATGATTGAAACTCAGATAATAATTTTATTTATAGTCTAATGTGCAGACATGGTTGTTGCTGATGAGGCTACCAGTGACATAAATAAACTCAAGCAGAAGATGTAAGCAAGTGGATATACGTAAAGGCTTCTTTGGGCAGTGCCACGGATTTGGATATGGACCAAGAGAATTATTTCTGTCCCTTGCGATTCCAATGAAGAGCACAAAGGAGATAATTAGCCCAGGATGCTCCGCATTGCTCTTTCCATCTTGCGCACACTCATGCCCACCAAATGTGAAATGTTCGCCTTTTCCCCTCCAACATGATGGTTGTTGAACTTATTTTTAGTGTCATTTGATAAGCCTCCCTGCTCGCAGAGAGACATCCCACTGACCCAGCCACTGGTCATTGTCTATACCAGTTCCCATCAAAGCAGGCGCGCTTTGTCAGGTTTCGACTCGAATATCCATTCTGCCTCTGAAGTACAGTATCGAAAGTGACTGGATCATTTGAGCCTTTTTCTTCAGCTGCTCCCTCCTTCCTCCCCCACAGTGTTTCCGCTCACGCTAACATAATTTGGCATCGTCGACGTGACACGACACTGGTTTTTCTAAAAAATTATAATACATACATTGTCGATGTTTTGTGATGGCCGGCGCTCCCATAAATTTAATTTCCAAATTGATGGAAGGAGGTCTTTCCCACTGCGGAATCGTACCCAATGCTCGGCACTCCCTTCACCGCCGAGGAACACACATACAGTAATAGGTCATTCAATGTCAAAAGGCATAAAAAAGATGAGCAAAATCTTCACAGGCTGCTGCTTGCTGTTGCCTTTAATTATATTAATTAAACTTTGAAATTCTCATGCAAAGAGAGTTGCTGGCTTGTGACGCTGAAAAGCCCTTGGAGATTTGCGGGGGGAAAAAACCCTGAGATACCAGCTTAGTGGCTACTGCTTTTTTTAATCTAAAAAAAATACACAAGCCTACAACTGCTAGGTATGTTTATAGATGATGATGTTTTATGCGCTACTGAACTGTGAATGCAGGAAAGGGGAAAAAACCACCAGCCACAGTGTCAAGGTCTTGAAGCATCAGTCCCTCCAACTCAGCTCCAGATCTCTACTTACAGGCTGTCTTCCTGTGGAATAACGCTCTAGTAATTCCTTCCTGTCCCGGGTGCATAATGAGAGAAAGGTGTCTTCAAAAACTAAAGGGCAAAGTCTTGCTCGCCACCGATACCTCGAGGCATCCTGTCTACATTTTGTCATGCGTGTGCACTTTTCAGTGTTAGAGTGACAAGATTTCCAGTCAGAAGGTTCCCGTAAGGCACGACGGAGGAGCTGGCGAGGGTTGGGGATCTGACATGGCTCTGAGGCACTCGGCTCTGCGCCTGCTTAGCCTGGTGGGAATTGTTATCCTGCGCCTGTGGCGAGTAGTCCCTGTATAAATACCACGTGCCTCCGCCGCAGCTGAGGAACGCTGCATCTCCGCTACAAGCACATTGCGTCCTGAGAATCTGTAATCCTTAAAAAAACAGCAAATAACAAAAATAGAAAAGCATTCTCATCTTTGGTGTCTGCGCTGTCCTTTGGTGTTGCACGGAGCGAGGCACACGCGGGCAGCACTGCCCGGCAGAGCACCAGCGTGCGGGTGGCACGCAGGAGCCGGAGCAGGGACGCAGGAACCTGCGGAGCTCGGGCTGGATGATGGTCCAAGGGATGCGAGGAAGGGCTCGGTTCTCTCGGCTGGGTAGGACAGTGGCAATGTGGCTGTCTCTCCTCCCGGTATCCGCTTCTCCTCCTCTACTGAGAGGGAACTCGGGTGAAGTTGATACAGCGGCCCTGGGGAAGAGAGAAGCTGTTACTGGCAGAGTAGCACACAGAGTGAGGCTGCTGCATGCTAGGAGGAGGCTGTAATTGAAATTCAGATATTTGAGAAAATAACAAGCCCATGAAAATCTTTTAAGAATTAATGGAAATTATCCAGAGTGAGGCACCACATTTGCCTTACAAATGCAGCTGTAGGCAAATGCGAGGACATGGGCGACACATTTTGACACTCCCATGTCTTCTGTGAGCATAATTCACAAATTCTGGGTAACTGCACTGAGCAAACCCAAACCCATCTGACCGTGGGAAGGGAAGAGCGTGGGGGAGGCAAATCCTGCCCCCCGGATGCCCCCCGAGCCAGGTCCTCACACGGTGAGCATGGATAGATGTGACTGTTAGTTAGTGGAGCTGCTGATGATCTGAAACTGCATTTTATTAGCAGTAGCCCCAGCTCTGCATCTGTAAACTCTGTCCTTAAGGGCTGTAAATCTCTGTGCACAGAAGGAAAAGGGGTTTCTCATGCCATACCTGAGCAGATACCATTTGCCCATCAAGGGGCCCGGGTGAATCCTGACAGCTTTTGGTGTTGCTGAATGAAACAAATTCACTAGCCTAAGTCATGAGCCCTTTTTATCCATTTGGAGCTTACTTAAATGCCCAAACTCCCAATGGATCATGGAGCATTGGAGTAGGATGTGCTCCCACACAACAGGTCCCTGGCACAGCAGCGATCCTTTCCCTTTTGTCATGGGCATGTGTCAAGGATGGTGCCCTGTGACGGTGCTGGGTTTGGAGCAGGCAGCAGTGCTTGTGCTCTGAATCCTTATTTCTGCTTAAAGATGTATGGCTGGGGGAAAATTGCTGCTTTCTTCTGAAACCTGGGAGATTCTGGGCCGGGCTTCATATTCCTTTCATTTATTTAGTTTGATCAACAGTTTTACTGGGTAACAAGGAGGGTGACAGCACACAGGTATCTGGCACGACTCCAGCAGGTCTCCACTGGCACAAATGGACATCAAGGGGTTTCCTGATGCTTTCCTAATGGTTGTGTTTCTGCTTAAGGAATATAAAACTGGTGGATGAATGGGGACAGGAATTGTAAGAACTTCTGGCGGCGGCCATCTGTGTTGTAAATGCAGAAGAGGTGCAGAGAGAAAAATCAGAGAATCCTTTAGGTTGGGAAAGTCCTCCAAGGTCACCTAGTTCAGCCATTCCCCCAGCACTGCCAAGGCCACCCCTAAACCATGTCCCGAAGAGCCACATCCACGTGACTTTTAAAACCCTCGAGGGATGGGGACTCCACCACGGGGGTCTGACCCCCTTTCCATGAATACACTGTTCTAGTATCCAACCTGAACCTCCCCTGGCACAGCGTGAGGCCATTTCCTCTTGTCCTGTGACTTGTTCCCTGGGAGCACGACTCCCCCCTGGCCACAACCTTGTGTCAGGGAGTTGTTGATCAACCAGGAGCGCAAAGAGGTTCCTTTAAAGGCAAAGGATAATAGGCCTGGCATCTTTATGTGCCTTTCCATGGGCTTCTTCTGATGATTATTGGGTTGGGTTTTTTTAAATAAGCATATCAAATGAATTCTGTGGTAGAAGCAAAGTATTTCTGGACCTCAAAGTCCTGAAATGCTGTGAATTCAAGCACTCGTGATGACAGAGCTGATGTCAAAGAGCCACTGACAGCAAGGTGTTCACAGCCAAGGTAATGCCACAACAGCAAAACAAGACTGCAAAACATCAGCAGGAAGCAGGGAATGGGGAATAGCAGTAGTTCTCAGTGATGTAATTAATATTGCAATTTACCCAGCCATGCAATATTTCTGCTGTTGTCTGTAGCTTTCTCACTGCTCTTTAAAGACAATTACCAGTGCATGAATTTAGATGAAGTTTGGGCTGGCTTGGAAGGTTTTTCCTGCCAGAACGAGTTCCAGGCAGAGGGAGAGAGAGGAGAGCCTTAAATGAACATTGCCTGTTCTGGTTCCCCACTCATTCCCCATGTTTTTTCCCCCAGCCTCCTTACTCCAGGACTCATGGGGAAGGGAGGAGAGAAAGAAGGAATGTGGTCAGGCAGACCCCTAATTGTGTAAGAGGCAGGGAAAACACCCTGAGCTGGGGAACCTCAAAGCCCTAAGAAATAACAGATCCCCAAACACTATCAGTGTCAGTAACAGGTAATAACAAATAGTCAGTTTAAGTGGGAATTTCAACCATGTGCATTCTAGATGGACAAACTGAGGCCAGCAGGAGAGAAAAGACTGGTGTTCACTTGTTAGGGATTTATCACTCCAGATCAACATGAACTGCAGGTTTTATTAGAAACACGGGCTGGGTGTGATGTGACCAGCATCACTGTTTTCTGCAAGCTGGTGTGGAGAAAAAACTGCTACTCATGTAAGTCCTTCCTCTAAAGGCATCCAAAACCACCCATGCAGCAGTATCTGTGTCATCATTGAGACCAGCTTTTAGAAACAGAATATTAATTTTTTCTTCTGATTAATCTGATCTTTAGAGACAGAAATATTTATTAATTGGAAGCACTATTTACCAAACAGTAGTTTAATCAGTCTGGTTTTGGCCTTTACAATTAAAACCTGTGTGTTCGTGTAACCAATTCCACCGGTGCATTCCCATGGTGGGACTACCATGATCCCCCAGTATGGTGGTTACTGTTACACTTGTGTCCCTGTGCTCAATTAAACCATCAATCGAACCAATTTGAGTTCAGACGTACCATGCCTTGTAAATCACTGGATCATAAACCTTAACAATACCAACATGTAGTCAGTATGAAATTGCACTAAATTAGTGGTTTAGGACTCGAGTAATTAAAAAATGAGTTATGCAGGCATTCTGTGATCTTTGTGGGGAATATGAGAGCTGTCTTCATGCACCAGATCTAGTAGGAAAAAATCCACCCTTAAACGCTCACAGATGCACCACAGGTGCTGCAGGGTCAGAATGTGGCGGGTGTTTAACAAAGTAAAAGAGGAAAGAGATCTATGGCTGGCAAGGGGGTTTTACCTAAGAAGGACTTCTTTCATATTACATCAAAGCCATTCCTTAAAACTGTTGAGTTTTTTTCTGAATCTAAGCTATGGGATGAGCAAGGCAGAGTCCTCATAAGGCACAGGATCTCAGGGAGTGGGTGCTCACACCCCACCTCAGGTTAGAGCCTCAGCTGGCAATGCCCAAAATGATAGGCACCAAGAGGTGGCTGCAGGAGCAGCTGTGTGTCACTCTCTGATCCTATACAGCTCTGTGGAGCAGTGCTGGAAGCACATGGGGCAGGAGGGATCCCTTTGGGATGGTGTCCGCTCTGAGCCTGGAGCTCAGAGGCAGGTGTGACGAGCGCCTTGGGGGTCTGTGTGTGTGTGAGCAGCCCTGTGTCACTGTCCCACGATCCCAGTGGGCATGGGGACACGGCACAGGCTCCTCTGGAGCCCAGCCTGCCTCCTGCCCAACCAGGCTGCCCTGCACACCCCTTTAGTATTCCTCAGGAACTCAGCAAGGGCAGGCAAAGCAGGCTGGATCTGGGATGGGATGTGACCATAGCCACCATCCAGGCTGAGCTGCTCCACCTGGTCTCAGGTGCTTGTCCTTGTGTGTGGATTCCTATAACGTGCTGCATAGTAGTATCCATGAGAAAAGGTTCCCTTGGGCACTGCTGAGGTGTTCAGCATCCGGCTCTGGACTAAGAACAGCTGCTTTTCCCAGAGGAGCAGTGGTGTTCTGTCAGAACAGTTGTTGTTACCCCCTGTAATATCTGATGGTCTAAAAGCTTGGCTCCTTCCAACCTCGGAGAAACTGAGATCCCTCACTGCCCATTGCTGAGACTTGTGTGCTCCTCCCTCTGCCGAGCGTCCCATGGAGACCATGTGCCCTTTTGGGATTTGGTACTGATCTGGCACATGTGAGCTCTGTGATCAATGCCCAAAGAGCTGTGAGGAAGGAGAGGACTTCGGAATAATGTCCCTTCTGAGACAGGTGTTCAGCAGTGTTGTTTCTGTGGGCCCTCACCCTCCTCCCTGTAGGCCTTGCAGTAAGGACACCTCTTCCTCTCTCCTAATGCAAGGGAACAGGCTGTTCCATCCTTTCCAGACCTCTTCAGAATCCTTACCTCCCAGCACAGAGCTCACTGGGATAACAGATGTGCTCTGGACCTGCACACTTGTGTGCACTCTTGACAATAAAAGGGAATTCTGAAGGAGTAAAGCCAGGAGGGATTCCAGCTGGGCACTGGTGCCAGTGCCTGGCAGCACCAGCCTCAGAGTCCTGTTTCCTTACCGGATAAATCCTGGCACTTGCCTTGGGCGGTGAGAGTGGAACCAGACAGCCTGTGCAGGGCCGGGGGGCACGACCGTGCTGCCCAACAGGGCCCTCGGTGACCTCCCCACACCACAGGTGGCAGAAGCAGCATTACCTGAAACCGCTGTCACCTTGCCCATCTCCTGGGCATTAAAATTTCTCTGGCATTAAATCCAAGTGCTCCTTCCCTGGCTCCTCTGCTCAGGATGTATTTCACTGTTACAACACTCCCTGACCCCATAAATACCCACTGACAGGCTGGAGTGTACAGCTGAAGGGAACTATATATATATTTTTAAAACTAGCTATTCCTGTGTTTACTTTGGAGAGGGGCTGCTAACCCACCCTGTCCTGTGCAGCTCTGAGCAGCCGTTGGGGATTTAAGCTGGCATCTCTCTCCCACTTCCTCTTTGTCCCCCAGGATTCAATAATCTCTCGTCCCAGAGACCTGGGGAGCTCAGAGTATTGTGAGCATTTGGAACTGCCTTTTCACCCTGCTGACACAGCCCAGGTGTGCTGCCACCAGCACATTTACTGGATACCAGGCAAATCCACTGGCAGTTGTCCCCTGTTCCCACCTGCAGCAGAAGCCCTCGCTTGGTGTTCACCCCCTGCCCAGTGCTGCCATCCCGCAGCCGTGCAGGTGGCACCTGGAGAGCTCCCACTGGGCAGCCCTGAGCCACGCTGCAGGAGTAGGGATTTAGTGCCTGGACAGCTACCTTACAGCACTGCATGCTGCTGGAAGGGCTGTTTGTCACACAGTAAATCAGCAATGATCCCTTAGAGGAGTGATCCTGAACTGGTGTTACTGCTGCAGATACCAGCATCATTCCTGGGGCTGCCAGAGGAGGCTTTTCCCGAGAATTCCTAAATTGCTGGCTGAAACACCCCTGACAGAGCTGAGGTGAGCTCTGAGCCCCAAGAACACGGCAGGGTGGGCTAAAAGGCCTCCTAAAATAACCACATCATCAAAAGGAACAAAATACAGGTGAGGGGTGCTACTTGGGCCCTAATAAGGATTTTTTTTCCCCTTTAACAATTTTTACCAGCAACTGAAGTGGAAAGGCATATAATTTGTGTATTTTCCTCATATTTGTGTGATGTAGCCTCCTTAGTGTGTGCGTGTGAACCTCACGATCTTTCCCAGCAATTGGACACTCCTGTAGGTCATCTTCCAAAGGTCACAGAGCCTGGGGTCCAGGAACTGTGGTTTCACAAGGAACCTCAAAAAAAAGGCTGCTGTGAGGACAAGGTGCCAGCACAGTTACAGGTACCTCACAACCACTTTCCACCCCTTGGACCTGCTTTAGCTGCAGGCAGTAAAGGGCAGGAGACGGAGGACAGGATTAAGCTGTTTTAAAAGATAGTTCTTGTCTTTCCGCACCTGATAAACACTGTATTTTGGAGCACGGGCTGAGAAACCAATCCTGCCAGGGACGGGTTCCAAAGAGGTAGTTGAAAGATGTTTCTTTCAGTGCCTGTGACTTAGGTGTGTGTTTGGAGCAAACGCTGAGGGGTGCAGGGCAGGCATGTGTGTTAGAAATAGTGCTGTTGGCAGCTGGGGTATCGAACCCAATGCATGGATGGAGCTGCTGCCGGGGGAGTCAGGGGTATTGGCTGGCAGCTGTGAGGAAATGCCCTTAGAGCGATCTTTCCACACACTAACAGCACTTACTTTGGAACTGGGCATGTGGACGTGTCGGCACAGTTGCTCCAGCCCACCACACCTTGGGAGTGCATGTCACCAGTGCTATAGCCCTGTGGGACCTGGGTGCAGGGCTTCTGTGGCACCCCGGGAGATCCACCTGCACTCCTCCTGTGTCCTGGGGCCCAGCACCCGGTGGTGGACCAGGCGGTGACGGCACAGGATGCAGGCAGCCAGGGAAGGGACAGAACGAGCGCTGGGCTGGCGTAGGCATTTGCCATCCTGCCCTGATGGGTTTGGGGAGTGCAGAGGGAGGGATTTCTTTCCTTTGCCAAGTTTTCTGTGACTGCTTTATTCAGCAGTTCTCCAAATAAACTCCTGCCTTGACCCAGAGTGGTTGTGACAGGCTGCCTCTCCTGCGAGCCGGCCTTCCAGGGCTGGGAGGAGAGAGCGTCGAGCTGCTGAGCCGGCCAGTGGGCCTTGGGGGAGGATAAAACTGGCTGCGTTGGTAGCATCTGCTTCAAAAGGAGGTTGTGGCAGATATTTTATTCAGCAGAGCTGGAGGTCTCCTGTCTCTAGAGGGCAGGAGTTTGTTGTTTTCCTCATGCAAGGCAAGCATTGCTTATGCAAAAGGAAAGGATGTGGAAATGGCCTGGAGAGTCCCTGTTTTTCTAGCAGAGATCCTTTGGAGCGGGGGCCCTGCACACTCTCCCTGACCCTTGGCAGTGAGCCTCCCTCATTCCCGGCACATTCCCAGCCTCCCTGGAAGTACCCCCAGCCTGGCAAGGTCTGACCCCTCTTTCCTGAAGGACACGTTCTCATTTCCCTTTGCAGCCTGCCAATGGAGGGCTCTTCTCCTGGAGCTCTCATTACTCCTTGGAAGGCAGACTGAGCCCGTTCAACTGCCAGAGGGAAGGTGCTCTGTGTCCTGGCGCCGTCCCAGTGCACACCTTGCCCAGCGTGGGCACTCACCCGCTCGCTCACGTGGCACCAAAACCAGGACACATCTCCTGCCATCCCAGAGTGACACACAGAGCTGTCCCTTGGACAGCTCCCTCCTCCTGTGGGAAACCAGAGGGGTGGGATTGTGACCCTCATTTCCAGGTGAAGCTCCAAGAGCCCTTCCCTCATTCCTGCACCATATATGCATCGCTGCAGCAGAGGGAGAAGGGGCAGGAGAGAGGTTTTCTCTGAGATATGTCTCAGAGAAGACTCTTTGAGCTCTTTCAAAACTTTCTGGGATGAATCCTGCCATGAATGGGGATCTCATTTATGTTATGGGGAACTCCAGCCAGACTGACAGCAGGCCTGATCTCTAGTGCCAAGAACTGTCCTTGTGTCAGCATCCTAAATGACACCTTGGGTCCTCTATGTCTTTTTTAGGGAGAAAAAAAAATACATGATCTGCTACTATAGATGCATCACACTTCAAGCCTTGTAGAGTCAGAAAAAGAGCCCAGTTTTAAGCCCATTAAAACCAGAAACCATCCAAACCTGGTGCTTTGCTGCTTTTTTCATCTAAAAAGGCAAAAAAATATCAGAAATATGCAGTTACTAGGGATAGCAACCTCTAAAGCACAAGTCAAACATCCCATTGTTCATTCCTCCCTTCTGTGCACCTACCATGAGAATAATGGAATTTATTCCTTTCTGAAATCAGGGGTAGCAACATATAAACCGGAACTGAGAAGAGGAACTGTTCTCCTCAAACTTCTATCATGACCCCAACTCAAGCCTCTCCTAAACTCCCCTTCCTTTAGGAATACTTCCCAGTGTCCTTTTCCTGATGTACCTCTCTAAGCTCAGCCTTTCTGAAGAGACATCATCCTCTTCAGATGGCTCAGAGATTTAAGACCCAAGTGCTCTACAGCATCAAGTCTGTAAGTCATCCAGGGCCACGTTCTGAGCCCGTAACAGAGGAATGACACGGCCAAATCCTGGCCTGTGGATCATACAGCATCTGACTGGCTTATGACAATGGCTTGTAAGAAGAGAGGGCACCCCCGTTCTGTGGCATTCAGGACGCTATGGAAATTATTTTAATTGTCACGCAATTATTAATGACAAAAAATCCACTTTGTAAGTTCTGCGGAAAAATGTGAATCTGTGTGAAGCACTAAGGCAGGGGTTTAAGTTTTAACGGGTCTCTTAGGAGAAAGACTAGCAAGGCTTCAACATGGTGGGAAGGTGCAGCTCTCTGGGGTTGTACCCACTTGGCTGGAGCTGGAGCTGGGTCTGGCTCTGCAGACGGTAGGAGAGCCCAGCAGGACCCCTGCTTTGCACACACACTGCACATGGCAGCCCTCTAGATGCCACTGTGACCCAGCTGTGTCCGGTGGCCAGGGTAATTCAGCACTGGTGGCACAGAGCGTGGGCCCAGGAAGGACGTGGGTGCCAGGGTGTTCCCCACCCCTCAGCCATGTCGGCTCCCCTGGCACTCACCTTCCCCTGGAAGGAGAGTAAACTCTCCTTCCTGCACACAGACCCCTCAGCACATTGTTAGACTGTGGGTGGAATGCCAAGGGATTAGTAATCCAAACTTTCCAGATATTTGGACATCCCGCCCCCCAGTAGTAGTCTCTGATTTCCTACTACCAGGGCATTTGCTGCAATTCCCCTGCTGGTACCACGGTCACTTAACAGTTACCAGCTCTGTTAATTTTTAGGCTCTGCTTCTGCTCTCATGTGCCTTGTGGAAAATCGGGAGTAATTCCTTTCCAGTCAGCTGTGTAAGGCTCACGGTACTGAGATCTGTACGGTGACAGTGTGGTGTCCATCAGGGGCTCCTTCTGGGCCCCCCAGCAGCTGGCCTGTCACACACCAGGCTGGCAGCCTCCAGATGTGTGCACTGGGGTGCCCTCTATTCCTGCCTTGGGCTCACTGGAAGTCAGTGTTACCAGTGTGCCTGTGGCAATGCTCCTGTTCTTTGGCAGGTGGGAGAGGTGTCCCATGGGGGACACAGTCACACTGCATTTACTCCCTTCCCTGTGCATTTTTCCTAAGTATCCATTGCCAGCTACTACTAAAAATGTGTGTTTGTTGGGATGTTAGTGTGCTCTGAGTGCTGAGGATGGACAGGGTGTTTATGGGGTTTGCTCCATCGCTTCTAGACGCTGTCCAGATCCTTTGACTGCCAACCCCTCTGTGCTGCCCATATTTCTCTCCCATAAAACCCCGGAGTGTGTACATGCTCCTCAGTTTGTCCTTGTTTTCAGTTCCCACCTTTCCCCTTCTCCCTTCTTTCCTTTGCTCAGTATAATTTATATAACGAGTGGGGGGTTTGGAGAGGCTTTGTTACACACATGCCCAGAGATCGTGCCATTACGTGCATTTTTTAAGTTAATAAATAAATCTGCTCATTTGTTGTAGGATTCTGTTGCTGATTTGGGAATAGTGAGCTCCTGCAAATCTCAGCTTTCACCTTGCCAACCCTCGTATCCCTGTAAGTGCACTGCAGTTCCTTGGAACCTGTTGGGGGTTGGTGTTGGCATCCCTTTGCTAGATCACATTTATGCATTAGTGCCATCTGTGCCTGCTGCACCTTCTGTGAGCCAGCCCGGCCAAGTGACTGGCAGCTATCTGGGACTGCACACAAAAGGAGAGAGAACAGAAAAAGGGGAAAGGAGGCAGAGTCAGTAAGGATGGCACCTGGAGCTGCCTGTGTGCTGCTGGTACTGGTGGCACAGGGGAGCACCGACCTGCACTGGGGTCCCTCCCTGCTGCTGCTGCTGAGGAGACCTGCCGAGTCCTTTCTGGAACTTTCTCTCTAAATAAGAGAGAAATAAATACCTGTTGTGGCATTCAAATCAGCACTCCCCATCCTTGTGTTCTGGAGGAGAGACAAACTGCCAGGACTCGAGAGAAGCATTGGCTGCAGTCTGGAACAGTTTGGGGTCAGCGCTGGGCTTTGCACTGTCCCGTGTTTCCACTATGGCCGGGCGGGGCCCGAGCAGTGCCGTGGGCTGTCAGAGAGCACTGAGGGTCTGTGAGCACTGGAGGCAGGAGGGATGCAGGGTGGCTGTGCTGGGTTACCCATTTGCCTTCTCTTTGAGTAAAACCTGCTGGAAAACCTTGGGTGTGAAACAGCCTCTCCGGGATTCTCCCGTCACTAAAGGGAGAGGGGCGCGTTTGCGGCCGTTCCTGCGCCAAGAACCGAACTGCTCTGAGGTCCCAGTGGGGTCTGAGGATGTAAGAGATTGTGAACTAAAAGCTCACTTCACTGTATTTGTGGTTTAAGACCAGTTCCCTTGAACCCAAGAAAAAGGTTTGTGTGTACTCTCAGCTGACAGTTTGGATCAACGTGTGCTACACAGGCAGGTACAAAATACAAGAGCAGACAAAAATACAAATGGAAGAGTTCTTACACTGAACAGAACTGTCTGCTAAGAATTTAGAAGTGAACTATCTGGCTTAAAAATTAATTAAATTGGTGCACTGTCAGTCTGTCAAGAAAAATAATGTGCCTTACCCAGCCTAACCTACATCAGGGAAGGAGCACAGGAGCTCCTGGCAGAGGGGCTGAGCAGTGCCCTGAGCTGAGCACCCTTGGTGTTCAAACAGGTCCCTCTCAAAGGAGGACTCACCTGTGTGTGTGTGTCTGGACACTGCCCAGACTGAGCAAACTCTCCTACTTGCAATTAGGTTTATAAATATTTATATATAATAAGTGGGGGGGGGGGGGGGTTTGTTTCATTCTGAATGACCACTTTCACACTGTAGAGTCTTTTCCACTAAGAATATGATACTTGGAATTCAAGATTTGCTTTTTCTTTCTTTCCATATGTTCTGTGTTAAACATATGCTATACTTTATATTTAAAAACTAGCAGCAGACTGAAAAAAAAATTGCCCACACCACAAAAATATGTTTGCTTCATTATCCAAAGCTTCTGGGTTTCTGTAGATTTTTACCAGGCGGGGAGCAGCACACTTGAGGGCAATCTCAGAACGGGGAATAAATGAGAGGAGCTATGGAGAGAGGGAACATCTGGTTCTTGTTTAGGGCATGGATAAAGCTGGCCAAGGCTGCACATGGCCTGGTAGAGGTGGTAATGGAAGTTGTGAGCTTTGGAATTAAGGAAGCCCGTGCACTTAATTTAGGAATTGGTCTTGAATACTTGGGTAATACTTGAAGTGGCCCCTCCTGAAAAGCTGCACTGATGCAAGTGGAAAAGGAGCAGCATGTGGCATGTTTAGGTCCCTCCCCTCCTAGCTGGGGTTACGTGGGGTTTGCTCCTCACTGTGGAGGCATGGAAGGCTTGGCTGGGGTGGGCACACACTCAGGCACAGCACTGCCAGGGGTGCATTGCCCAGCAGGGGCCTGCCATGGCAGGACAGGGATCCATCCTGCAATGCTGAAACGTGAAGGAACATGCTTCCCACTATTTCATATCTGCCTGGGCTGGGGGACAGTGCTACCAGGAGCAGTATGCTCAAGGGCATTCCCAGAGCCTGGAGCAGGGCCAGGGCTGCTCCCAGAATCCCTGCCTGCACTGGGCCAGAGCTGTCCTTCCCCAAAGGAGCTTTACCCCCTCACCTGGTGAGCTGAGCTCTGCTAGAGAGCCCTGGCCCAGCTGGCCAGGTGTGTGGGCACAGCAGACCCCACACACTGCCACTGGGAGCCTCACTCCAGGCTGGCTCCTGCCTCCTGCCTGAGGAGACACTTGGCAACGTGAGCAGGAGGAGGGGACAAGAGATCTAAGGGATTTGAAAGAGATCAGAATTATCCCACCTAGTGTGTTCCAAGCTTGAGGCAGGAGGTACAGATTAGTTTGACTGGTCAGAGGAAAGGAACAGCCCCCCCACAGATCCCTGTGTGAGAGCACGGAAATGGCACGGAATGGTTACATGGAGGTGAGGTGTGAGAATGCCGTGCTAAATGGTGACTTTGGGAAAGGCGGCAGGGTTTGTCACTGCTATATAAAACCGAATTTCGGGGTGGTTGCCATGGCGACGCCATGTTTGTTGTACACAGAACTGAGCCATGCACTGCCCGGGGACCTGCTTCCCCGGGGTTTGGGGCTTTTCCATGACTGCTGGATTCCCTGTCTGGGACGGGGGAGGCGATGCCCCGGCATCCTCGCGCTAGGTGTGGATGTTTTAAACTTTATGAAATCACGGGTAATTCAGACCTTGTCTCCGGAATTACCTGGTAAATGACCACAGCAACATTGAGGAGTAAAAAGCAATGAGGTGTGCACAATTATCTTCCAAAGCTGCAGCCACACGGACTGAACCTGAATTTAATTTTAACGGGGGTAGAACAGTGCCTTTCCTAAATCCTCTCACTGATGGAGATGTCAGCTCCTTGGAGTTGAAACCATAACAGAACTAAAGCCTGCACTGGTGAATTAGAAACTTCTAAACAAAAATTCTCTGGCAAGAATGAATCATAGGTGCAATTATTGTGATTAGTTGCATATTTCAAATTATATTTTCAAACAGGTGTAGTTAAATGAGTAAAAATAGCTTTGTGAACTGTCCTCAAATGGCTACATGCATTTAACTGCAGTTAGTGAAGGGCTGATTGAAGCTAAATGATTTCTAAAATTTTTAAATGACCCAGGGCATGTTGTAAGGGGCCTTGTACCAGCTGTAATAGAATTTAATCCAGCTGGTCTGTCCTTTGCCTGTGCAAAGCCTTGCTGACATAAATGGCCCTTTTAAGCCCCACTTTGCTTGTGTAAAACACCTTTGCACGAACCAAGGGAAGTTTCAGAGTCTGTGAAGTACATCTGGCAAACAAGTACACAAATTCAAGCCCTTTTTTCCTGGGGCTCAGTTCACACAGGGAGGTGCACAGAATCCTGCCAGTATCATGTAACACTCCATTAGAATGTGTGATATGTAAAGATACTGGGAAATACAGTGAGGAGATATACTTGCAGAATCTAGCCAAACAATCAGAAAAAAAATTAAAAATCCAAGAAACCAAAACCCAGCAGGAGCAGCTGGAATGTGATCAGCCTCTGCACTGACTCCAGTCTGAGCAAAGTCTTTCTAAAGTAAAGGCTGCTCCTGCAATGCTCCAGCCCCACTACCACAGCATTATAAATTAATGCCAGAGATGCCAAAAGGCCCCTTAAGTAGAAAATGTCAACATGTAAACGTTGAGCGGGAGATTCACAGAAGCACAAAGAGTCCCCAGGTCCCCCTGAAACGCTTCCCAACCCCTGAAGCCCTTGGAAAGCCTCAGCCCGCCAGCCCTGCCATAGCAGCTTTCCCAGTGGAAGTGCATTCCCCTGCTGACCAGGGAAACTGGCAGGGATGGCCACTCCCCTGCCACGGGTGCCATGGAACAGCGGGTGAAAGGCAAGCTTCCACCCTGCAGAGGAGCCATGAGCTCAGCCAGGGTCTCCCCACAAAGAGCCAGCTTGCACTTCTGCAGAGCTGTGGCCTGTGGACAGGCTGGCTGAGGCAAAAGGAATGGGTAACATGGAAAGAAGAGCAAACAAAAATCCCTCCACTGCTAAAAGGAGGGATTTACACTTTGCTGATGGCAGCACACGGTATTTTAGGAGAGCTTAGTACAACCCTCCAATTTGTTCGGGGCAAAGCCTGTGATCTCTGTAAGGTTTGCTGTGGGTGGAACATGAGCAGGATGGAGCAGCAGTGCTTCTCCATGGAGTGTTCAAAGGTCTGTGGATGTGGCACTTGGGAACATGGGTGGCCCTGGCAGTGCCAGCTGGCTCAGTGGTCTTAAAGGTTTTCCAACCTGACTGCATCAAAAACTCACTTCTGCAATGTTGTCATCTCCTGGTGTCTTCAACTGAAGTAAGGACTGTAGAAGCCCGTTGTGGAATGACACCAGGAAACAAGGAAAGTATTTCTGTGAACAGCTGAGGTTCCTGTGCCACAGCACTGTCCTCCCTGTGTCACCTGTCCTCCCCTGTGGTATCTCTTTGGGAGGACATTCTCACCACAGCTTCGCTACTACAAGTACAGAGCAGAATAAAGGGTTTCTGCTCTTTATCTTTCTCCTTCCCCCAGACAAGTGATTTGGCTGTACCTAATTAAAACGAAGAAAAAAGTGGCATAAGCTTAATTAAGATTTTAATTCAGTTAGAGCCTATAGGAATAAATCACTGCAGACTTGGTAGTGACAATCAGAAAATACAGTACCTGGGCTCCTCCTCTGTCATAGGGATGGTAACAAATGATGGGGAATCCTGAGGAGGAGAGAGGAATGCAAGAGCTTAAAGGTGCAGGTGCATCTCTAACCCAGGGAACCCTGTGTTTGCACCTACACAGTCTGGATCAAAGTGCAGCCAAACTGGCTTTTCCAAATACAGTTTCTGACTGGTGCCCATGAGAACCAGAAGAACTGTTGGATTTTTTGGTGGGATTTTGGGACATGGACCCGTTCTTTGGAAATGTAGGCAAGAAATTGGGAAAAATGTGAAACATTGGATTTTCCTAAGCAAAATAATGTCTTTTCTTAGCATTTAGTACTGATGGTGAGCACAAGAATGAAATGCAGACTCCTCTCAGCTGATGGCCTGACCATGGCAGGGTGAAAATGGATGGAAATGAGGCCCAGGCAACCTCTCCTCCTAAATCCATGCAGAAATCCTGGGTTTATTGTGTTCACAGAATAAACCTAATTAAGAAGATCCCCTGAAGTAGACAAAGTTCCTTTAAGTAGCACCTCAGCTTGTACAAATTAATTGCATGCATTTTTAAACTAAAAAACTGCAGTAATTTTAGTAGTTCTATGATATTACAGTGTTTAGAAAAAAGGAGGAAGGGGGGGAGAATGTACCTTCACTCCTTGGCTAGTAAGTTCTCTGCAACAAGTATTATTCAGACTTCTAGCATAAGTTTTCAATTCCAAGTGAGGAATTCCTTCAACTTCCTTCAGAGGAATCACCATAGCATTAAAAAGAAGGACTGCTTTAGGTTAAGGGCTACTTCTTGCTTATTCAGGGTGCTTAATAAATTGAACAAGACTAACTACTGTACTGCTGTCATTAAAAACAACTGTATTACCTGAGCATTAAACAAAATGCAGTAGGAGAAAAAGGTTCTGATTTTCACAATACTATATTTCAAGGATAATAAGGGAGGGGAATACAAATATGTGTGTGGTGCGTATATGTGTGTATCTATGTATATATATATATATTCCTAAACACAGGCAAAATGATTCTCACACTTCCCCATCTGGCTCAACATCTGGTCCCCACCAAAGGGCAAAGTTAAAGTACTTGGGTCAGGGAACTAAAGGGCAGGTTTGAACTTGGGAGGATCCCATGAAAGGCAGGCAATGGGCAGTGCACAGGACTGCTGGCACAAGACATTGGCAGTTTAAATGCAATAGCTGTTCAGCTCTTGAATGCTTTAAGCACATCCCCCGGTGCTGGCAGGATGTCCCGTGTCTCTGACTCTACCCTGGAGTGACCCTGTGGCTGACAGGGACAGGGATGGGGACAGGGACCTGCTGGGACCCATCTCCGAGCACTCTGCATGTTCAGGGCCCTTGTCCTCTCCCTAAAAGCAAGCGTGGGTTTGTGTCTGCACAGAAATGGACACACAGTCAGCCTTAACTATCCAGCTTTTTCCTCTCTGAACTGATTCAGTCATTCAGCGAGCGCGTCACTTGGCAGTTCCAGTGGTCCTGCTGTCCCTTACGTGGGCTGTGTGCCTTTGGCCCCAGAGCCCCTCCCAGGTGCTCCCTGTCCCCAGCAAGGTTACATACCAGCGCTTGCCGACTTGTCGCTCTTGGCAACAGGCAGACAGACTGTGTTCAGCCTTCCCAGCTTCTAAAACTGTGCCTTAGGTGAGGCAGAGAGTGGCTCTGCCATGCTGCCCACACCTGGAGACGTGGCAGTAAAGAGCTGTGCTAACGCTGTGCCTGTGCGGGACGGCCCAAGCACTTACTGAGAGGTGTGATGGTTTGAATAAGTCCTGACAAGGCTGAGAACAATGGAAATGGGTTGTAGGATGCTGAACAGGCACAGGACAAATGTAATTCAGTTTTCCTGACTGGGAATTGGGCTCTTCACTTGGCTGTCCTCAGCTCAGGTTTTAAAGTGCAGGTTGAAAACTCTTGGCAGAGGTAAACAGAAACAAAGCCAGTGATGGCCCCTCACCTGTGCAGGATAAATGGGAAAGGCTAAAGCTGTGTCCCCACTCCCCAGCCTCAGCCCACAGGTCACACACTATTACTCACATGTGGTCCCTGCCTGTGGGAATCATGTCACACCAAGCAGTGGCCAGAGAGTCCAGCCCCACCTGGATCATGGCATTGACAACACTCCCAGATCAGACATTTTCATACAGAAAATGCTGTCTCTGTAACAGTGACAATGTTATTTTAAACTGCATTTTCCTTTGGAGTCGGCCTTGCTGCAGTTACAGTCACACAGTCACACTGTCAGCTGAATCACAGATCCCACTTTGGCTGGGTGTTCCCCTCTTTGCCTTGCAGACAGAAGCCACAGCGGAAAGGGAAGGAAGTAACACATCTGTGCTGCGGCCTGTCTCCTCTCATTCCGAGCTGGATGAGGGTCCCACACCCATGCTCTGTGCTCTCCCCTCCATCACTGTCACTCCCCTGGGCAGGAGAAGCAGCCCAAGCACAGGCTGTGCCCGGGCAGACCGTGGCAGACTCCTGAACACCTTGAACACCTTCCCCCCTCACAGGGCACTTCCCAGAGGTGCCATTCCGGCGCCTTGCTGGGCCGGGACAGGCCCCAGGCAGCTCCCAAGGCCGTGTGGCCATTGTAGCTAAGTGTGCAATTGCATTTTCAACATAATTAGGTGCCTAATTGTGCGCCTGGGCCTGGCTGCTGTATTTGCACGTGTACCTAATGATGATTTATCGAGGAGCTCTCTGGCCACAACGCCTCGCTCTCCAGCCTGGCAGAGGTGTCCACAGAGTGAGAAGTGAGCCTGGGTGCTGGCTTTTCCCTAGCTTTTGTTTTAAACCCAACTCCTTTTTAGATTGGAGTTTTTAAACCACTGAAGCTGCCTGAGCAATGCAAGAACTCCAACCAGCAGTGTCACAGGGAGACAAGTGCAGTGCTTCACTAACAGCTGGGAAAAAGGAGAAATTCCAGGGGAAAGGCCGGGCCCAGGTTAATAAATGGAATTGCCGTGCCAGGCTTCCTAACAGTGCTGATGTTAGACTTCTCTGGTGGTGTGATGTGAGGCAGTAAGAACCTGCACCAGCCATCACCAAGGTCAAAAGGGATCCTCTTTCAAGACAGATAAATTCTCGGTGTCCTCTCTCAGGATTATCCAGCTCCTTTTAGCTCAGAACTGGCTGAATTCTGACACTGGAGTTCTCAGGGCCAGCTCAGCTGCGTGGCCACGCAGTCGGACGCTTAATAGACACAGCACTGTGAAAATGTCTATTATTTCCCTTCAGTGAAACACTTTTTAACTACAGCATCCAATCACTCTTTACGGCATATGATGTCAAAAACACTTACTGCACAAGCGGAGATCTGTGTTTCTTTTGCCACAGACAATAAATCTTTAGTGTCTCTTCTTGCCACGCATCACTCCACTTGCTCTCAGGAGGCACCATACGTCTCTCTTTCCCTCTGCCTCTTCTAGCAAGGTCACTTTCCAGTGATGAAACAACTTTTCCAGAAGGTATAGCGTTCAATAATTAATACCTACAGATAATAGCTTCCCAGAGCAGTGCTTTAAAGCTCTAATGCTCATCACAGACTTTCAGCAGGAAGAACCCTTAAAATAGACCTGCGTAGCTCGTCTGAAAATATCAGCCTCAGGAACTGCGGGTGCATATGGCTGAACTTACACAGGTACTGACAGACCTGAGCCCTGGCGCCTAAGGAAGCCCAGCCCTTCCTCCCTCACCAGCCAGTGTCACTGCACCGCAAGTGTGAGCAGGTCAGGTCACCCTCACACGTGTGTGGTGTCATCTCCTGTTCCTTCCGCCCCTGCACACGTGGGTTCTGCAGGAACAGGCTCCCCAGCATGAGGGTGCTCGGGAAGGTGCCTGACTGCAGGCTCTGAGGGCACTCAAGCTGAGAGCCACAGGTGGGGGACAGGCCCTGGTTCAGAAGTGGCAGTGACCCAGAGCATGGTTCCTCCTACCAACTGTTCCATTACCACCAAAGTGGCCTTTCAGGCCACCTCCAGTGGCAGCAGCATTTGACAGAAGCACAGAAAATACTGTACCTGAGCATGCACTGGAAACACCAGGTTATCAGTAATTTCAGTGTTTCTCCTGGCTCATGGATGGTGCCACCATCTTGTTCTCCAAGGAGGCCTGGAGGCATGTGGCTTAGCCCTAAGGCAGTAGGTGAAGCAGTCACTAATAAAACTATTATTCAGAGCCATCTCAGGAACAACACCCTCCATGCCATGAGTTTTTAACTTAAGAAGTGCATACCATATATAAATACAGGTGGGTTCGTGTGGGTCATTCTGGGCTGGTGTTAAGATCTGACATAGCTTGAGTTGTGTCTGTGTGTGGAGGTGAAATCTCTGCGCCTGAAGCTCCAGGACAAATGAGAATGTACTCATGGGAGCAAAACTGCTTTATGTTGCATTTCTTTTGCACCAAATGCCCTTGTCTCTGATATTAGAGTCTAACTCTACAGTTTTCATGCCATAAAAATGGAATATGAACCCCTGGCTCTCTGTTCCCAGCTGGTGTTCAGGGCTCACCAGGGGCATCTCTCTCCTTTGTTTCATTACTTGGGGTTCACAGTGTCTCTGTCCATGTGCCTCGGTCCCCCCGTCCCTCAGGAGAGCCCCACTGCTCTGCCAAGAGGACATGCTGCATTTAGGGATGTTTGGCCGTGGCCCAGTGGGAAGGCATGTCCTCCCTGCTGCTGGAGGGATACAGGACACTGATTTTCTCCTAATGTCTTTGAGCCGAAGCCTAATATTACTTTTCTTTCCCTAAGCAGAGCATTTATGGCTTTATAAATCAGGAAGGACTGACATCAAACACACCCTGAGCGTGCCTCAAAGCATTCACAGAGTGCCATCTGGGCATGAGGCTCACTTGGAAGGAAAGGGCTTTAATTACAATCAGCATAAGAAATACAAATTTATGGAAAGAGGAAGAGTTCCTTCAGTTTACCTTCTTTTGGACTATTGAAATATATTGAAAGTCAGTTTCAGGAAGACCTTAACACTTGTGACCCAAACCACTCACAACCTTTAAAAATCCCAACACAGGATTCCCCTTGCAGTGTGCACCACAGCTGTAATATTTGTCCAGCAGTGCAAAATGGGCTTTCCTTTGGTAAAACAGGTTATGTGTGTATGGCCAGTCTTCGCGAACGAAGATTTGGGAAAGGTCTTTACCCTTTGAGCCTGCGCAGTGGATTTTTTAGGTGAGACACAGTGTGTGCTGAGCTGAGCCCACCCTTTAATCGTAAGGTTCTTCTGCCGGGGCCGAGCAAGCTTGGACAGTGGCAGCGAGGTCCTCAGGACATAGGTTTGTTTAGAGTGACCTTCTCTTGGATGGATGGCCTTACAGGGCTGACGAGCTCCATCTGCCCGGGGGAGTTTCCCTGACTGGGAATTGAACCCGGGCCACAGTGGTGAGAGTGCTGCATCCTAACCACTAGACCACCAGGGGTCCCCAAAACAGGTTATACTTGGCAGGAATTTAACATCACCTGGTATAAAGTGCTGTTCCAAGCTCCATGGCTCTGTGCTGGTTATGGATTTGGCTCTGACCGGGAGCAGTGTGGAGCAGATACACTTGGGCCTGCTCCCCCCAGGGTCAGGTCTGCAGAGACCAGCCCAGAACTTTATGGGAAAGTTGGATGGGAAGGCATATCATGAATCTAGAGGGGAAAAAGGGAGGATAAACCACATTTCAGCTTGGTAGGTTTTGCAGCTTTTAAATGCCTGTACACCAAAAAGCAGCTGCCAGGAGCAGAAAAGAAAAATGTGTGGCTTTTCCTTTCTTTCAAGGAAAAATGTGAGGCTGTTGTACTCTGCTCACCAAAATGGAAGGGATGCAGATCCCCAAGAGCAGGCCCTTGGGCTCTGCTCAAAATGTTCAGCCCTAAATAATCAACTTTCTTCTGGATCATACTCACTTCCTAAAGGTACCTGTCCATCATTTTACAGCCATTCCAGATTTTAGCAGGTTTTATGTTCAACTGTAATGTAAAATAAAATATCATCCATCTCCTTGGGCACAGAAAGATACAAAACGTGCTATGAGCTCCTGTGTGCTTTGCACCTGCACTGAACCTCTGCTCAGACAGTCATAGTTTGCATCCAGAAAGGAAACTCATATTTCACACCAGTAAAGAATTTCTTGTTTCAGGGGAAAAATGTGATAATGAGCTCCAAGAAAATCTAATCCTTTTTCACTGGATCAAACTGATTTAAGTTGCAGGGTTTAGCTTGCTGGACTAAGCAATAAAAACAGAACAAGACCATGGGAGAGAAGTGCAGACAGAAATGTGTATGAGAAATAACCATGATCTAAGAAAGAGCAATCCTGAGCCTCAGAGCACCTGCAGTGCCATGGTGGGGAAGCGCTGTCCGAGGAGGGCTGTGTCACCCATCCAGAGGCTTGTGTTCCCATCCCAAGGGTCGTGTCCCCCATCCGAGTCCGCAGGTCAGGGACACTGCTCCTCCTGTCCCACTCACCTGTCCGGCTGTGGCTGGAGCCTGGCAGGGAGCTGAGCCCACCTGATCTGATCTCATGTAGCGTTTGCCCACCAGTCACAACCGGTTACAGAATTCATTTTGGAGTGACTGGGCAGGGACAGACCCCTGTGCACCCACAGACTCTCAGTGACAGTAGCACTAGGAACTCAATCACTGCTAATTGCACTAACTTCCTTGGAGCCTGCGTTTAAAATACAGGAGGCTGTGACAGAACACATGAAAGCTCAGCAGTCAAGAAATGTTCTGGTGGAACAGACTCAGCCAGTTTAAAATGTCAACAACTAAAATGTTCAGGGCTTTTTGTTCAGGCTTTATGGATCCATAGTTCAGAACGGACTTAGACATGCAAAAACTGATTTCAGAACAAAAATAACTTTGAATTATGGGACTACAGTAAAAAGATCAGAAGCAATAAATATAATTTTTGAGTGCTCTTCTTTCTCTCCCCACTGTCTGCCCTTGCTATGTAGCTGTCACATCCAGCAGCATGTGTGCTGTGGTCCTTCCCAGCTTTTGAAGAGCTGTAACTTTTGGCTAAGGTTGTATTAAAGCTGATGAGAAAATGTGCATGCACAAAAGGACTAACATGTGCAACTTCTTGCAGGCTCTTGAGTCCCCGTTTGGGACGGGGAGGGTCTGGGTGGGCACATCTGAGCATCCTCTGAACTCCAACTCACCCTGAGTGAGTGGGTGAGCTCGGGGCTGCCACAGCTCTGGCAGGTGACACCACACCTGTCAGGTGATACAGAAACTCTTGCTTTCTAAAAATAGTATTTCCAAGGTGTTTTCACATGCTTTTGCTGTTGGTTAGAGGAGCGGAGCCTGGTGAAGTCTCAGGAAAACCAGCCTAGTTCTGTTCCCCTCATTCTGTCACTGTCTCCCATCCCAGAGCCTCTCTGGCTCTGGTCACTTACTTCCATCATCACCTGTCCCTGTTTTATCAAGTGTTTGTACTGATCTCCCCCAAATGGCCGTCAAACCACAGTTTGAACCTTTCAAAACAACCCAGGTCACTCTGGAAGCGCTGGGACCTCTCACTTAAATCTGCAAACCCAAGATTGCCATTTGAATGCTAATCTAGATAAATGGCACATAGAATTGGTCTGGATTAATATACGTATCAACATAAGCAGAGGTATGCGTGTTCACTGCGTGGGACTGTAACCTCTGCACAAGGTGTTTTTTCATTTCCACCGCATTTTGCTGAGGAGTGTGTGAATGCAAACACTTCCCCGGCTCTCCGTGTGAGTGTATCCGTGTGAGCGGTTCCCCATACCGCGATGTATGTATGTGTAAATTGTGTGAATGTAAATATAGATAGGCCATATGTCCCCAAAGTCCCAAAAGAGCATCTCATGTTGATATGTCGACAGTGTGTTAAGGACCTTCCTAATTAATAACCCAGATTAAAAACCTCTTGGCAATCAATTAAGATTAATGACAGAAGTCATTCTGCCTCCCCCTCCACGCGCATCTCAGGCTGTGAAAACCCCGGGTCGGGAAACTTTAATCCTGTTATCTGCTGCCTCCTTCATCTGCAAAGCCTGGAGATTAGCTCAGCAGCCATTCCCGAATCCCAGCCAGCCGCTCGGACAGCTGCCCTGCCTTGGCAGTTCACGGGGAGGAATAATCTGGGTAGGGTACGGGCACAGACCTGGTGTATCAGTCTCTCCTGCAGCCCACTCCACAAAAAGGGTGTTATGAGGAATTAAGAAATAAAATGTTTGTTCCCTATGAATCCTGCGCAGTGAAACACACAGTGATTACCAGTCCCTGCCCTGCCCACAGAAATGTTTCCTTTAGCTCAGCCTGGGGGGCTGCACTGCCCATGCAGTGGCAGGAAGGTGTGTGACAGCTTTGGCACGTCCGTGCTCCAGCCAGCACTGCTGTTCCTTTCTCCATGGGCACCACCTTGCATTGCCATGGCCTCAGAACTGACCAGCAGCTTTGTTTGTTCCTCCTCTCACTCCTACCAGTGTTCACAGAGGGATGGGTCCCGAAGGCTCCTTTAAAGAGAGCAGCAGACTCATCTGCACCAAGAAAGGCAGTGCCAAGAGCAGCTGCCTATGTAGTTTTGGAAAATATCCCTGTTTTTTCTGACACCAGCACAACATCCTCTCTTCAGCAGGATGGTCCCTCCCACTTCCACTGACTGACAGCAAACCTATCTTCTATGAGAGCCACTCCTGCGGGATGAGCACCTATGGGGCCGCCAGGCCGGACCCTCCTGAGGGCAGCCTCAGCCCAGCTCACAGGGTGAAGCCATGATTCCACTGACCAGGAGCACCCCTCTGGAGGAAGCACTGCTATCCACATGGTTCAGATCCAGGCTTCTTTTGGCCCTTCAGCACGACAGAACTCCGGTAAATTCATGACTGATAACTGTGTTATCTCTTGCCTTTCAGTCACTATTTTAACTAAAGGGGCAGGTGTGTCTTCCAAAAAAGAGGACTTTTTTCCTTTAGGGAGGCCACAGGACAAATATTTTCTGGTATTAAGTACAGTGCTTCACTCAGCAGGAATGCATCACTTTGTGCTGGGGACCAATCCTGAACTCTGGCTAAACAGTGCAGACAGAAAAGAATACTCTTACAGGTGCTTTCCTCCACTTGCTCTAACTGTGAACTGAAGAATTTTAACAGTAATACAGGTCTATTCTGGAAGTTTAAGAGACATTTTTGTGCCAGTTAAGCTCTCCAGTCTATACAAACAAATAACCACTTAACAAATGGCAGTTGCATTATTTTAGCAGGAAACATTTAAGGGAAAGTGGTGCTCCAGCTTCCTTCTCGTACTTAAGTTTTGCATCTCCTTGCAATTGCAGCAATTTAGAAGATCCAGTGTAAACATTGACTTGGCTAAGTGCTACTGAAGTTTCTTTTTTAAAACCCTCAGTCGACAATTTCTTGAGCATAATAATTTCCCCTTTTCACTGAATACACACCACCAAACTACCACTGAACAAGAAGAGTGAACTGATTCTTCCACTGTGACATCAGTTACTGCTGGGGCACTTAGATTTTCAGTCTGGGAAGTGCACTACCTGTAAGCAGCTACAGTAATCTTTCTCCAAGATTACCTGATATGAACGTACTAAGATAACTTGTTATTTCTCTGTGCATTTCACCATTTTGCAGTGATTAAAAAGGAAACTAGAGGAGGAAGTGCAGAAGAACCACAAAGGGACCGGTGACATGGCCCCACCTCAGAGGACTCAGCCCTGTCAGTGTCCCTCACACTGCAGGTAGTGCTGGTGGCAGTCACCATGCAGAATATAATGCTTTTGTGTAATGCAGAGATGCTCAAAAAGTAACAGTTTAAACAGATGTTTGTGTTAACTCTGTACCCATTAATTGCAAAGAACCTTTAAAGCAAATACTAATAGGCTTAAAACTAAAAACAAGTACAAGTGTTTTCCTTTTTAATAGGCTGTTTTGTACATGAAAGTACCAGCTGAAAGCATTCTGCACTTCTGCTCTATTCTGATTCTTTTAGAATGAGCTATAATCCTTTTTCCCTTTTTACCCGTTGCACCTATTTGCACCCTGATAGGGCAAAATCTTCACTACAACTGCCACAGGCTATTTGTGGACTTAAAAGACATTTGCGTGCATAAATGCACACAGGATCAGAGTCTCAGCCACCATCGTATTGTGACAAGCTCAGAGAATCCAGAACCCTGATCACCTTTTGGTGCTAAACTATGAGTTGGAAAATAAACACAAGGATTTAGAGGAAAGACCAGAACCCTGGGGCTGATGCTGTGACTCTGTGTGAGGCTGTGTTCCCAGGCAGCCCTAGACTCCTGGGAAGAGGGGTTCAGTACAGACCCCTAGACACTGAACTGGTTTATGAGAGTACCCCAAACTGCTGTGGCTTAGTCTTCTTTGCCACTTTAATAAAAAAAAGAAGAAAGTCTAGCTAGGAGCATGGACGCAGGGTAATGCATCATTTATAAATTACCTTGTTAGTGCAGAAAACAACACATGGCTCTGCAGCCGAAATCTCCTGCTGCGGACTCGCTCTGTTTGATGGGAGCCCTTCAAAAGCATTGGTGGCTTAATGGAGGCGGTTTGTGGGGACCTCGCTCCGTACCTGCTGTCCCTGTGCCTCGCCGGGAGCTCGGCGGCAGCTGCCGCGGCGTGCAGCTGTCTCTGAAGTGGCTGCGTGTCCTCAGCCCCAGCACAGGCAGCCTGCATTGGATCTGTGTTTGTGCCTGAGGCGAGCTGGGGAGCGCAGCTGTGTCCACCCCGCGCTACCTTTGGTGTTTGGGCCCCCGGGCCCCGCGCCGCCCCGACCTGCCCCACGCGCTCCTGCAGCTGCCGCCGCCCGCGCTCCCACGGCACCGGGCCCGCCACAGCTGTGCCCACAACCTGCCCGCTCGCACCTGTGCCGTGCCTGCCTCAAACAGCGTGGCTCGGACGACTTCAGCCACCATCAGAGCCTCCCGGAGCAGCCCGTGCTGCTCCGAGCCACCCTCGGCACCGCCGGGCACGTGGCACCAGTGGGACAGGACAGGGAGGCAGGAACAGCTTGCTCTGCTTTGATACTTCATGCCTAAATTGCAACTGCTTGATCAAGGACTCAAATTCAGCAATGAATTCTTCTACAAGTGGAAGTACTGAGTTCTTAAACAATAAAAGAAGGAAGATTAAATAGAACAACTCCACGACTGCTGTTTCCAAGGTAAGTGTTGCGTGTCTCGCCGAGCACACACATGCACTGACACAAACTCAGGGGTGCACCACGGCATCCCCACCCAGCACCTTAGGAACAAGGAAAAATATGTCATTTTTTCCCCAAGATACTCAACACCATGCAGACACAGAAATGGCACTCTTGCAGTGCCACAGGTCACACCCGACCCACCATTTGTTTAGTACAAATCCCACTCCTTTTTCTAAGAGCTATCTCTCTGTTTTCCACAAACCGAGGTGCTAGCCAGTGTTCCTCCTGTCAGGCCCAGAGAAGTCAGGTGTCTGACTGCAAAATGGCTCAGCAAAGCCTTCTCGAAAGGCAGTCCTTACAGTAATTCCCTGCCTTTAGGGTCAGAAATCCCCAAAACAGGGCCTGACTGACACTTTTTTTAGCCTTTTCAGGCACCACTTCTGCTGTGTTCCTGTTTACATTGAGTTTACCTGTTAAACTGTATTGTGCCAGGTATTTGGTGTGTAGATTCGCTGTTGTTAATGCTGCTCCATGTCACACGTATCCTTCATGTGTACAGTGAATAACTAGCCAAGGTAAGAACGCTAACACTTGGCCATTCTGCCTCTTCTACCAGTTGTCTTAATTAATTCTCACCTTCTCTTCCTTTACAACAGCACTGAACTTCATACCAGGAAAATAATCAAAATTCTCATTACCTCCCATTCTACCACAGGTAACTCCTCCCCCTTAACCCCTCTCATTCTTTTATGTCACTTTTATGTTGTATGTTGCATAAACAAGGTTCCTGCACACTTGTGCTCTGTGGTACATGTGATTGTGATCTCTTGCCATCCCATTTAAAGGGAAGCATTTGTTCCTGTGGCTCTTCCCAGGTGCCACAACCAGTAAGCTGAGTGATCCCAGGAGATGTGAAATGCCTTGATGATCAATCAGTTCCCAAGATAACTGCTGACATTCAAAGTGATACTCTTCTAAGGACTAGCCATCAGAAATACCCAATCTGGCCTCACTTCACTATCAAAGGTGCAAACAGCAGCTCTGCATCCCCATCAGAGCAGCCTTTGGGGGAGGCTTCTTTTTCCGGGGTCATGAGTGTCTCAGGAGAAAGGATGGTCTGAGAAACACATTTCCTCACCTTTTGTTCTGTGAAAGGTGCCTTTGGTATGGAAGTGCAAACCTCCAGGAAGCAACTTGCATGGATGTTAGCAGTGTCACATAAATTTGATCCAGTTTTAGCATGCTGATAGGCAGCCTCTGCTCTTACAGCCAGCTGGTTCTGAGAGAGATCTGGGTGTCTGCACAGAGTTATTACCCTGCATGAGGTGTGGGCTGTGTTGCTGTTTTCCAGCTCCCACCACCATTCCCTCTGCCTCTGGGAGACCTGCATTGGTGCCATGTCTCTAGGCCGGTGTGATGCACCTCTCACTGCATTGATTGCCCAGTGTGTTACTTTCCTGCAGTGCCACACTTTTGTCTCTCTCTTGCCGTGCCCAGAGCTGCCCAGCCCAGCCGTCCCTTGCCCGCCCCGCGCCGCACACCAACCTCGTCTCCTTGCTGGGGCCGCATCAGCGAGACTCTGTCGTACTGCCGCCGCAGCAGCGCCCACAGCGCGTCAAGCCGGCCCTGCGGAGACAGCACGGGCGTCTGTCAGCGGGGAGCACACCTCACCTGCACCGGGACTGGCCACAGGGATCCCAGGGACACTGACTGCCAGGACACAGCCAGGTCAGCACAGTGTCAGCCTGGGCTGCCTCACCCACAGCACGCTGTGGTGCTGCTCCTGCCCACCTGGAATGCCAGGAAGGGCACTCACCTAACGCACCTGCTCCCTGCTCGGAGCCATCTAGGAGTTGTGCTCTGTCTGCCATGGCTTGGAATTGATTGCCACACGTCCCTATAGAGTTTATCCCACGGGTGTGTGCTTGTTTTACAGCACACACTCAGGCCCTGTTGGGCGGGACACACACACCAGCTCTGCTGCGAGTCAGGAATGTCCTGCTCCACATGGATGGTTCCAGGGCTTGCCTGTGTGTCTGGACAACATGGCTTCAGGCTTGCTGGGGGTCAGAAAGGACTGACAGGGAGTTGGGAAGACAGAAGTATCCCTGCTCCCTGCTACACCTGTGTGTTCTCTGCTCTTACTTCTTAAAGCAAGGTATTTACAGACCCACCCTCAGTATGTCAGAAGCGCTTGTGACGGGTTTGCAGGTGACTCAGGGCACTGTTATTATGAGCCAGGAAAAACGATTCACTTTCCGTCAGATTTCTTCCATTACGTTGTTTTATGTAATTTTTTGCTTTTCTTGTTTTGCAATGAGTGTGCGTGTTTAAAACTTAGTGTTAACAGCTATAAATTGTGTAGTTTTGGGCTTAATTAGCTCTACTTTGAGATAAACCAAATGCCAAGGAAGCCCTCATAGATTTTAATGCTCTCACTGTACAATATGTCCCTTTCTGGGGGAAGGCAAACAGAATGTGGCAGTAATGATCAAGTACTGCATTTAGGGCTAAAAACTGCTCCTGCCATTCATGCTGAGTAGGTGTTCCCTTTGAGAATAGCACATCACGCTTGAATGGGAACACTTGGAAAATACTGCACAGTTCAGCCTGCGTAAGGCTGGCAAGACAGACAGAATCCAGCCTTTATAATAAATCATACCAAGGACTGAAAAGATTACCTTGATTGGCGTGTACCACTTCTGCTGCATGGCTGGTGAGGTAGGCTTTGGTTTAGGTGGTTTAGGGTGAAAAGGTTCTTCTGGTTCTTCTGGGAGTTTCACCACAGCATTCTTTGCTTTTTCCAACCTGGCCCCTTCTTCCGTGGAGCCTTTGTCACCCCAGCGCACCTGAGGAAAGGCAGAGTTCAGGTGTGAGTGCACTGCATGCACGGGGCAGGGAAATGCTGCAAGTAACAGAGGGATAAGTTTGGAAGAAGTTCTGGATAAACAGGAGGGGAGGTACTGAGGAAAACATTACCTCTTCATTATTCTTAGTTAAATATATTTGTAAATGAGTCTCTCAGTGGTGAAAAGTCAAGAAAAATACTGAAAGAAAATTCCACCATGCCTCACACCGGCTGTACAGGAGAAAAGGAATCTGGGAAGCCTTCTCTAAGTAAGGATGTAAAAATCTCATTTCCAGTTCTGATTTATCCTAAAATAAATACCAGACCTTGTGTCTTTCACTGTGATCAATGGTGGTTGTTACGTGGTTGTTAGAATGTATTTTAAACCACTTAGAGATAGAAGGTGGATCCCTCACTGATAAAATTACCTTCTCCTTCAGATTAAAGCCACTTCACCCAGAGGAAACCAGGATTGGTGAAGTCTGACAATCCGATTTTGACATAAAATGTATTGACTGTAATGAGTGGGGTCTGGCAATGCCATCACAGAACTTTAAAGCAATGCCAAAAGACAGAGCAAGAAGAGCAAACGGCACTGCCTAAGCTGTGGGACTGCCACAGAGGAGTGAAGCTAGTGGGGAAGGCAGGAGTGGATGGGTAACTGCCCCGAAAGGAAATGTAGGAGCAGTAAGGAGAAGGGTGCTGGATCATTTGCTCCTTTTCTCCATGCAGGGAAGCTGCTAGAGCAATCAAGTTGCTGGAGGAACAGCAGAAGAACAGAGGACAGAGAAGCAGTGAAAACCAGACAACTGTGTTGCCACACAGACTGCAAACAGGGAAGAAATGTCATGACTAGTTTAGCAGTTTTGTTGCTGGCCATAGCACAGAAACCACCTCTAACTGCCAGGTGAGGAATGACCTCCTTTGGACTGTGTTTGCTTTCTCTCTCTTCTCTGCCCTGCATTCTCTCCTGAGCCAGGGAGAGGTGTGAGGTCCTGCTCTCCCAGCAGCCTGAACTGAGCCCGTTTCCCAAGCCCCTGTCAGTGACACTCTGCAGGGCAGAGGCAAAGCTCCCCAGTCAAACCCTGAGTCACTCACCATGCAGTGCCAACCAAAGCTGTCAGTGCTCTGGGGTGCCAGAGAGGGACAGCGCCACAGCCCCACAGAACAGGGGCCCTTCGAATTCCCGTGACTGCACTGGCACCAGTTTCAGATGGTTCACATCTTTAGCCCTTAGTCCTTCACAAAATTCCTACCACAGATGAAAAGCTTTTCTAACCTAAGCATAATGTTCTGTTCTCTTTGTATTTTTGCCATGGACTGAACATGCATTTCTGTGTGGTCCTGATTTTACTTGTGTTGAGGAGGTTTCTGTCAGGTTTCTGTTCCATTGTGCAAGATCCCATTTACAGACTGGAATGGCTTAAACCCTGGAACCACTTCTGGAGCCTATCATGGCTCCCCTCAGAAATCCAGACTTGTAATTCTTTGTGTTGGAAAGCATTTGCTAGTTTGCCTCTGAAAAACACTGCACAAAATGGTTTTTTTGTGAAATCTGAAGCTCTTCTAAATTAGCAATTCTGAACTGCTGAAGGAAATGCATATAAGCAACACAGCTTCAAACCTGCATGTTCTGCTGCTGCATTTAAAAAGATCTAGAGCAAAACTGATTCTCTGGCCAATACCTTTAAAGTTTCATCAAGACACCTCAGGATGGCCTAGGTGGGTGTTTCAGAGAGAGACAGCTTCCTGGACTGCAGTTAAAAACTGCTTTGCACATTCCATAGAGGCTGACTTGACTATAAAACCTGCCATAAGGATGTGCCCATAAGGATGCACATTCTTCATTCTGTTTTAATTAACATGATGCTATCATGTCTCTTCAAAGACAGGCACTGTTGTCGCTGCGAGTCCCTCTGAGATCAGGCCTCTCCTCAGCGTCACCATTGTCAGCGCATTTGGCTGGCCCACACTTGGGGGACTTATGTTTCGCTGTAATTCCTTCCAAAACATGCAGAAAAGGCTCTCACTCTCTCTTTCTCATTAGCTTGATGGAAAGAGCATGTCTTGAGGCAGCTATTAAAAGTCCCAGTCAAATGGAACTACTGAAAGCCGTTCTTTCAGAGGCAAGGTCAAAATTGCTCGATATGGTAAAGAATTTTCCAGGGCTTATGCCAGTGGGAAGACAGGCACACATCATGGCCTTGTATTTTCAGTACACTTTCAGTCTTTGTTTCCACACTTGCAGCCTCAGAGAGCTCGGGTTTGAGGGTGATCACCAGATTATACCAACCTCCATCCTCTTAATTCCCCCAACTCCTCTTCCACCGTAGTAGGAAGCATCAACTGTAGGCCACTTCTTGGTAGGCAAGGGCTCCTGTTCTTCTTCCTGTCAGTACATTCAGATGATATTTACTTCAAAAAGATACCTACACACACACACAAAGTGTCTTTTCAGTATGTTTCACTGGAGTTCACAGAGACTAAGTTTGCCGCTGTTGGATGTGAAAGGGGCACAAACACCAGCAGAGCCTCCAGTGCATTATTGCTCCCAGGTGGGAGAGAAATTCCCTTGTGAAGTTCATAGTGTCTGGAATGCCAAAGCTGGGGGAAAATGCTGCTCAAGTTCTACATGAATCTTTAGATGTCGTACAAGGATGATTCAGTCTTTCTGCTCGCACTGCAGAATGGGAAAAACAATGTCCAGCTATCTTGGGATAAAGGCTCTAAATGTGTCTGTCGCTATGGGCCTTAATTCAGGCCACACTGAGCTGAGACAGAGCAGAGACCTGGACTTTGGCCACCACATTCTCAGCAGCACCCAGACAAGGGTGCTGGGTGCGCAGAGTGCGGGGAAGCACAGGAGTGGCTCCATGTAAGCAGTGTGATGAAATTAGAACCATCAGACTGTACCTCTTTCGGGGCTGGTGGAGGTGGAGGGGGATCCTTGATGACCTGAAAGAGCCAAACATAGAGAAGCATAAGGAGCTGCACTGGCAGCGGCCAAAAGGCAAGAGCACATGGTAAGAGTGAACTGTTTCCACCCATGCCCCCCATGTCTGCTGCCAGACTGGCAGCTAGCACTGCCTGGTCCCCAGGGCATTGACCACCAAGGCCTTCTGGAAATTAACACCATCCATCTGACAGAACATGCCATCCCTGGCCTGCAGACACTCTGGGCAGACGTGTCTGCCACTGCGCTTCCTGGCCGGATGAGCCCCAGCCACTCTCAGTAACAGCCAGTGCCGAGACCCCATGGAGTTCATTAGCGATCCCGGAGGAAGAGCATCCGAGGCCTGTGTGAGGGCCTGCGTGGCCGTGGGCCAAGCTGCTGCTGCTGCTGCTGCCATGCTGCTGGATAGTCTCTGGCCCAGTGACAAGTGTGAAATGCCTTCTGGCAGCTCAGGCTTCACCTCTGGACGTCCCAGACACTTCCGCGGCTCTCACAACTGAGGCCTGCAGCTCCTGACTCTGCAGGGCCTGCAATGGAGTCGTGCTCCCACACTTCTGACACTGCTGCCAGGATCATCCCTTACACCTCTTTATTTAAACCTCTCCCTACAGCCTCTTCCTGTTCCCCTTGTCACATCCACACTGTAAAGCTCAAGGAGTTCCCAGCACTGACAGCCTCGGTAGGGTAGAGGGAGGCAGGGACCCCCTTCAGTGATTCAGGTGAAAACTGAACTCACAGCTGTTCCTCCACGAGAAAAGCAGGTGTCTAAGCTAAAAATAAGTACTTTGGTGACATCAAGTCATTTTTTTGGGCTTGAATATTGCCTAGAAATGACTAAAAACTATCCCATGAATATAAAGGAGTCTGTTTCTGCTATGCCTTTGTATGATACAAACATACCTAAAACTGTCCATGCTGCCAAACACCTAAATCTCCTAATACAGACAGGATTAAGTACCTTAATTGAAATATGCCTTGTTTTATCCACTCTGTGCTATTAATTATAGCACTTTAATTTACCACTGCGTATAAACAATATCACTGCAGAGATGGTCAGCATAATACATGAAAGAAACACATTTTTCTTGACCAATAATCAAGACTTTTCTGTCTTGATTTACATTTTAACTTGCAGTGCCACCAAGACAGTTACTGGTTACTGCCTTAACAAGCTATGGACTTTTAGCACTACATACAGGAATTCTGCCCAGTAGGAGAACTAAGTCGTGGCACTCTTGGAACCAGTTTTCCACAGCACTCCAGGTTTAAGATATGGAATTGTTCATAAGGCAGGCTCAGAGTGCTTTGGGCGGATTGGAAAGTCAGCTATGGATTTTAACCACACTTCTGTTTGCTGCTATGATGTTGCAAAAACTTTCCAGAAATTATTTTCCTTTAAATAGTTCTCCATACTTTTTCTTCCCACCCATCAGGAGTTTCCAGATTACTTAGCAGAAATCAATTGTTTAATTAGTGAAACATTCCTGAGAGATACCTGGATGCTGAACAGGATTTTCCAAGTCAATTCAGAGACTGGAAATGGTAAACCAGGACTTTTGCTCCATGAAGGGCCACCTTATCTCACTTAATTCCTGTCCTTATTTCTCTTTTGACTGTCTCTAACCATTATCTCCAGTAATTTATTTCTCTGCCAAGCCTGCAAGCTGCACAGAGGAAAGGCCTCCTAGGCAGCAGATTTATATAAATCCACATGAAATGGCATTGTCACTCTGCTTTCTATAGTTGTGTTACTCTGAAACCTTGCAGTCTGATCACAGGTGGCTTTTGCCCAGCAAACTTCTCCATGGTGTGGGATGGAGATCCCGTGGGCCCTGTGCCCATTGGAATGTAGGAATCACAATTTCCAGCCCAGAGAATCAAGGGAAACCTGATTTGTTGACTTCTCTGTGGCTTCCAGAGGCAACAGTCAGTGGCAGCTTTTGCTTGACTCCCTAAGCAGAGGACCCTAAACCTGTGCCAGCTCCTGAGCTCCCTGAAGTTTGAGCGGAAACCTGATTTGAAGCCAACAAATCCATTAATTAGCTGTTATTTCTAATGGCTCCAGAAAATGAAACTTGTTTTAAAAGTGACAGTGGTGTGAGAAAATAATCTGCTTTGAATAGCAGCTCCTCACCCCGCTGACAGCACTGGAATGTCAATGCCTGCATCCTTATGCTTCCACAGGCTCACACACTCACACACTCAAATCACACGTGCACACATAAGGATTATTTTCAGTCGCATGATATTCCAAGTGAGATCAGTAGAAAGCTGTTTATAAAGAATATAAATCTGAGGCACCTGTGCAGCTCTGCATGGAGCTGCATGCAGAACTGCACATAGGAAGATGACAGTATTGTAAATTAACTTTTCCTGAGCTGGATTCAGATTGTTTAAATGCAGAAGCCTCTGAGAAAACTGCTGTCTTATCATCCCCATGGAGAGATGGGCTGCTTCCTCGTTTTGTTTTATCATCAGCCTCTCCAGGCAAGGCTCCATCTCATTTAGAGAGTTGCAAGGAATGAAGGTTTGAGTTTGGAGAAGAGCCGATTTCTTCAAAATAAAGAAGAAGAAGTTGGTGCTTGAGGCAGCAGTGCCTCTGATCCACTCATTAACACTTCCCCACTGCTCTGTGATGTGGGCATTAGGAGATGTCAGCACGGAGCCTGCAGCCAGCTTGCTGCGATCATATGTTCCATAGCGAGGGACGAGTGACAGAACTGTCACACTGACATACTGTAAAGGGCGGGAGGAATAAGGAAAAGGAAGAGGAGTCCCCCTGCCCCACCCTGGGAGTGTCCATGGGCCTCACAGCACAGAATGCTGCCGAGACCGAGTCCTGGCCAGGATGGAGCTCGGCCCGTGGGCAGGGGTAACGCACCCGCCGGGCTCCGGACTCTTGTTCTGCCCACAAACACCCTGTACCTCTTTCTTCTGTCAGATTCTGACTCCTCTGCTCCTTTGTCCCAGGAAACCAGGCACTGCCAGGGAAGCAGACCCGGAAGGAAGGAAGAACAGGTCATGCCTGGACCTAATGCTGCTTCTCTCCATGAGGACACTGCCCTGAAGCCCAGGACTACAGAGCCACAAGGGGCTGTTCCAGGTGATGTCCGAGCCTCAGGGGCAGGAGAGAGGGGCAGGAACAGAGGCACAGCACAAGAACCCAAGGAGCAGCCAGTAAGACCAAAGAAAGGGTCAGTATTTGGCAGTAGGTTCAGTGCAATAGCATGTGGGTTTGGAATTCAGTATCGTAGCAGAGGCCTAAAATTACCTTTTCTTTTAAAGAAACAAACAGTATCCATGAGAGGTGGGAGGAAACCACAGAGGACATGGACACTTGAAGTGCTGTGGTTTTGTATGGCTGGAAAGTAATACTATAGAACTATGCATTGGTTTGTCTTTTATTGTAAGATTTGGGCTTTTGAAACCAGTAAATGTGAAGCTGGTTTATGAATCGAGGTTAGGCAGTTATTTTAAATTATGAAAATAGGAAACTTTCTTCTTACTGATTTCCAATGTCCCTTTTCCACAGCAAGGCTCATGATATAAAGTGGGAGCAAAGTGACTGACAGAAACCTCCCTGTATTTCTGATGCTGGGCCTGTGCCGTGGAGAATGAGACACGAGAGAGGCTTTTTATTACAGAAGAGGTCATTGTTCTCGTCTCAGGAACCCCAGACCATGGGGGTGCAGATGGAGGCTGAGGACTTCCCGCCCTCGGACAGCCTGGGGCCCCACGGACCCCCCGGATTATGGGAGCTGCACATGGACAGGTGAGAAGGCCAGTTCCTCTCTGCCCCACATCCCACAGGCCCCAGACAAGACCAGGAATACAGACCAGCCCGGAAGCAATCTCTACTTCCCAAGTCCTCTGTGCTGTCGTTGAGCTGGATGAATAATAAACTTTCCCCATTTAACCCCCCCACCAAGGAATGCCAGGAGTCAGTGCTGAGCAGTGCTGCTGCTGGGGATAAAGAGATGGATGTGTGCAGGGATTATGAAGACGATAAGGGATTTCCAACTTGTGAGCCCATAATGGACTACAAATACCAATTTAAGTGACAGCACTTTTAAATTGGTCCTTGATTTCAGGGTAACATCTGCACACCATTATGGTCACCCCATCTCCAGGAACAGCACCATGCTGGTGCTGGTTCCCACACGTGCAGCTCACAGGCAGGCAGGGGCTCTGTCCAGAGCGCAGCCCCAGTGCTGGGGCTGGTCTCCCCATCCCCTTCCTGCCTGTCACAAGCCCCCCGCCCCAGCTGTCTCACGTCCCGTGTTGCTCCCCTGTTTCCTGCGGGATCTGTGTTTCCCACCCCTGACTCCCAGTGCAGTGGCTTTTCCCCACGGTCTGTACTTACCACTTTGCAGCACAGGGGCCAGAACCACCAGAGCAGGCCGAGTGCCACCAGCAGCAGCAGCACGAGGACGGCAATGAGCGCTGCCACACCACTGGACTGCAGAGAGAGCAGGGACAGCGTCAGCACGGGCTGCACAACTCTGCCTGGCTCACACACTCACCCCAAAGCCCAGGATTAGTTCTGCTCAAGTCAGGGATGCATTCTCACGTGAAACCGCTATAAAACTGATAATCCTGAGATCAGAATCAGGCCAAGCTAGATGAAAAGGGAGAGTGCATTGACTGCTAAGGAACGAGCCATTAGACACAGGCAGGGGAAGTCTCCTCAACCTGCGGATGAGAAGTGGCCTTTTCCTCCATGAGGACACAGGTCTGTATGGACTGGGAGTGAGGGGTAGATTTTAAGGCATCTCCAGTAACAGTACACATCCAAGGCTTTTATGCTGATCGCCCACACACCTGTACAGAGTGTGGCACACTAACTCCCTGCAGCAGTGCTGTTTGAACCTGGAACACTGCAGGAGTGCTCCTGCTTCCAGCAACACTTGTTGTAATGGAGAACTGAGCAGCCCAACTCCCACGCACCCCACACCTCCAACCCACTTCCTCTGGCACTTTTATTCCTATACTTGGGGTTTTAGAAAAATACTGACAGAAACGCAACAGTGACCTTAGGAAAACAGAAGTTATTCAGACTTCAGGTGGCAAAAAAGGAAAGGAGTGACCCAGAGAAATGCTGAGGCTGGAGTACAGCATGAGTAGTTCTGTCCCGGTGAGAAGGGTTGTACTGGAGGTGGAACGGAGCCGTATCCCCATGACCAGGTCGGTGCAGTGAGGCACACGGGTATGATGGGTGCCTCAGTGCCTAATGCTGTGTATTTTTGTTTGTTTTCACTGCAGCAATGTGTGTTTGCTGGGAGGCTGCAACTTGTAACTCATCTCCCAGCCAGCCATCAGCTGCTCAGCTCCCAGAATTAGTGAGCAGTTCTAGCAGTGACCCATTTCTGGAGCTGCCCATCTGCTACTATGGAAACAGCAACTCCTGTGTGGAGCTGCCTTTGCTGCAGCACAGGCCAAGAGCAGAAACCAAAAAGAGACAAAAAGGGCTGATGAGAAGCATGGCAGCTCTTCCTGCCCATGCACATCTGTACCCCTCTGCTTCCTGCCAGCGCAGGCTGTGACCACAGTGCAGCACAGTGGGAAGGCCGTGCCCAGCACTTCACTCTGATCTGCTCTGCATCAGGGCTTTGCTGTTACCTCTCCGTGCACTCCCAGCAGCTCTTACAGAGGCACAGACTCACCACATGCTGCCTTCTCTGCAAGGGCTGAGGTAAAGGCAGTCTGCAGCTGGGCTGCAGCAGGCTCCTGGGTGACTGCCCTCAGTCACCGTGCTTGGGTGTAAGGCTGGGATGTTGCCCAGTAAACTATGAACTGTGAATTGGGGAGTGTGTGTTCCTTCAGCTCCCAGCTCAGTCTGGCTTTACCTCCTCAAACCACAAGGCTGCACTGAGGCTCTGATTTCTGCTGTACCAGTATTGAGGTTTTAAACGAATAGAAGAAAAATGCCATTTTTTCTCTTTTAGGTTAGTGATCTACAGGCAAAAGCAATCCTGTTGGAGAAATGCAGGCTGACGAGCAGAAGGGACTGTTCTCCATGCTCCACGCCTGATGGGAAAGCTGCTCTCAAGTCACACTTCAGATGAGACACATTTAAAGGCACACGGTGCCCATGCACAGCACGTGTTAAACACTGGGGGCTTGTGTCTCCCTGCACAAATCCCAACTGTCCTGCCCACGTAATGGAGAGCAGACATGCAAGACTAGAAAATTGTATTAATGTATTGATTGTATAAAGGTACTAAGTTCAAACAGTCACTCTCTGCACAAGGGTGTGGTTTCTCCCAGAAGCAGTTTTAACTCTTTTCCGTAACCTGTGATCAGACTCAGCAGGATGTTCACCCTGCCTTACCCCCAGGTGCAACTGGGGTGCTCCAGCCTGTGCTTGGACTGCCTGTCTCCCCAAATTAACAGAGTTAAGAGCCTGCACTCGTTACTCAGGCTCCAGAGTTACGGAGCATCAGTACCCTCCTGCAGGACTGTAACCACCCTCCACACCCAGGCTGAAGTCCCAAGGTTCTGCCTACTCTGCTCCCCCTCCCTCCCTCAGGGAAGCCATGCTGGAATGGGACCCCCGGTGACTGTGTCACACCTGCCCCTTGGGACATGGTTATATTTACAGCGAGCAGGTCTCTGAGGGCAGGGAAGCCTCCCAGTATTTTGAAAGCCACAGCTTTCCACGGGGAAGTGGAATCAGAGATTCCCCGCACTGAGAGGTCTCACAATGGCCAAGCCCTAAGAGAAAAGGGATTTGGGAATTTTACACAGGATTGTGGTGGTCTTTTACTTACACACTCCGAAGCGGTGATGGTTAACGAGCTGGACATGAAAGACTGGCCTTCCTTCAAACTCACCAGAACCTCCAGGGTTCTGCAAAGAGAGAGAGAAAAAACATGAGCGACCGTGGAACAGTCAAGAAGGGCTCACACCTGCTCCAGAGGCTCCTGTACCTGAAGCCTCTGCTCTACAGAGAGTGTCCCCAGAGGGGAAATGGAGGCCTGTGCTTATTCTTGTTTGGGAGCAAGTTTGGTCTCCTTGACAGAGCTATATGAGTAGAGACTATCCCTCTCCTCTTTTCCGTGCAGCATAAAATACTCCCAAAAGTTTTACATAAAATAAATTGAAGTTCAACTGTAAAACCAGCATTGTTTTGTCTGTTCCATAACCGTCTCTTTAGTCACATGCAGGCATTATGGATAAAAATGTCGGATAATTATAGATGGTCAGGACTTGCTATAAATAGCCCCAAACACTGCATACAAATGGTATGTGGTTTACATTTTACAAATTAACCCTACAAGAAAACAACACATGGTGGATGTTAAACAGAAGAAGACTCTTCTCTGGCTTGGATTCCCAGGATTCAGACAGTTTATATTATGCATAGATGTAATTAAATAAAAATATAGATATCCATGAACTAAAATGATTAATCATTTATACCATTCTTACATGTCATGAGTTTTTATTCTGGCACAAACGCTTTAGTCAATATGGAGTTCAAAGCTATTTTAACTAATTTGGCTAATTTCTTCTTCATTGGTAGCAAAAATGAAGTGAGTTGCTTCCACTAAACTAATTTTTAAATTATCTGTGTCATGAATAATTGATCCAACAGAAAGAATAACTCTAATTTCTTTCTAATTATTACTGGAATAAGTGAATCAGAACAGATAAAAAAAAATCAATTCTCTTGCAGCACACTAAATAAAACAAGCTACACCAGAAATTTTGTCAGACGTGAATTTTTTTTAAGTGTGGTGCTTTTTATTGTTTTTAATTCCAGTGTTTTGCTTTGGCACTGCAATGAGGAATGCTGAGGGAAATTCCAGCATGAAGATTCTGCTCAGGTTTGGCCAAACACTCCCCTGATTGCAAGGCAAGAGTGTTTCCTGCCTTCCCTGGGGGAGAGCAGGACCCCCCTGTCGAGTGGCTCACACACTCCTGCAGCCTCCCTACTGGCCCTGTGTGCCCTGGCAGCCTCCTGAGTCCTGCCTGGAATGTCACTAGTGAGGAATCAGGCTGTCTTTGCTACGAAATGGAGCAAAACAAAAACCTGCAACACATCTGGATAAAACACGTAACCCACGCTAAAGAAAAGGATCGTTCCCAGGTAACTTGGGGATCTTGACAAGTCCTTAAGCTCGCTGGGATGTATGAAAAATTGGGTATAATAGCAAAGATTTCCAAGTGGACTAGAGCCCATGATTGCACCTTAGTGTTTGGTACACAGGGCTGGGATACATAATTGTTAATAATTATAATACATAATATCTGGGATTGCATTTCCCAGCTCCAGTGCCATGTGCCACCCTGTGCCTGCAGCTGTTTGTCCCCCAGCTCCCGCTGTCAGCGCGCTGACAGATCCCAGGGAGCAGGCTCACTGAGCAATGAGCTCCAGCACAGGCACACTGCGGGAGAACAGCCCGCTGCCCGACCCACTCCTGTCCTGATACACCGCTGCAGGGATGAGCCACTGGAGATGTCACTGGAGTTGATCATACCCGCTCAGTTCTGGAAGCCACAGAGTGAACTCACACAGATAATTACCTCATCTTCAAAAGGATGAACCTGTCAACACACAAAAGCACTCCTTCCCTGAGACTGTCATGGCTGTAGGGGATACCAAACGTGTTCTTTCATTTCTTCAGCAGCCACCTGTTTGCTGGGCTGTGTGTACTTGCCATTCATACAAACACTGCCCTTTAAACCAGAATCCCAGAAGGAAGTGTCCTGTTTCTGCTGCTCATTCACACACAGCCCAGAGACAGACACAGACACAAACACCTCTAGTGTTTACCAGCAACTGTCCACGTGTGTGAGGCTTTTAGCTCAGCACTCTGCAGAAACTGCAAATATTTTGAGAAGAAAACAATATGCAGCAGCCATGCCATTTCCTGGGCCTTTCAGTTCCCACTGGTGACAGTCAGTGTTGTCTGAGGGCTGCATCCCTTCAGCAGAGCTCAGAGCAGCCAGGTCACCAGGGAACGTTCCTGTCCCTGAAGCCAGGCAGCCCTCGGGAACAGTCCTGGTTCTCCAAGGAAGGGTTGGGCTGTACTAGTTTTGTACCAGCACAGAACCCAGCTGAGGGCTGAGCTCTGGAAAGCCCTGGAAAGCTCTGGGAAGCTCCCACAGCTTCCCTCAGGACTTCCCAGATAAACCCCCAAGATTCGGGCAGTGTTCTGCAGCACCCCAGGAGCCCTCCCACTGCTGCCTGGCACCAAGGACATGCGGAGTCGAGCGGCTCCTCTCCATGTAGGCAGACACACAAGGCTGCAGGAGCCAGGCTCCAGGGAAAGGCAGCACAGCCTTTCTCACACCTCCTCAAAACCCCAACAGTGCCCAAAGCCAGCAGCTATTCAGGGCTTGGAGCCAGGACGCTCCTTCCCATCTTCTGCTCCCTTCAGACACAGCACTTGAGTGAAGTGGATTCAAAGAGCTGGCAAATGAGCACGAGTAATTACTGTGCTGTGCAGCACAAACCCTATTTCTCTGCCTCTACCTCAGCCCCAATGTGCACTTTTCCAGTGGTCTGTACTTCAAACCCATTTCACTGTACTAGGAAAAACTGGCTTTCATTTACAGTTCACAGCCCTTGCTCCATGTGGAAGGGATTTTCCTACCCTTTGTCCGTGCAGTGTTACTTCTTGGATGGGAATCAATCCTGGAAAACTTAGTCTGAAAAGCACTTTTTAAAAATGTTCTGATTTCTGACCAAAGGTAACCACAAGACTCTTGCAACTTTAAGCTGGCCCATCACCCGTTCTAATAGACAATTTACCAAAATATGTAACTCAAGGCAAACCAACAGTTGCAGTTCTTTCCTTCATGCCCACTGCTGGTTTATTGTGACAGCAGAGGGATGTGGCCCACTGCCATATGTCCCTGCAGCTCTGGGCTAAAGCCTCCCATTCCCTGTGAAATACAGCTGATATTTCCATCCACAGTAACCTATTTGCAAAGTATTCATTTGCTCCTTACTTTATAGGGAGCCACTAAAAGACTACCATTTTATGACCCATTAAAAAAATGAAAAAATTAAATACAATTGTGAAAGACATTTGCTGGAAGTAATACATAATTTACCTCCAATTTTCACGCACTGAAAATTAAACTGGCAACTGCTCAAAAAGTTACTAAAATTATGGTGACAAAGGTATTTCAGAATCAAGTGCCTGCATTAAAATAGCAAAAATGCTGTACATAATAGGAGGGAAAAAAAAGGTCTATGTATTTAATGGACGCTCTCCCTTCCAAGCCCTGCCTTTGGATTACTGGATAGCTTAACTGTGTGGGCTCCATTTGACCAATGTCACTTTGAAACCCTTGGCACTGCTTGCTGGGGCACAACTAATATTCAGCCCTCCCTTCTCTCCAGCCCAAGCAGAGAGCCTAAGGCCAGTTGCATAAGGCAGGGAAAATTCCCCTGGAGCAGGGCTGCAGCCCTGCCTGCCACGTTCAGTGCGGTCCCACTGCGCCACAGGCCGGCTGTGCCTGGGGAGCACTGGGACCAGTTTACTCCAGTCGATGGGAACTGTGCTGGAGACAGGACATGACCTGCAGTTGGGATAAATGGTCAGAGGTGTTTTCTTCCCACCAGTCACACAGACATAAAAAGGAGAACTGAGTATTCCCTGAGGACAGCAAAACCTGCTAATCATGGAAATCATTATGGCATTTGGGGATTCTGGTAAAGAATTAGTATAAACTCTTCCCCTAGTCTGTCCTGGTGTAGCTTAGCACTTATACAAATTCAGATTATGGTTCTTTAGGATGCTGTCCTGTTAACTTCAGAACCCTTTATCTTTCCCAGCCACATGTGCAATGTACTGGCCGTCTGGGCTTAGCTTTCCATGGGAATGGACACAAGTGCAGAGAGAGAGCCAAAATTTCACTGCTGGGAAATGCTAGGGAATGTGAGAGAACTAGAAGCTAGCGAGGAATTAGCTCTGATCTCATGGAATGACAGGAACCTGCAATAAGAGGGTATGAAATGTCATTATTATGTTAAATTAGACTATTAATTCAGCTCGGGATCCTATGGCCACCGCATAATGTGCAGCACTTAGTTCTGCTCACGTGCTCTTCGCTAACGCTCTGGGAACACTGTGTGCCCTAGGAGGGACGTGAAGGACTGTGCCAGAAATTACTACTGATCCTAACACCACAGCCATATGGCTGAGGGGGCAGTTAGCCTATACAATTCATTGAGGATGTTTCCATCTGTGAATAGTTCCCATTATAACCTAATTGTGTCAAACTAAATGCATTTCTAAAATATTTTCAGAAGTTAACATTTATAACAGATATTAAGCCTAATCCAGCCCTATTTTTGATTTCCCCCCACCTGTGCTTATCTCTCTGGCTATTTTGGAGGGGAGAAGTTGTCCCGTGTGAGTACCAGGGATTGGGAACCATACTGTTTTTTATTTTTGTTGGAACAAAATGCTTGTGTAGGGATAAAATAGACAGTGCTGAAATGCCCAATCGCAGTGAGTTTGCAAAGGAAGGAATAAGTGCAGGTGGAAGCAGTTGTGATCCACGGCAGCTCCCTGCCCAGTGCTGCAGGGGAAGCACAGCTGTTTGCAATGAAGGATAATGCCAATATCCCGTCAATGGGTGCATTAGCCATGGGCACTTCTGTGATGGGGATGTATTGCATTCACCTGAGCACAGAGGCTCTACAGTGGGGAAAAGAACAGGTAAATAGGTTAAAACAACCTGGCCTGGAGCTGGCATCCCGCCAATTGGGGAGCAGCAGGAAGTCAAAAGGGGGAAGTGCAGCTTGCTGCCTTTTGTGCTGGGAATGGCTGCAGTTTGTGTCAGAGAGCTGCCTGGCTGCTGGGTGACAGTGAAGCTGGAAGAGGGCTGAGGAAGCCTGGAGTTCATCCTGGGGACTAGAACCTCCTCCCGCAGCAGTAGGAGCCTGCTTGCTCTCCTTCCCAAGGTACAGTTGGGTTCTGTTGTGGTTTTGCTTTTTCATAGTAGTGACCAGTGCTACATGGAGTGGGAAGTACCTCATTCAACATGCTGCCTCTTAGGGCAATCCAATCAAATCCTCATTTTAATTGCTCCCCTTGTCTCTGCATATGCTTTCTCCAAGTGATATGTAGTTACCATATAGGTTTTAGACTAAGGATGAGACATAGAAAATTGGTCCTTAGAACCACACTTGAATAGTGACACCAGCTGCTGAGCTCTTGAGTGGCTCAGTACTCTGCACAAGCACTGCCCGTTACATTAATGACAAATTCAGCTCTGTGGCCAAATGACACTCCTGCTTTCATAGCCACAAAGGCCATGCTAAGGCTAGTTAGTGAACAGCACCACAGAAAGAGCTTGGTGTCACTTAGTTGGAAAGAGGACAGAAATGCTCTACACACCCACAAAATATTAATCCATTCCTGAGTGACCATGAAAACTACAGGAGACTGAGCTGCACTTTACAAATACCCTTTCAAAGGCACTGCTTGGTGCTTGCAACAAGTTTCCTAAAATGTTACCACTCTCAGCAGAGGAAGGAAGTGACAAAATAAAAATAACAGTAAGGCTAAGCCATAGCAAACAACAGTAAATATGTCCTCCTCTGGTTTTCGACTACTCATTTCTGTGTTACAAGGGAACTCAACTAAGCTCCCCACAACCTTTCTCAGCGCTCATTAAGGCAGGTAAAGAGAAGTTCTATTCAATTTAATGAACCTGACTAAGTTCTGGACCTGCTTGTCTGAACAGGTCATTCTGTCTTTGTACCTCTGTGTGCTGGAAATCACATGTGTTTGTAGATTTGAGTATTTGCGTGCGGCTTCTGTGGAGACACCTGGGGTGGCTTTGAAGAGCATCTTTTAAATGTGGGTTTGGACTTGACAGAATCACAGAATCGACCAGGTTGGAAAATACCTATGAGATCATCAAGAGATGTGTTTCGGCTGTGCTGGGCTGTTCTGCCAACACTGAGACAGTAAGACATGAAAATGGGTGCTGGTCAGGTGTCATTAAGAGCTCGTTGCCTGTTTGGTTTGAAGGCTTGCAGAGTTAGAGGGAAGCACAAGTGCACCACGATGACATGAGGTACTGATGCTGTGTGTGGAAACGTCAGTGTGTCAGCCTGAGCACTCCAGTGCCTCCTCTGAGAGCAGTAATGGTGCCGGATCGGCTCTCATGCTACTCAGATATTTATTTTGTATTTGCTTCAAGAATCAGGCCAATGTTTTTGAAAGCACATTTAACTATACCATATGCCTACTTAAATCATCTCTATCAAACAAGTTGTGGGTTGCTGCTCTGGTTCATTCTGCTCTGTTTTCCCTCCCTTCCCAATGTGTTTATGTATATTTATCCAATTTGCTCTGTTCCTCGTGCCAAATGGCAGGTCTGAGATCCTAGCTATGCAGGGGCAGCTGTGCTATTGTTGGTGCCTGACAAAAGAGGTCAAGGGCTGGGCCCACAGCTCTAGCTGTAATGACAGCTCATGTTGGACATGATGGCACAGGCACAGAGTTAATTGGGGTTCATGTGACTTCAGAAGTAGGAATAAATCTTAACTTGTCCTTTAGTAATAAAGAACTCAAGTCTCACTTTTAAGAAGCAATTTTTTTCTGCAAATTAGCCTCCTGCGAAATATCCTGCTGTCCTTATTTAATTTATTGACATAATTCCTCCCTCTGTCTGGAAAAAGAACCAACTTTAAACAACCCCACCACAACAAGCCAAAACCTGAAAAACCAAATGATGGCCTAGTTGGAAGGAAAGGTTTCTCCTGTATGGAACTGATCCTAGCTGTTCTCACTTCTGAGACTGATGAGAGCCACCAGCTGTGCCAGCCTAGGAAGTTACTGCCCACAGAAAGGAGTATGCTACCCCAGGAGGATATTTCCCTCACAAGAAGGTTGTTCCAAGCCCAGCAGCTCCAGGCAGTGACACAGCAGGGAGAGATCGTTCCCAATGTCCTTTGTTCAGCAAGAGATTAATCTGGAGGGCTTGGGAATTCCACGCTCTGCCCCTTGGGTGGCCTGAGATTACTCCTTCCCCTGCTGCCTCGCAGAGCAGAAGCCAAGAGTGTGAAGGTGGTTACAGGGGTGCTTCTCAGACTGCCCATGGGTTTGAGGCAGACGAGGAGGGCAGGCACATGTCCTCAGCCCTGTTTGGGGAGCGTGCAGCTGCCATGAGGCCGCTGGCTCCGGCTGCGTCACCACCGCGCGGTTAATTATTTAAGAGAGAGCACCGGGGAAACATCACATCTGTCACCCACACGAAGGCACAACCTCCACTCAGGGCAGGACCAGATGTGTTTATTCGAAACATGTACTAACTAGCTACTTAATGGCTTAGAATTATTAGCCTGAAGTTAATTAGGCAAACATATTCAGCATCAGTCACCTTACAAAGCATGGCTTCTCCTTCCTCAGTGCCTTTATCAACCACGGGGAAAAGTAAAGATCCCAGAAAGGTGCAGCAGTAAGAAACGAATGTATGGGATGTGTTCCTGGTGTCCTCATGAACACTACAGTGCCCAGCTAAAGCCCTACCTGGGTGCCTCTCCGTGCTGCTGGAACACTGGCACAGGGGAGAAAGCGGGGGCTTGTTTATGGGCCTGTAGGTGTTGGGAAAGTAAAGGGAAATAGCAGTAGAAAAATTCATTTCTTGATGGTATAGTTAAGTGAAACTTGTAAATGCTGGCTTCCTGGCTCCTGCATGCAGTGGGTATGTCCCTGATGATGCAAGCACTTGCCTGACAACCTGCCAGCACAATGCCGGGACTGCTGCTGTCCAAGGGAACAGGCTCTGGTTCCCCAAGAGATGAGATTCAAAAGCAACTTTTTAGTTCCTGGCTCCCAGGTCTATGTCACAAGCAGCAGTGGATGCAGTAAAGGCAGAACAGGATCTATCTTTGGGCAGGGGGGACAGTCAGGATCTTTGGTTAGGAGCCTGCCATGACAACCATTCTGTAGAGCACCTTTCAGCTGATCTCCAAAGGGACCAGCTGTCTAGAAATCCAATGAGGTACTGTGGATGGAGCCACAATCCATTCATTTTCACTGTTTGCTGCCATGTGTCCATGATCTACCTCTTAAATCTGGTGCTGAGATTAGCAAAAATCACACTTGGAAACTGGAAAGCAAGATTCAAAGTACCCCTGCTTCCACTGTTACGGAAATAGCTTTCTCTCAGAAATCCAGAAATTGTAGAGCACGTAGAGCTGACTGTGAGGCATGTGTTTGCTCTTGGTACTGAAGGATTTTCCCAGGGAGGTGGGAACTGAGGGCAGCAGTGCCAATGACATGGATTCCCGGGCTTTCAGCTAGCTTTGGTTTTTGCCTACACAGCTGTTGTGAAGGATGTTCAAGGCCCCTAAAGCAGTGAGCAGGAACTTCTTGGTGCACCCTGTGAGCTGCCATGAACGCATTATAAACAGACTCCCCCAGTACCATCTAAACTGAGATTTTCCTGAGTTTGTCAGGAACCCGTTGGAAGCAAAGCACTGGGTTCACAAGTCTCCTCCAGTTGCCCAGAGTCCCAGGCTCCCCCAGCAGTCCGGACCTTCGCTTCCATCTAGTCCCTCCTGAGATGCCCTCAGAGCTGTGTGTAACTCAGAGCTTGTGACTGACTCCCATTGGCTCAGCCCTGCCAGCACAACAGCAGAGCAGCTAAACTTGTACTTCAGAGATTAAGATAATACCAAAACTTGGGCCAAACAATGAGGGAACTCTTGCCTGCAGTCAGGCTATCAGAGACTATGAAAATGGTATAACAAGGAAAATAAATGGGCCTTAGTTTTGCACTAACTCAAACAAAAACAGACGGAGGGCATGTAATGCAAACAAACATAAACAGCCAGAGTGTTAGTGACCATTACAGGGCTGATGTCCTGCTGGGGAGAAAACAAATGCTTTTCTAACAGTCAAAAAGAACGTGCACAAAATATTTTCATATGTAGAGAAGCTAAGGAACTTGCAAAAAGGAAACCACAAGGCTGCAATAGGTGGCTACACTGGTTCCTGACATAGGTTCTTTAAAGGCTGAAGGTGTTAAGATGATGGAGATGGGTTCTGCTGTCTTCTCTCATCTTTTTATTCCCAGGGGCTAAGGGCCAATATCTCACTTGTCAAGACAGGATCAAAAAGAAATTGATGACAAGCCCGAAAAAAAAAAAAACCAACAAATTAAAATCTAAAGCCCTGAGTGATGTGAGTCCAGACACCACCCAGTGCTGTGGGTGCTGGAGTTTCCCCTGAGCTGCCACCCCATTCACAAAGAAGTGCATAGGCAACAGAACAGCTGTTGGCAACGGGAGGAACAAAGACTTGAGTGACACGGGCTCCTCCTGTGAGGACTCTGGTTAATGGCCATATAATAGCATGTCTCAAGGTAGCATTTGCAGCTCAGGAACATAAAGCTGCACTTTTAGTCCTAGAGATCATTTTCCAATATGTTTTCTTTCTAGAACAAAAGCTCTTGCTTGTTCTTACAGCCATGAAATTCTGAGCTATTGATTCTCCAATTACTTGTGGACTCTGGTAAGCCTCGCTCAGTAAGGTTAGACTTTGCCTCAGTAATTCCTTCTTGGAATGTCTGGCAAGGAAGCACATTGAAAGGTACCACTAAACTTGTGAACTTATGCTGTTGGTGAGAGCTCTTACTGCTGGTAATACGTGGAAAAAAAAAAATCAGTGTGGTGATTGGTAACAGACCATCTCCTGCAGTGCTGTGTGCTTTGTGTCAAGTTAGCTGCTCCAGACTTCATCAGCTCCTTGGAAACTGCAGGCAACCAAGAATTTGGCAATACGAGAGTACTCATTTTCCTTCCTACCACCCAGAAAATAATTCCTATTAAATCTTTGCTCTTTAAGTGCCACCAGCTGTTTGTGTTGGACAGGATGTAGGAAGGGATAGATGGAAGCAGAAGCCAAGAGGATTTGAATAGAGGGTGAATAAGGTCATTAGCAGCAGTGTTCACTGTACCACCTTAGCATGCAAGCTGATCATAAATTCAAGGTACCTGTGAAAGAGGTTTCACTCAGGTTTAGGTTGGGATTTGTCCTTTTTGACTTTCTTATTCCTTAAGCTTCCAACCCCATGGAGAAGGACACTGCCCACTTCTGTCCTAGCAAGCCCTGAGTTTAAGTGCAGGATGCACAAAGATGGAAGCTGGCCAGCAGCACTGCAGCTGCATGAAAAAATAGACTACTGTAGTTCTCTGAACTATTTTAAGAACAATGACAATTCCTCAGCCTGTTGGTTCAGTTTGAATAATCCACTGCCTAGCCTAGATCCATCCCTTCCTGCCTGGTTTAGAGGACAGTCTGCACAAGATTAGATTGGATGTTTGCAGTGGGCATCAGCAAATCCAAAATGTTACCGTAATGTTCCAGTGAGAAATGAGAGTTTAAACAGACTGAGGTAGTTGAGTAGTAGTCACATAACTATTCACTACAAGCATTTCAGTAAAATAGTGTGGTGGTGTGCTACTTTAGCCAGTAATTACTGTCATCCACTCATCTAATCAAAGTGAATTTTGAAGCATTCAGGCAGTAAGAGAAATGCAGGTCTCGCTGCTTGGCCTGTCCATGGAAGGCAGTGGGGGTTTCACCTGGCTTACTGGAGCAGAAGCCAGCTGTGTTGGTGAAGCCAAGCCTGCAGACAGATCATTCTGAATGCAAACTCACAGGGCTTACAGCAAAATGGAGAGAACAAAAGTGAAGATAGCAAGGAATGTAAACTTTTAAAATGTCCCTGTTGATCCCGTACTAGTGTTCAAAGAAACAAGGCACAATGACTATAGAAACATGTACGATAACACAGAGGTCAAAGCCGTCTCTGGTTTGGTTTGATTCCCTTGAGCTGTGGCAGGACAGCAAAACCAAGTCTGAGCTACAAAGGGGAACCGATTTTCTCAAATATTCTACAAGACCTGAAAAATATGTGACTTGTAAATGGGCAGCACAGTAAAATCTGAGTCCTTTTCACTAACCAACTTGACTGTGTTGTTGCACCTGCCATCAGTGTGTAAGAGATGGCTCAAAGCAACTCAACCTGCGGTAGCCTCCTCACCTTCCCAAAAGGGTATGTGTACTTTCCCTTTCTGCTTTATTTCAATACCTTGTCACATGTTTTATAATTCACAGGTTGCTTGTGTGGAAATCATAAATAATTGTCAGCTGTTAGCTAACTGGGAGGCTTGTAAATGAGCTGGGTTTGTAAGCACACTGTGGCATTTAGTACTTCAGAAGTGGCAGTACAAGAAGGAATTTTAAATGGCCCAAGCAGCACAGCCATGTTGTCACCCAACCTAGGGATACCACATTCATCCGCTACAGAGGACTGTGGAAAAGCAGATTTTGAAAAGAATGCTTGGTTAAATCTACAGATGGCCCTTGGGAGACTCCTGACTCAATCCAGCCAGCAGCTGGGAATGAAGCAGAAGTACACCATGGCCAAAGTCCAGGAGAGCAGGGGCACACGGACCCAGTATCCTGGGTACTTAAGCATTTTATCTATTCCACGTGGCTTTGTACTGCTCTGCATGTGAAAACTGCTAATTCATCAGGCAAAAAGAAGTGTCTCCCATCAGAAAAAAATACAATGACCCCTGTTAAATGAGTCTTGATGGTTTCCCCAGAAACAAAGCTGCAGGTTTAAAAGCCACAAAGCTACCTTGGGCTGCTTGTGTTCTCTTAATTCCACTGAGAACACTAGAAAAGAGCAGAGCGGTTGTTGCTACATTAGTGACTAATATTAGCTCCACTACATGAGGAATTACTGGGAGATATCCAGCACTAGTCTGAGCTGTGCCAATGGGAAGTCAACAGTTCAAGTATGTACATATCTTTCATAGCTGTCAGTCTTCTGCACAGCAAACTGCTCAGCTCTGGGCCAAAGCTCCAGAGCTTCAATAGCAGGTTAGGAAACAATATTTCATGTGGTAACTTGAGAAAATAGACTTTCCTGTGAACCTGTACAACTCCAAGTGTATTGTGCTGAGGTGCTCTATCCACGTTGCAGTACCAGGGTGGCAGCTGTCTCGTTCAGTAACACTTCACAGCATAAGGAAAAATGCAGCACATGCAACTAACTTCCAATGCTTTAATTTATGCCAACATTGCATGCATTTCACATGCATTTGGCAGGACTGGCTGTTTACATACTCTGGGACTAACAGTGTGTAGAAAAGCATTTACAGCATCAGATTTGGGGGAGCTTAATACTGGACCTGGTTTGCAGCTGTTCATCTGTTGTTCCATGTTTCACATGGGGAGGAGGAGTTCTAACCCAACCGATTTATACTGTTCTGATGACAAAATTAGTTCTCTTACAACTGCAATGGTGCTGACTAGTTTTAGCCAAGCCAGCAGCTGTCCAGCTGTTGTGCTGCACAGCTGGCCCACCCCCACAGCCCAGCTCAGCTGGGCACTGCTGCTGCGCCGTGGGAGGTACAGGCTGGGCTCTGACACTCTGCTGCATGCAGGACAGGATGAGCGTGTCCCACAGCTATGGGAAAGGCCATGTGCACATTAGGAAACACACCAGCATTAAATGCCTTGTCAGTCCCTCCCTCTGCTCTCCGGGTAGCTCTGCTCCCCGGTTCTCCCACGGGCCATGACCCAGCTCTGGAGGCACTGCACTGAGCCACCCCGTCGGGGTCAAGCACTGAACTGTATTCCTCTACAGCTTTCCAACTTCCCTCCCCCAGCCTGCCATTTAATGCACAAACCAGATGTGTGTTTGGAGCTTTGCTATCCATCTTACAGCACAACTGAGGCAGTGGATTGCTGCTGAAGTCAGCAATGTACCTACAGAGAAGTCATCTGTACAATCTGCTTTGTTCTTCAACTGCTAGAATTACCACACAAAAATGCCAATGCAGAACTGCTGTGCTTCCTACTAGATTAGGATTAACCCATCCCAAATAACTCTGTGAGAGCAACTTCTTGCCAAATGGGGAGAAAGCCAACAGCCAAAGCCTCGGCCCTCCCACAGGGCAGTTTTCCTACTTCGGGTTAGCTCAGGGTCTCAGGAATCTGTGCAATAAAGTCAAAGTGATCAGAAGGGCCTGGGGCACGTCTGAGTTGGAGAGGAGGAGGGAAGGATTAGTTCTCCAAGGGCCAGAAGTAATGTGCAGCCCTGGCCAGTGACACTGAGAATAAGGCCAGCGCCGCGGTTTAGCCCCAGTGCTAAGGCTGTTAACTCAGAGCCTCGTTGGATCAGGACGTGTGGAGCAAGGGTACCCATCTTGACACATAATTTTAATAATAGCTTGTAAGTGTCAGTGATAATGTCATCTTTAACAGTGAGCCTAAAGAGGATCCAGAAGAGAGCATAATATGCCCTGTTAAAACAGCTAATCTGCATAAAACGTATGACAAGCCAGACCTTTTCAGTTTCATAAACTGGCTGAATATTCATTTTTAAGGCACTGTCCAAATCGGTTTGGTCACAGATAACTATTTAAAGCCCATTTCAAAGCTGGCATATACACCAGAGAAATAACATAAGAATGGGGGAAAACGCAACAATAACAACCCCCTGTGAAAGCAACGAAGATTGCCTCTAGCCAAACCCCTGACGTGAGCATCAGCGATAGCGGCGCCAACTCCGGCACAACATGGTATGACATTTGGTCAGTACTTACTGGCCACTTTTGTACAGGATCGGTGCAGGGCAGAGCAAAAAATCAGACTCCACTGTTTTAGGTTTTTCATCTGAAAAAAACAAATCACATGAGCTTACTATGCCGTGCTTAGATGAGGAGCTGCTGTGTGAACGTGCTGTGAGGTCCCTCCTTTCCTAATCTCCTTACTGGTCAGGTCGTGTCTGGAGCAGGCAGCAAGGCAGCCCAAGATAAGGAACATACAGCTTTAATGCCAGGTGAGCCCATGTTACAGGGTGTATTTTATTTAACTCAAATCAGCTCGTGCTCTTCTAGAGAGATCATTTCCTAGAACCAACACCATTTTCGTGGAGAATGAGAACATTATTAGGGGTTTCCTGGTAGCTGGAAGATGAAGGTTTGTTTCTAATTGGCTCCATCTGCATGTACAGCATTCTAGGACTGTTCTGTTAATTGTGACTGGAGTGTCTGTTTTTTTGGTGTTTCTTATGCTTTTGAATCTGTCATATGCAAATCTCTTACACTTATAAAGCACCTACTTGTCGAGCACCTGTGTCCAGCACAGTACTTTTATTCTGCACATGTGAGGAGGAGGGAGCTCTTTTACCTCATGTGTTTGATAAACTGGGGAAAATTCTCCTCCTGTGTGCAGAGCCATCCTCCCAAACTTTCCCACAGCAGGACTGGTAATTTCTGTACAGGGATTATGTCCTGATTACAGGGTGAGAGCAGATAAATGATCTGCCAGATCTGTGTGGAGATGACTGTCCTGCATTTTGGGAACAGGCAGACAGACAAGTAGTTCAGGGGCAGCTGAAGGAGGAGCTGTTGGCATAAATGAGTTTTTCTTATGTGCTATAATCTGCACTGACTGCTTGGCCTAGATTTGGGGCTAGTTGTGAGGTGGGGAAGAGGGATTAGCACATTGCCATATGTTTTTGTCTTAATGGTATGTTTCATAGATTATTTTTCTATCCCACAGCTCCATTTGGCAGGTTTCCTTTCTAGCATTTGGTCATGGTTCTTTATAAATGCAGAACAAGAAACATGCCAAATGCATCTTCTCAAAGCAGAGGCACTGGCACAGTGCGGGTGTGCTCAGAGGCTGGTCCCGAAGCGAGCCCAGGAGCTCAGGGAGGGGAACTCCAACGTGAGCACATCCTCACCTGATACCCTCTGCTGTGCCCTCAGGTGTGCCTCAGTCTTCTGGAGAGGAGAATGCAGTGACACGAGAATGATGGCCTTCTCTTGGGACTGTCTCCTTCCTCCTGCTACTGTTCCAAATGCCCTGCCTACCTTCCTGTCCACCCTGGCTTCACTGACCCCTTTTAGGCTTCCTCTGAGACAGAAGCACTTGGAGCCAGCACAGAGCTGTAGAGAATAAGATTGTGTATGGGGGAAGGACCACTTGAAATTCCTTTGTTTCCTTCCTGTGCAAATGTTTGCTGTTGTCCATTGCTAAAGGAGTGAACTGAGGGGAGATGTAGAAGGCCCTGGCAAGACCCCATAGAGCAGATTGTGTTTTTATAATCAATACATCACTGTGCCATTCCCCTCCCCTCGTGTGCTTCAGCACACCCCTTCCTGAAGCCAAGAAAAAACAAGCAGCCCAGAGCTGTAGTTGGCAATTCGCACATCAGATGCTAGTGAGTGTTTGTGGGCAATGGGAAACAGAGGTGACAATTGTAATGGAAACTGAAGCGAAATTTATACAAGCAGAACTGACTTGCACAGGCTGCCTGTACCCAGAACTACTGGGCTATCCTGTTATTCTGCCAAATTATTGTAGATATTTAACAGGCAGGAGGGATTGGCAGCCCATTCCAGTATATATGATATCCAGGGTAAAGACAAAAATGCACTGGAAACACAAGTTCAATTGGGTAGGAATTTAAGACAGGCTAATAGAGAAATCAGACTGTAGGGAAGGAAAAAATCAGTTGTACTTTTTCTACAAGTTCAGTTTTGGTTGCTTTCCAATCTGGCTGGCTTCTAAGGGATGCTGCTTAGAGCTAGAAGTTGGATGTACTTATCCTAGCCATCCACTTGAGTTTCTGGATATAAAAACCAAAGTCAGATAAAAGCCTACAGGAAAGTGCCTGTAAAAGGTACCACGGTCACTGTCTGAAACAGAATTGCTTTGGGATGTGGCTGCAGTGAGTCCCACCACTGGAAGAGAGTGCTGCTGGGCACACTGAACTGATGAACCATGGTGAAACACAGGGACAAAATACACCCACTGTTCTGACCTGGCCTTGTTCTGTGCTGTTGCAGAAAGAGGGCTGACTCTGTGTCACGCATCCCTGAAACCCACAGCACAGTGGCTCCACACCTGGCACGCCAACCAGAATGGGCAGAGACCTTCCAAGACAACAAGGTAAGTGCCTTTGGGAATTGCAGTGAGATGTTGTGGTCTGGGTGGTCTTGCAGAAAGGGCCCTCAGTCAGTACACTGTGGCCATGGGTTTGTTCATCAGCAAACATCTGTCTCCCTGATCATCAGGAGCCAACAGTTCTCACCACGTAATGCCCACAGCCAGCTGGGCTGCCAGCACCATTCATGGCACACAGCTAATGGCTCCTGGTGCCAAAATCAAACCCCTGAGCTAAGTGTGAAGTAACTTCCCTCCTATTTACTAATCCTCAGCGCTTTCCTGTTCTCCTCTTCTTCGATATATTTTTCTTGGGATTTTAATCAACTGAGGCCATGAGAAGCAAAATCAATCCCTGCATAAGAACTACAAAGGCAGATGATCTCTAACATCAGTACTTACGGATTGTAGTCCCATTCACTTGATAGGTACAAGTCACGCTGTCAGTTCTCCCACCAAGGGTTAAGCCGCTTCCTCTAAGAACAACTTGAAACTCCTCTGGAGAGAAAAGCAAAACCCAAAATCACTCAACTTCAGTAAGTTACACCAGGACAATTTCAGTTTAGTCTACAATAAAGGAAGCACAACATAGCAACGCTTCCAGCTTACTGAGATCTCCTTTTTACTGGAGCCCTTGTACTGGATTCTCCTTAGGTCACACTAGGGAAAATCAAGATTTGTTCCCAAATGTTTATCACTGAGGCAGCCCTATGAAACTGCAAGTGAATTCTGCCTAACAACAGAATATGGGGCTCAGTTGCATTTCTCAGTGAATGAGAAATCTGAGACTCAGAACAAGAACACTCCCCAAACCTGGACGAGGCTCATTTGAAGTGCCTCATGAAGAAAATCCTTCTTCTTAGTGTACTATTCCTCTGGAAATTGCCTAAGGGCCACACTATATCTGTGAGCTGCGCAGAGGAGGAGTGAAAACAGTTAGTTTACCAGGGCCACTGACTTCACCCAGATGATCTATGTTTTCACAGAAATATCCAAGTAAGATTTTGCAACTACCTTATTTTGACCGGTCTCCAACTATGAGTGGATTGTGAAACCCAGAAAGAAGACAACCCTTAAAATTTTCTGCAACTCTTATACTTCATAAATGTATTTTGCTGCCCAAAAATGCAGTCGCATGCTTTACTGCTTACATTGCAGAGATTTTGGGGCAGATACGGGGCAAGTGCAGAGCAGGAATCCTAGGAGAGGGACTGGTAAATGCTTTCCAACTTCCATGTGATTTACCCAAGCTGTGGAATCAGACCATGGCAGACACCCCCTCTAAGAAGGAGTCAACAGAGAAGGATATATCTTTCTTGAACTCCTTAAGGATTTTTTTTTTTAAGTTAGAGATGTTTTATTCTAGAGACATGCAGTTTTCCTTTGGGTAAAACAGGGAAATCACAGTATTATAATCATTGAATATTATTTTAAAATTATAAAGACTTACCTCCCGCACAGACACTGGATGGCTCCAAATATAAGATCTCAGTGCATGACTGTTTCAAAACCTATTGCAAAGGAGGAAACTAGTCATAAATAGGTTTCAGAGTGCTATTTCAGTGAGCAATATTACTTTAAAACAATTGCTTGTCCCTAGAAGACAGACATACACAGCTACAAGTTTGATTTGCTAAGACTTTGTAAGACATTGCCTGGAGCACGTACAGCTCCTGCAGGCCTGCAGAGTCAAGTCCAATTGTTCCTAAGGCTTGGATTAGTTTGTTAAGCCTGGGATAGCCTTCAAAACATAATGATGTCCGCATCCCTAACCTTATTTTCCATGAACCCCAATCCTAACGTTTAAGCCAAAAATTAGTCACAAGGAGCCTGATCCAAAACCTAATGCAGTCAAAAGCAGTGTTCCCACCGTCTGTGGGTGAAGCCAAGTGCACGTTACTCTGAGTGCTGGCCCCCTGCCCTCCACAAGGCAGTGCAGGGACGCGCGGTGTTGCCGACTGCGCTGCCCGCCGTCACACAGGGGTGGCTCACTTGGGCTTGCCCTGTCACAAGTGGTATTTCTAGCGGGTGTTCAGAAATACTCCATGGAAACAATTCAGGTCCCTGTAACCACGTGCACAGCAGAAAGTCCTGTTACTGTCCCCTCTCTACCTCTGTTTGCCGCAGCTGTGCCTTCTGCTGAGCTGCCCTGACTGCCTGGCAATGTCCCTCTTGGCTTACTCTTAACTCTTTCTGCCTTCTTATAGGTACAACTCTTTTTACTCTGTCTACAGTTTTTGCTAGTGATTTCTATTGCTACACATCCAGGCCCAGCAGAAACAATGTAGTTGCTGCTCTGACAAAAAGCATGCCAAGCTCCAAGAAATAGAATAGCCTCCCTCACTGAACACTTCCCAATGTTCCTCTCTCCCCACATACTGTTGTGCACAAATTATATTTTTAGTGATTTAAAACCCATTTGTATTAAGTAGTATTTAAGGAAAATAGAGACCTTGCAGGCACACACATTTGGATGAGACACAGCAACAGAAATCTTAGGAAAGAATGTTGAACTGTAGTTCAGTGCAAGCCAAGCAGTTTGTATGAGCTGAGGATCTCGCCTTGCTTCCAAAAAAGGGCTTTGGCTTTTTGATTCCTATTGCAGTGTGGAGAGAAGTTTCCCGTGGTTTATTTGGCAGTTGGGCAATATTTTGTGCAAAATAAAATACAGCAAGAATACAGCATTTTATTCCTTTGCTGTAACAGCATGTTCTATTTTTTTCCCTGAAGAGTCAGATGAACAGCCCAAGCGAAGCTGAGACTAGAGACAAGCCTTATGTGAAGCACAGATCCAGCAGCTGGCATTGAATACAGTAATTGTGGTTTTTTAGAGCCACATTATACAGACAGGGAGAACCTTCTGAACCCCTGTCCTGGCCCCATTTGCCCGGTGTCTGATGAAGGGTCCATGTTATGAACTGGGGGTCAGGGAGAGGGGAAGACAATGTGGGACAGGATCTGACGTCCCTTGCAAAGCAGTAGTTCTCTAATGTGCTGCATCCTAGGGTGAATTTTCTAACACTTTGCTTCAAAATGCAATGCAAATCAGGAAAGAACCTATTTGGACATGCTGAACTCCCTTTGGATTTAAGCATAAACTGGGAGGGGCAGACATAACAAAACCAACTGAGATGAAATATGGCCTAGACGAAATGATCAAAAATCATGAACAAAAGGAATTTTCACTATAGGGTTCAGGATACACTGATTTCCTGCATGGAATCCGTTTATACACATGTAGATGTGCTGCTCTTGACTAAAGCAGGAAAATACTGGAAACTGTTCTTAGAAATAACTGCTTTGACAGTAATTTTTCATAATTTTTATTACTGCTGTTCTCTGCTTAGCTTAAGCACGCTGTACTGTTCAGAGACCCTCAGCCTCTTTGCAAAGGGGGTGGTCTAAAACTGCCATTTTGCCCCAAACAAAGCTTAAATTAGGAGGAAAAAAAAACCTGTGGAACTACTAAAATTTGGGTTTCTAAGTTTAGCAGGTTCTTTTCCACTCTTCAAAAAGCTTTTTGATAGTCCACACTTTAAAGAAACAGAAGGATAATGGTACAGAAATCTGCCTTGTTGCCATAAACCCCTCCCTTCAACAATCAAGTCAGCTTAAAAAGCAGAAATCAAACCTTGTAAAGGATTAATTGGAATCAGGTGGAACCAATCAGAAGCATATAGAGAGCACTTTGTTTAACCCTTTATGGTCTGGATTCTCTTCAATATCCCCTCTAAACAACAATGAAACACTGTTCAGAACTACATTTTGCAACAGTCACATAAAAATCAGAACACTCTTTGCAGGGTCCAACCCACAAGCTGTACCAAGCACCAGCCATGTGAATGGTTTGGCTCACAGGGACTCTGCTGCCACAACAGAAAACTGAAAATATTTTCCAAGGCAGTAATCACTGCTTGTGCTTTCACGCGTGGAGAAAAAGCACATATTTGCACATCCTAAAAGAAGGTACAGAAACTTGAGGCCTTGCTTTATTCTTGCTCACTCTTTTGTATCTGTTTTCATCTTTCTTCCCTTTCCATGCAAGCTATTCCTTCCCAGACAGCACAGGGCACTCCAATAGACAGTTCATTTCTCTTGGGGACAACTGATGTGAAGGCATCTTACCCATTTTTCCCGTGATCCATGTGCATTATTTAATGTGCCTTCATCCCCCTGCCCTTTATAATTTAAAACTAACTTTAAACTATCCTGTTGTGGAAACCTGGGCTGCAAAGTCAGCAAGGTCAAAATGAACTCCACAGAAATCCATACAGCGCTTCCCCTTTCCCAGTTCATTATAATCCAAGACACCACAAATTTGTTATTTAGAAACCTACTGCTCACAAGAAAAGTTGAAATAATCACTATATAAGGCCATCCTTGGGTAGGATAGTTAAGCACTCTGCTGACATAAATTCAAATAAGACTATGAATTGCCTTAGTTTAACAGCATGCAGTGAGAGATTCAGAGAATTTATGTCATCCACTTGATTCCAAGAGCTTCACACCAAATATAGGACTCTGCTCCCAGGCTCGCAAAGGCTTTTCTACCATTCCCCCCCTTTCCCACTCAGTGCTGGCTGGCACAGAGAGAACCAATTCCCTACAAACCCACGTGCAAAACAGCGCAGAAACCTGTCAGTCCTGTTGTCCTGCGGCTTCAGAAATGGAGATCTGTGGAGAAACTACAGGGTGCTCTTCTCCTTCTGAAGCAGAACTGTGCAGTGCAGGACTGGTTCAGCTGGAACCAGAGCCTAATCAAAGTAAAGAGACCACAGCTGTGACCTCCTTAGGAATTGTGTGGCTGCACCACAACAGAGCCCTGAGGAAATTACTCAACAGCTCCTTCATGTACAGGACTTGTTACATTGCAGCAGCCACCAAACATCTAAGATTTGAAAAATGTTCCGGTGCTTTCTAGGACCAGTTGTTAGAGCAGCCACCCCAGGAACACAGCTCATGCTCCACGCTAACTCTGCCACCCCACACTGCTTCACAGGGCTGGCTCGAGGCAGAGCAGCCTCCCAGCGAAATCCCTTCTCATGGCTACTTAGTGAATGGACACCCTACAGTCTCTACAGCAGCTCTTAGTAAAGCAAGTCAATCACTTCAGAACACTTCTGAGAGCAGAAGTTACCAGAGTAGAGGCAGCCCAGATACCCATGGGGGCTTGGAAGCAAACTCGCTGGCACACGCTGCCCAGCTCCCTCTGTGAGCACTGTGGCTATTCAAGCAGGAGCTGCTGGGCTCCAAACCAGTGAAATGGGGGCATTTTCACTGTAAGTCCCACTGTCTGTCACTTGTCTCCATCTCAGGCTATTTCAGTGGCTTACAGGCAAGCATATGTAAATCCTCTCAAAACAGTTGTAGGAAGTTCTTTTACCAAGTACATTCATTCACTTATCAGAAGCTTTATCAGCTTTTCTGTTTGGCACCACTTTTCACTAGTGCATTTTTTTCCTGACCAACCCGATTGTGGATGAGTACTTAGAATCCATTTCCACCCTCGTGGATTTCTATGCACTTCCCACTAGAAGGTTCCCAAAGGCTCACACAAAGTTCTCAGTCCACCTTCTGACACAGTAGGTTCCCATTTTTGTCATTACTAACACATTTCCTCCCAGTAGAGCTGTTTCACAGAAACACCATCCATTTCTGACCCACAAGTGTCCAAACTGACCACAGGCTCCAGTTTTGTCAGCTCTAAGCTGCAGAAACACCCCACCCACCCAAATCGTGCCAGTAGCACAGAAAGGGCAGGTGTCCCTGCAACATGCTGCAGAAAGGCGGCAAAGTAACAGGCTGACATCAGGCTCCTCAGGGCTTGTGGCCTTTGCAAACTCCACCTCTGTTTATCAATCTTGCCTTATCTTGCCCCTGCTGTATGCCAACATTTCTTCACATGGCAAATGTGCCTTCTGGACCTTCCAGGACCTCTTTAACCTGGCTCTGCTCTGACTCACTTTTCACCTTTGCTGTTGCCTCTTACAAGTTCTCGACACTTTAACAGGGAAGCAGCAACTTTCTGAGTATTTAGCCTGCCACACCCTGGGAACATACTGTGGAACAGAGCTGTACCAGGCCCCACAGTGTTACATGCAGGCTAAAACAACAACTTTCAGCACTCTAAGGGAGGTTATGTTCCAAGAAATTGGGAGAACAATGCACTAGTAATGAGCTGTGAGCAGCCCAACTGTCTGGTGACAATAAAAACGCGTGAAGTGTCAATATATCTCACAGAACCACTCGTTTTCTTAGCCCCGTATGCAGTTAAAAAGTTTTTGGTAGCAGGCAGCACCATAAATTGTAACTTGCACGGCATCTGCTCCTGCCCAGCACTGTACACTACACTGGGTTCAGGCTTTGGGGTGGGTCATCAGTACAGCTGCATTCTTTACTGAACCATCATAATGATTTTAAGTCTAGAAAATGTTCTGCAGTTGACTAAGGTGTTTAGTTCCTGGGACAGAGGTCAGGATAACCAGAAACTGCTGGAGGGGGACAGCTTCTGACACATTTTGGTCAGACTTAGCACGCTAATGATTCTGATTAGCTAAGAACTTCCACAGTCACCAGTGGCTTTTACTCCCTACAGTTTCATCCAAACATGCACATTTCTGTTTACATTAGTGCTCTCTGGAAGCTGATCCCAAATCAGACTGCTGTGATTTCCAGGGGGAAGCAGCATGGTTCCCTGACAGAAACAAATGTATCCGACTTGTTATTTGCAGAACCAAGTTTTCAAGAAGAAAAAATGTTCACCTTTAAAAAATAATCTTATTTGCTCTACTTGTGTATGGCAAGGCTCCAGCAAAACCTGCTGACAGCACAACACAATCAACCAGAGTGCATGTGCAAAGGTGATATTCCAGCAGTTGTATCTCCTGCTTGGTGCACAGAGCCTGTGCCTCGAGTGCTGCTCTTGGAGGTGCTGCCAGCCAAAGTGTGTGGGCACAAGTCAGAGATGGCAGCACAGCCCTGAGAGACCCTTACATGGCAGCCTCACAGCCAACTCCAGGCAGCAGCTTTCCTGTGGAGATTCCAACCTCCCTTTCTTTCCTCTCTCCTTTCCAAATGCGGGGTCCTTAATTTTCCCTGGGAATGCTACAAACAGAACAGTTAGTGAGGAAAACTATAACCCCAAGGAAAGCATAGCTAGAAACTGTGGTAAATTGAGAACCTGAGTAAAACTGGAGGACCGGTGTTGAGTGTGTAACATGCCACGAGGATGTGCTTTCTGAATGTGCTGTGCCAAACTCCTCTTTCAGGTGACCACAAAACAGGCCTCACCAAGAGCCACACCTCTTATCAGGATATATATCTCAAGATACAGTGGTAAACATGACTAAGAACTTGTCACTGCTAAACATGGATATGCAGTGCGATAAATGTACTGCAAGCAGGGGGCAGGAAGCGAAGGGCCCTGACAACATAACAGTGTTTAAATCCACCTAGAGTATTCTATGTCTCAGCTGGATTTGTGCACATAGGCAAAGCCTCCCTGACTGCCAGCTGTGACACTCCAGTGCTGTGGGTTCTTTTCTGATGAGGAATTGGCTGCACTTTTGGCTGGTCAGGAATGCCACCGGGCATAGGGGCAGCCACTTAAGTGGCAGGCAGGAACAGGGGCTCCTGCGTGCACAGGCGGAGTAGTGTGTGCAGGTGGAGTCTTAGGAACCCTGCTCAGTGCTGCAGGAAGCTGTCCCAGCCTGTGGAACACTGCTGTCCAGTGAGGCCTGTCCCTGGTGAGTTAATGCCTTTTTGAGGCTCATGCCAGCTCCACGTGGAGCTCCTCAGAGGGATGGGTGATGAAGGCAGCGTTGTGCTGGTTCTGAGTTAGCCGTGCCCAGCCAAGCTCACCCAGGGGCTCAGTTTAGTTCCTAAAGCTAATCTGCTTTGTTCCTTCTCATTGGCTGAATCAGGACTGGGCTCACCCCATGTTTCCATGCGGCTTTGTTTTTCTATGAGTCACTGGGAAGTACTACGGGCAGCTTGTTTCCTTTTCTTCCCCTCTAATTTGAAACGTTTTTTTCCACTATTGCTGAGGCAGTAAAAAGGAAACGAAAGAAAAGCAGAAGGTGTTTAATTGGTGTGATGGACTTCCTTGCTGGTTTTGTTGTAGAGAATGAAATGCTAACTGTCCATAGAGCAGGATTTTTCATGCTGAATTCAGTGACCCTCATGGCATCTAAAATGTACATGTGTGAAATCAGGGTGACCAAGAATTTAAGATGTACTTAGGCTGACACAGTTACAGGTTTCTTTCATTCATGAGCTGTTGGTTTTTTTACCTGATTAGGACTTGTGCCTCTAATACTGTGGCAGAGTTAGGCTTTAAAGATAAAAATACTAGAGGAAACAAATACAAGTAGAGCCTTTGATGTCAGTGATTACACTCAAGTAACCTTAATCATGAACAGGATCTCTGAGTCACAGCTCACCTTAGGCTCTGGACAGGCCAGCTCCTCCATATAGCAACTAATGCTTGAACTCCCTGAAATTAATTGCTTTTTTCCAAAGTGAAGCCTTCCATTCTTTCTAGTGTTGGTTCCACACCACATGTCTCTGCTGTGTTCAAGCAAACCCTGTATTTACTTCTGCAGTGCTGGTCTGTGTAGAAAGCCACGAGGCAGCAGGACTACCTCACACTAGACCGAAGACGATTGATTCAGGGTAACGTGGAAAGAAACAGGTGCTTTTCTTGGAAACACCATTTTGGTGCTTCTCTCCAACAAAGAGCAGGAACTGCAGCGGTTAATATCTAACAGGCCCTACCTCCCTCTGTTGCCAAACATCTGTGCTAACTGCACTTTGCTGCCAAGCCTCGAAGCGCTGTGGACAAAGGGCAAGGGGAAGGGGAAGGCTGCTACCCTGTCCCCTATCTAAGAGACAAAAATCCCGGAGACATATGGTCTTGCATAAAATCACCACCCGAGAGAAGCCTGGCACGGTGTTAGGTTAGTGAGAATATTCTAATTACACCAAGGCTGAGTAGTACCTCATTGGCAGTCGCTGAGGAAAGCAAATGGAGATGACAAAACTGTGGGTCATGAGATGCGGATTTTAACAGCACTGGAACCTTTACCCCCAAATTACTAAAAACAACCCTAAACCCATTACTTACCAAGTAATGTAACTAAGGATCAAGAAAAACTGTTACTTTCCATAACAGGAAAAAAGTTGTTCGGCCTATTTATTTTTTTCCCATTAGTTAGAAAAATCTGGCTCCAAGAAACTTACCACTACAGAAACACTGGATTTCATTTGGACCTGTGACTGCTTCCTTTGGAGCAAGTTGTGCAGCATCCCTTACGTAACGGAGCTGCCGGGCGTGCAGGGATGGCTGACAAGTCCCATCCCAATCACAGGGCACAGGCACGCTCACACTAACCGGAGCTGTGTCAGTGCCGGTGCTGGCTTATCAAGCTCACTGTGCTCCAGGAGAACATTATATGGTTTGTAATATGTCAGAGAATGTCAAATTAAGGGCTGCACAGCAGTGAAGGGTAGAGCAGAAAGCATTCTATTCCAGGCCATTGATTCCTTTTAACAACTACATGCAGTAATTCCCAAAACTATCTCCTCGGTCTCAATCACATGGAAAACATAGCGCAGTGTTAGTTCTGAACCTTGCACCCAGTGCAGCTTGAAGATTAGACCGTCCAAGGGGATTAAAGAAGATGACTGATTTAATCAGAATAATTCTTTTAATGATAACTTGCTGCATTTCTCCTCCCCCCCTCCTTAAATGTCTAATAGTTTGCTTCCTGGATTCCCAGTGCATAAACTGAGCATATTTTCTTCCTACAGGAAATGATCCAATTAAGTTGATGTATAATTGATAATGAACCGTTTAAGCTGATTTTGGCCTTGAAAAATCTTAACCGTGTGCAGTCAGCTGGCTGACCCCTCATTCACAGCGGAGGGACAGCAGTTAAGGAAACGGGGAGCAGCCTCAGCACACTGTGACCAAGGCAGTGTACAAGGCAGCTCAGCTCAAGGAATCCGGGCAGGCTGGGCAGAAGCAGGGACTACTTGAAAATCATGTAGTCCCTGATTACTGCTCGGTACCAAGTCACAACCTGGCCCCTGAGACACGAGTGGTTCAGAGAGCAGAGTTTGGTTAGCTCCCATGTCAGGGACATGGAACCAGCGTTCTCCACTGTCCAAAGCTGGAGCACCACCTGTGGCAGTGGGTAAGTTTCCTGCTCTCCATAAATATGAACTCTGCTACCTTACAGCAGGTACCCATGGGAGATGCTGCTGGACTTGTGTGAGTTCAATAATTCCCCATCCCCCAGTGCCAAAGCCAGGTCAGCCAGAGGAAGTGCTGCTGACAGCACAGCTAGAGCAGAAGGCATCAGAGTCACAGAGAGAGGATGGAGCACATCTTCGGGAAGCCAGCACGGTAAGTTTTACAAACCTAAAGGCAAAAATTGTTCCTCACACGAAACAGCTCTTTGCCTACCTCAGCAGAACTGACTCACCCTCACCAGACTTTGGTTTTGTCCCGTCTCGAGCACCACCTCACTGTCCAACACAGGTTGTGAGCTTCCCTCCCTGCTGACTTTGTGTTAGTAAGGCAAACAGGGACAAGTCTGCTTGTCACCAAGACCTGTCAGCAGCCTGTGGTGCCCCTCTCTGTGCTGAGCACTGGGGCACAGTGACAGTGAGTGTCACCATGCTCCAGATGAGAAGTGACTCCATCAGGTACCGGCTGAGCGTGCCGCTGCCATGTACGGTTTGTGCAGCAGCTCCCTTCGGGCCCCACTGAGCTGGCTGTCACCAATCCGTGTAACTCCAAGGTAGGAATGCATTGCCATGCACAGCGAGTGACACAGGAACCATCCAGCTGACATGGAAACCCCCAGGATATTCAGTAGATACCCTTCACTGGTGTCCAAATGGATCTGAATGCCACAGGGATTTTGCTGACTGCTCTTTGCAAGAGAAGCAGACTTTACCCACCACGCTTTACTGGAGAGAATTTATACTTTTACAGCAGAGAATTTGTATTTGTATAGCACTCCCTACTTACACCCCTTTAGCCAGAGTCTGTCCCTGTATAAGTGGTGAATATAGTTTCTAAAGGACCCTGGGTGCGTTTAATCCTTTGTTCAACCTCACTGTTCCCAGATGCACTAATTTGATGGGTCTAAGTAACTCCAGCCTGGGAGTTCACATCCTGCAAATCCTGAGGTCTTCTCTCCCCCAGTCCCCCCCTTCAACAAGAGGTGGATCCTTAAGTATCCAAATTTGCAACTCTTCCTGGACAAACTGACAGCTTTATGCTAAGGCTTAGGGTTTTTTCCCCAGAGGGCTCAGCCAACTTGGATACAATTTAGCTTGCATTTACAATGTTCTGGGTGGTCCAACCCCTCAGTTCACAGGACTTGATCAATTTTGTTTTTGTCTACTACGTTTAAGGTCGGGTTTCCCACGTAAAATGAACAAAAAAAACAGAGCACCTGCAAAATGAACAAGCAGAAAGAGCTTAGCAATTCTATTTATTATCCTTCCCAGGTAGAGCTCTTAAGTAATTTATAATCCTTCCTGGGTAGATTCCTTAAGAAATTGTACCGATGAGAGATAAAGGAATTTTAGGCTGACCCTTTTTTGAACTGATTACTTCCTCTAAAGTTCTGCCTGTATTAGTTCTTGTAGTCTTATCTGGTAAGTTTTCGTGGGCTTTCCTAAGTACAAAATATATTTTAACTTCCTGTATTAAGTGCTGTCAAGTCACTTTAGTATAAAAATGTGTTTAAGTCTACTTAGAGCTGTCACACACTCTAATAAGGTTACTAAAGTGAGTTCCTTTAATGTAACTTTTAAAGGCACAAGCCTTGTCCAATTCTGCCTGCAGAGACAACCAGACAACTTTCACTCATAAATCAGCAGGACTTGTGTTTAATTAAGGGTTTCATTTTCTTATCTAGTACTGAACTGCCGCATGATGACAGGAACTGTGCCCTCCCCAAGCCTTGCAGTTCACACTGCCCTGGCTCGCTCACGAGGCCACACTCCGTGTAATTACCAGCCAAACCCCATCAGTAACTGTTCCTGAGAGTGCAGTAGCTCGCCTTCAGCATTTTGCTTTTAAGCTGTAGAGTTTTGCTTAGATTTTATTCACCCTGACAATGATGTTTAGTTACGACTTCGTACAGTTAGGTATTAGCAATGCTGGCAGAGTGGGAAACTTCACAAAGCAGCCCCCTCTTCAGAGTTCTGCACAGGGCTTTGGAATTGGTAGTTGATGTTATTCAGCAGAAACACATGGTGTGATGGTGCTTAAACCCTTCCCACTTCTCTGGAGTTTTATCTGAACTTAAGGTCAAAAACTCAGTGCGAGCTCTCCAGCATCTAAGCCTGGGTTACTGAAAATGCTCATCTCGACTGTCTTCCATGCTCATCCCTGGGCACGATTAAACATATTTCATGTATCTGTCCAGAGAAAATAAACTGGAATAGGTGCTTAGATTGCAAGCAATTGCAAGAGCAGGTACTAACAGACACTCCATGATAAAGCCCATCACTTTACCAACAAATGCAGTTCAACTGCTCAGCTCTCCTGGAATAGGGTACAAGATATAACAAGATAGCAGCCAAAAAAATCTCACACCTGGAGAGATCAATGTAGAAGAGACTCCTGCATCATTCCTACTCAACAGTTCTGGGGTGTAGTTTTGCTCAGGGGTTTTAATTGCTGTGCCGCTGCCATTTCTGAAAACTGTGATTTTTCTAAACAAAAATTGTTTAGCAATGTTCACGGAGGGTTTCACAACTGCACCTTTGACTCTGCACTTGGAGTGATACTCCTGCTCATTTGGGACCTGAGTATCTCGTTTTCATCTGGTTTAAAATTAGTTCTCCCTTTCAGAAGGATCTCTTTGAGTCTGTATTCTCTAGCTAACTTGCAAACTGAAACGAATTTATAATAGTAACTAAAAAGGAAAACTGTGAATATTTCATGTTCCATTTGATCTGCTTACCAATGTTATAATGTTATGAGAATGATTTGTCAAAATTATTCAAAACCCCTGCAAAGAAAATTGAGTTATAACTACAGCATACAAAAAAATCATGTTAATTTAGCCACCACACATGCATTAAAAAAAAACCCACAAAACTCACACACAAAAAATTCAAATGAAACAAAACAAAAACCATAGCTGTGGATACTTGGATCCATGCTCTGTGGTAAAAGCCAAGTGGTGACATGTTTGTTGCCGCTGCAGGCTGTAAATAAACCCTGGACCAACTCATGAGTTTAGTCTGCAGGGGCAGACCTCGCATGTAAGCTGTAGAACTTTTCCTGTCAGTGCTAAGCTGTTACCTTAAAACAAAGTGCTGCCATTCAGTGTGTCTGGTCCTGCTCTACAGCTGTGATATGCACACACCTGGGATTTTTACACTCGGGTTTTTCACAAGTGCCAGAAGAAGCTGGATTGAGGCTTGTGCAAGCACCACCTGCCAGACCTTATCAGAAAAGCTTCCCTCACTGCCCACAAGTGAAGGTGCTTGAAAGCCCCTGGGAGGTATAAAAGATGCAGGCTGGCACTGCTACTGCCCAAAAACACCTTGGCTGAGAATGGGTATCCTACAGCTTGTGCTAATCTTCATGTGCTTGAATTCCAGACTCCTCAAGGGACTGTACTCCTGCTGCACTCCTGCTGCTTCCTCAAAGGACAAGAGGAGTAGTGGAGAGACCTGACTCCTCAGAAGGCTCCAATCTGCAGGTCAGTGACCCTCATTGGAGGGGAAACACTGAACACCAATGTCTTTACTCCTCGATCTGGTTCTGCCTTGACACACACATTTTGAAAAGCAGTATCCTTGGAAACATAACATAATCAGCTGGGGCTAAACATTCAGCTCTCATAAATAAGCCTAGCACTAGTGGCTTCGAGGTTGCATCATCTGCACCAGCAACATGGCTGAGTCCTTTAAGTCTTTCAAATGGCGTAGAATGAGATTTTTAACAGTAAATGTTTTAAGCAGTAGCATGTGGGGTGCACTGTCTTTTCAGGAGAATAAATGTCAATGCAACAAAAGGTTGATTATCTCTCTTTAGAATGTGCAAGGAAGATTCTGAAATTACATTTATTTTAAGCAATAGAAGGAAAAGAAGTTGTTGCATTATGACATGCACAAAAACCACTGCTCAAGGGAAGTGACACATTTGTGACTGTGTAATATCCTGTATGTGAGTCGTATCCTTTTGTTGTTTAAAAAAAAAAAAAGGAAAGGGAAATAGATGATAGTGGGATCTCTCTCAGAAAAAGAATTTCATTTTTGATTTTGACTTTACTTTTGCCAGTAAGCCTGTTTGCACTGTGCTGCCTACACGCAGCAGCAGCAGCACTGTTAACCTTGCATGAAATACGCAGCCTTTAGTTTAAAAAATGTATCTCTTGCTTTGATCCCTTCTTGCAAACCACAGTAATCAGCTGAACGGCCTCATCTCACTGATGGGAGCTGGTCATGCCATGCTCAAAAATGGAACTGAGTCTTATCACTTACTGGGATAACGAGTGGTTAAAGTCATGTATTTAGAATGTTTCTCTGAATGTGAAGATTTGGACAATTCCTAAATTGCACTTATTCCCCGGGATTTTAACAAGTTTTTCTCAACTCTCCCACAGAAACAGTCTCCATTTTTTCCAGACTAAACCCACAGCAGCCATTCCTCAGAGCATCCCTCCAGCTTCCTGCACGAATTCCCCTCTCCTTGTGAGAGTCTTCAAACTCTCCACAAGGTCTGAGCATGAATAACTGCAGGAGGGGCAGGCAATGCTGATTTACAGAGTTGCATCTCTTAAGCATGAGGGAACTTCACCTTTTGCAATTACTGACTTAGGAATTAGTTCTGCCTAGAAAAGTAAGCAGGACTGGAGAATGCTGTAATCTTGAGGAAATGTAAAACCTATTGCCTGGTACTCACAGAATTGATTATCCCCTTAAGTGCTTGGAATCCTCCAGTGACAGGGAAGACTTGCTCTTTCACATCAGCAATTCTTTCCAGCTTTGGAGAGAAAACACAAGCAAACAACATGAATCATCAGGCAAACTAAATTCATCACGCTGATTTTCACCCTTAAATTTAAATGGGTGTCTAAAAGCAACTCTCATCAGCTCTGCAAAGAGAAGGAAACTTGAGAGCTCTCTCACAGCTAACTATGAGTTTTCTAAACAGGAGGATTTAATAGTGCTGACTGCAGCTAACAGAATGGTGGGTAGCCATGGTGGCAAACATCATGCTGAGGAAGCCTTTAAGAGCCTGTATCTTGGCAGTGATTTCATAACTCTGCCCAGAATTACCTTCCCTGTTTGTTCTGCCTTCCACTAAAAAGCCTTCCTCTGCACCTTCTGCAGGAAGAGCCTTTTGTGTGCATCTCTATTTAAGTCACAGAACAGACATAGCTACAGCATTCCCTGAGACACAGCAACTCTGGAAGAGCTTTTGGTCAATGAAGAACATGGATCCGACACTCTTTTCTTTATCCCAAGGCTGTTAAATGCTGCTTGAACCTTGTCTACAGCTCCTCTGTTCACACAACCACCACCCTGACCCGACTGCCATCCCAAAGAGAGGGGTTTGCCTGCACTCTCTCTGCTGCCAGCTCCCAGCTAGCAAGGGGATTTCCAACGGGTCTCCTCGGCAGTGAGCGCGACACCCACTCTTTCTATTTATGTCTGCATCCACATCTGAGTGCATTTCCTGAGCCAGAGAAGACATACTGCCTAATGTAAGTAAAATTAATTTCCATACTAAACATGAACTGTGTAAAACCCAGGTACTGCCTAGTACACTAAAGTATTAATGTTCTTATTCTTACCTGTTCTTGTTCAAAATCCTGGACACCAACACAGTAAACTCTCGCTCCCAGGTCTCTGGATTTCCTTGCCTGTCCCATAAAAGAACAGAGGAATAAGCATTTTTTTATTCAACAGGCAGCACTCAAACTTTGCAGAATATGACACGCATTTCCAGCTCGTGCTCACCTCTTTCTCTGCATACAAGGGAATCTGACCATCTAGCTTGCCATCTGTCAGTGCAATGATGATACTAGAGAACCTCGAGGCTCCTTGCTTCTCAATTTGCACATTGGCCTGAAACCAAAATAAAAAATCATCCATCTTAAAATTGCACCTGAACTTCTAACCAGAATGCATCTTTTAAGCATCGAATACAGCAACTGAAATAACACTCAGCCTCATCCTCAAACCTATCTCTCTTGACAGTTCTCTGCCTCCCTTGAACTCACTACCAGCTGGGAAACCCCTCGTTGGTCCTTTCCAGTTGCCAGTGAGGCCATCTCAAAAGCGCTGGGGTCACTAACCCATCAGTCCTTGCCAACACTCATTTCTTCCAGGGCGGATCTCTTCAGATCCACTGTTACGGCTTATTTTGCCACCTCACAGATTTCAAATGCAGTCAGTAGGTTCCAAGATACAAAAAGAATGGCTTAAAACTAATTTTTTCTTTTTAAACAGCAACAAAATTCTCTTTGCCCAGCTTTTCAGCGCACAGATCTCAGTTACAAACATGGTTCCACAGGCACAGAGGAAGAATCGATTTGTCTGTAACAGTGAAAGCTTAGATCCTCACCTTCAGGGCCCGGGCTTTCAGCAAAACTGCGCGGTACACTTTAACTACTTTAACTAAAAGAAATATAAGCAGTTGGGAACTCCATAATTAAGACGGTCCAAAATTAAGAGCATTTGTCTTGTAAACGCCGCTCTGTGCAGTAAAGTCTCCCCAAGGAGAGTGCTCCAGAAGATGCCGCAAGCCCCACAGCCCTCCAGAGCTGCGTGTGACTATTTACCATGTCATTGGTATGCTGGGTTAGCTCTGAGATTCACGACACAGACCCGCGCTCTGCTGCGAAGGAGCAAGTCAGAGAAATTCCATATGGCAAATTTCTGTGATGGCTAATCTGCATGGGATTTGCACAATGTCTGGGCAACCCTGGGACCACTTAGGCAACTAGAAAGATTTGAGCATAACAGACTGAGGCATACAATCAATCCATTTATGTTACAGGTTGTTAACCAAAGGGTGAGAACACAGCATGTGTTGATTGCAAGAAGATGAGGAAAACCTACCTGTTTCAGTCCTTCATGTATATATGTCTCACCTGCTGGTATCACCTCCTCCAAATCCTTAAGACCTTTCTTGATTTTCTCTCTGCAAACAAAAAAAGGTAAGAGACTTAGTGTAATCTGAAATGGGGAAAGAGGGTAGTTTATCAATTGAAAACAGTACTGATCCTAAAGGAGATCTGAAATGAAAAGCTGTAAATTAGAGCCTTTAGCTGAGATCCCACATGGAGGCAGACTGTATTTGTGACAGAAGTGTGGCACTGTGGGAACAGGTATTTCAGACCTAACTAACTAACACAATATGCTTCAGTGAATCAAAGAGATAGAGCTGAGGAAAATGTTCAGGTGGAGCAGATATTGCAAAGATGTGGCAAAGCCTCAACATTACACAGTCCAGTGGAAATTCTGTTACATTAAGTCTATTTTGCTCAGCTAAACCAACTTTGCATCCAATCACACTGCAACTGAAGAACAAATCCTCTAAAGCAGCAGTTCTATCCTGACCAAAATCTTCCAGGTCAATATGCAGGAATTTAATCGGGTAGAACTCAACTGCAACAATAAAAATTTTCACCCTTAAAGAAATAAATAGCAATAGGCAAATCCAGCATTTGCAAGACACCTTTTGTACCCAAGGAAAAGGACTGAGATTGAGGATAGTTTCTCATTTTCGGCTCTCACTACTTTCTGTGTGACCTTTGATAAGACGTCACACTTACGCAGGTCACAGCTCACTTAAATTTAACAGGAGAATATGGCTGTGCTGTGATTTCTCACGGGCACTCCAGCAGATCCATCTGCGAGATGCTCACTGACTACGGGGATGAGAGTGGAGAAGCTGGTAGACAGCATGACAGGAATTATTTCCAGTGAAATCGGCACAAGTGGGGAAAAAAAAGGCAGAGAGACTTTCCTTGAAAAATCAAATCTGGAGGGTCTTGAGTCTTCTGTAAGCACAGTTCCAGTGAAGTCCATGGAAAGTTGCGGTAGGAAAGGACAAGTGAAAACTAAGCTGGGACAAAATTTGGGCTGGAATATATAGAACACTATGACAAACCTAGGTGAGAAAGAGGAACCCAGCAGGGGTGGGGAGATGCAGGAGAAATACATCACAGGATGCATGAAAGCTTTCCTTAGGCCAGACCAAATGAGAAAGAATGCATATGCCACACTGCCTGAATGCCACCCACTCGTCATTTGTTCCACGGATGGGCTTCCTCTATCTTTAGCAGCCCTGTTCTAAAGTACAATCCGTAAGCTCCCCATCACAGGATCGTAGAATCGGGGAGAGGAGGGGGTAAAAAAGAGAGAGATGTGGCACTGAATGTATGGAAGGGAGCAAGTTATGTAAGATAATACAATCTGTTTGATCCAAATATTTTATATTCAGCATCTATAGAAACAACTTGCAAGTGATTATGTATGAACGCAGATTATAAACCACATAGTTGGAGCTTGCCAGAAATGAGTGGCAGCACATCACAGGCGTTAGTGCTCTGCTGCCAAGAAACAAGCAGCAACTCAAGTCCCAGTTTTCTGAAACAGATTTCATTTTGCAAAAATAGCTTTTGTACAATCAGTTCGGTTTTATTTATCTGCAACGTCTTGTGACCCGGTCACACAGAAATCTCTGGTGTTGCCAGGCCTCTGCCTACAAGGGGTTCCAGGAAAATCTTTGGCAGCATGAGCTTTTTTAGCTTCGTTTAATCAGTCACCATGTCTTTCCTCAGGGCACAGCCACACTAGACAGACCCAGGCCAGATGTGAACGAACTCCAGGCATGCTCTGAGTCAGTCAGGTACCAGCAAGTCCTGGTCTGGGTGTCAGCTGCCCAGTGTGGGTGCAGGACTTGGGCCCAGCAGCCAGCAGGAGAGGTTGGTTCCATCACACTAAAACTCACCCCTGGCCGGTTTAGAAGGGTGGGCAGGGGAGCTCGTGTCTGCCTGCACCGTTTGATAACGGGACTCTGCAGTCAACCAGCCACAGCACTTGGGAACCCCATTCCTGCTGTTCAGTGCTCTCACAACTTCCCTTTCTCTAGTTTCTGTAATTACTTTTGGTAGCCACAGAAATCCCCAGAGAAGGCCTGGTTGTGTAACTCATCTGTACCGAGACAGGAGAGTCCTGCCCTTGGCTTGGGTGCCTGGACATAGAGCAGCACAGCTCGGGAACAGTAACAAAGGCTGAGGGGCCGCTGGCTTCATGGTGCTAGTTAGACACGGGAGGGAGGTGGAAAAGGCAAACAGGATCAGCAACTTGCAGCCTGCCTGTGTTTGGGCTGAGCAAGTGCAAATTTAATCTTCTCTTCCCCACTGAGCATACGTGCTGCAGCCCATCTCTGTGTTTCAGCACAGACACAACTGCTTTTTAATAGCTATCCCTGACTCCTGTTTCTCTAAGCTGTGTAACTGCCTCAAACAGCTCTTGCAGCAGCAGCCAGGCCAACACAGCTGTTAATACCCATGCAGTTTCCAGAAGGGGTGTTCTCAGCTCCTCTGGGTGAGGGACAGTGTCCTGTATGTCTTTCCCATGTCGCATTCCACCTACTGGAGTGCTGGAATCTTGAGTTATCTCAGTGTGTTGAGTGTACAAGCACTGGCAGCAGAGAGTGGCTCTCACTGAGCAGGTATTTATGGTGTGGAATGAGGCCATGTGCTGCGAGGCAACGCACTGATCTCTAACCAAGGAAGACAAACAAAACAGGTACTTGGGGTTTGCTGCTAAGAAGGAAGTACAGTAAACAGGAAAACACCAACTTGTTAGTGAAACCAAGAGGGAGGAAGTGTTCTTTGACTGAAAAGGGGACAGCTCTATCCCTGACGATGTGAGTTGTCATACTGGTGAAAGAAAACCCCACACATCAGCCTCCTCAGATGTGTCATTTGGAGGACATTCATGCTTTCTATGCCTCTTAAATACTACAAAGGGTTTGGTTCAATTATAATAATTACTCTGCTTCAAACTTGAGGCCTCCTGCACGGGCTCCAGGTGGAAACCACATCGGTGGCCGGGCTCCAGGTGGAAATCACATCAGTGGCCAACTGCTGTACTTCATACACCCCACAGAACACACTCTCTGCAGATGGCTTTACTTTGGCAAGCTGCTTGGATCCAAGCGCAGGCACAGCTCACATGACCGAGGCTCCAAGCACATCCATGTCCTACACACCCCTGTGAAACCAGGAGCAGTCAGTGCACCACCAGGCTACGGACAAGCACAGGATGGTACAGTTGGTCACATACTAAGTACTTAAGTGTTCTATCTTCCCACCTTCATTAACATAATCTTTTTATCTCCAGTAAGAGTTTCACCCAGGCAAAGGCAGCGGGGCTAGTCCTGGCCACTGGCACCAGTCAGTGCTGCAGAAGCAGGTTTACAGAAACCAGCACAGTCGGCCAAAAGAGAGCACAGGCAACGCTATGCCAGCTGGATGGTATTGGTGAGTGTATCTGCTTTCCCAAACCACTTGCTTTCCAACACTGAGCCCCAAATGTGAGTACACCAATCTTTGTTTACCACTTAGTGCACAATTTCCAGCTGAACTTCATGGACGTGTGTGTCCCAAATGGGCTGTAACCACTGTGAGAAGGCTTTTCCATCTGAGTGTTGCTATTATTCTATGTATTTGTTACAGCACTTTGTGTACTGCGATTAACAGCGACTTCTGTTTCCAGAGTTAGTCACAGAGTATTGTTCAAAGTCGCAAAATATTTGGGAATTCAGGGGCTTTGGCACTATGCTGTGGCTTTCTTTATATCCACAGCTTTATTGTGCAGTAAACCCAGCAAGAACTTCGTGCAAACAACCAGAAGCCTAAGGCTTTCAAAATAAAAAATACTGCCTTACTTTGATCTAACTGCTAGGAAGGAATTGCGGTTTTCTGACATTTGGGAATTAGCAAGTAAGTGAGGGCAAAACCATGTCTGCTAGTCCAGAGTGCACATAACAAACTGAGGCCATAATAGCCCATAATCACCCACACACACCCATCCCCAGAACTGCACTTAGCATCCTCATCTGCTGTTGGGAACAACAGACAGTTTCAGTGATTCTCCTCTGTTGACCTCTTTAATATTTAAAAGGACAGCTGTTCCAACTCTATCTATCCATTCTTGCCTATGTACATATGGTCACAGTTACTAGTCTCCCTCCCATTCTCCTTATAATTCCTCCTGAACAGTAAGGGTGACACTTTCTTTCCCCTGCCACACTCACAAAAGCATCAGCCAACCTTGCACTAAAGCCAAGTCCCCCAAGGGAACCCTCTAGAGCTCCAGAGGTTCTTTCTGTGCTTTAAACACAGCTCTATCCATGGCTACAAGCATGCCACAGACAGGCTATGAAAAAGGCACTTGTGTTCCTGTGGCAGGGCTCCAGCATCCTGCCCAGCATTCCAAGTGGTCTGTGTGCTATCAGTGCTGGCTCTTGTGCTTGATAAGGAACAGGCCACTGACAGGCCTATTTTAACGGAGAGAAAGGACCTCATTGACTTCAGCAGGCCTCAGAACAGGCTCAAGTGTCCTCTTCTGACCCTTCTCAAGCCATCTGGAAGTGGCTGTTCTCAAGTCAGACCACTTTCCAAATGCTGAAACAGGAGGGGCATAGAATTGGATTTTTGGGCATCTCGGATGTCAGCTACATTTCTGTAAGCATAACTCCTGTCTGTTGCCCACGACAGGTCTTTCAGGAAGTCTTGTACTTGCCCTTATGTATTAATTTAAAACAATCAAACAACACCATAGCAGAAACTAAGCAACTATGGCAGACCACATTTTGCACTGACCTACTAAAGGAAGCAAAAAGGAAGGACCATCTCACTTCCACCCAGCCACAGTTAATTGGAATTATTCCTAAACGCTTCATCCACACTTTCAAAACCCAGAAGGTTGTGTGCCGCAGTAGGGTCTGGACAAAAGGGAGAGGAGGTCGTGTTGGTTTTGACAAGGCTGAGAGAACACTGAAGGACTCTCGACAGCAACGCCAGTGTCTGCTGCCAAAAGCACTCACTCCACAAGATCATTTCCCAATTTGTGTGATTCCAGTAATTATTTTTGCAACTTTCTCTTCTCTACCTGGTTTCCTCCTTCTGTCTCCCCTCACTCATCCTTGAGCTATCCTAACTGCTAATCCTTACTTGCTTTAGAAATCAGAGCAAGCAGCCTTGAATTCCAATGCCTTTGAAACTGGAAGAAGAGTTCAGGCACATATGTACATCATCACAGTGCCAGGAAGACCTCACACCCTTCAAGTGGCACCAACTTCACTGTTTAAACCACAATCTGAAGTCCTATTTAGGAAATACAAACCAGAATACCTACCTTATGTGAGATTACAGGAAACATTTATTTACTTTATGCTTTTCCTAGAGATGAAAAAAATTCTGAAAACTTATCTACGGACATGGCTTTACAACAGTAAATGCAAGAATCATTCTCCTGCTGGGCCAAGGGAGATGCAGAATCACACAGAGATGAATACACTACTGGTGTTGTTCTGCAAAGCAGTGGCAGAGTTAACATCAAGGATTTGTTTCCCACCATTCCACTCCTTCCTTTTTTACAAGGCTATCCACTGATACGGTCACCAAATCAAATCAGCTCTGCATGGAGGCTTCACGAGTAGCCACCACTTAGAGGTATCAGCTGTTGATCCGTTACTGCTCCTGTGGTTCAGTAAGAGCCCTTGGGGGGCTGGAGGGGGAATTTAAAAGCAGTGCACTAACCTGTCTCCAGTGAGCGGCATGATGACGTGTGCCTGGGTGGAAAACACGATAAACGATAATCTCATCTTCGGGCTTTAGGAAAGGGAAAGAGGGGGAAAAAAATATATGTCAGAGAAACGTACAGCTGCACAGCATCTCACTCGCTTCTTCAGGCTTCATTCACACCATCTTTACCCTCCAGCTTCCCAGGAACATCCTTTTGAACTACAAACACAAAATGAGAGGAATTAAAAGATTTCTGCCCATCTTTTCCTTACTCAGATGCTCTGAGAACAAAGAGGCAGAATTGCTACTCCCTCTCACTTAACCAGAGTCCAGTGAATTCCCAGGATATGATCTCTCCCCACAGAGAAGGTAACGCACGTTCCTTGGGTATTGTTGTTGTCGCTGGTGTAACACAGATGCAGAATTCCCCCTGCTCTGGGTATTAACCACAGACACATTTCCCCTTTTTTTCCAGGCTGACACACTATCAATTTCCAACTGTGCTCTTTGGTCATCAGATCACCCCAGTCACAGAACCAATGTCTGATGACTGCCTCAGCCCCAAAAAAGCAGCATGTAAACTCTTCCAGAGTGAGTCTGGTTTTGTTTCGGTAACAGAGTTATGAGACTGGCAATCAACTTCCCTAAAAGTATCCAGGGAAATGTCACAGTAAAATGCCATACTGTACAAATTGATTTTATCAAGGAGTTCAATCTTTTTTTAAGAAGCTAACCTGTCTCTTAGAACAAGGTTACAGAGAATCATGCAATTAGCAGTGGAAAATGCTTAAGAACTGCCTGATGCTCTGAAAGCCCAAGACAGGAACTTTACTGAGGTAATTTGTAACATTTCTCCTACTTGCTTTTAATTTTTATTCATTACAATTCCAATACGTTCAGTAACTTTATAATTCACTGTATATATGTATCAGCATTAATTAATCAGGTTCATGTTTGTAAGGACATAACACCTGTAAAGCTGAACGACCCTATGTTTTCAGTTCACTGACGTCAGTGATGCAACTACAAATTATTTGACCTCGTGGGAATGTAAGTATTGCAAGTCTGCACAGAATTGCACAGACCTCGGATTTAGGATCCATCCCTGCAGTCTGTCCACAAAATTCCGAGATGCTCTAAATTAAATCAGAATCAAAACCACAGGATTATCTGTCTTTCCAGTTGCAAAATGCTTGCAAACTCAGTCTGTGGTAGTTGTATCATTGCCTAGTGATTACTGTGAGACGTCGCTGTCTGAGATGAGACTCTGTGTGCAATAACCTCCACGTTATGTTTTAGCCAGCTTCTCTTTAGGCCACCACAGAACAATCCTCTCCATGAGCCATCCCATCCCTGCTCTGCTCCATGAGCAGCTTGGGACACTGGCAGACCTCCATGCAACTGCTGCAAGAGGGAGTGTCACTTGGCTGGAGAAGATGCTGAACTGAAAGACTTCCACTGAACCAGCACCATACTTCTCAGGGAGGGCAAATGTTTTACCACTTAGTCCAAAGAAGTGCTGCTTCAGTATCTCCTCAGGCTCTATTTTTACATTTTTTTTTTTAACTCTAGAGCTCACAAAACAACTTTTGAAAGTTTCTGTTGTCCCCCTTGACAGAAGTTTTACAGAAGTTTAAAGAAGATTTGCTTTTTACAAGATGAAAATAAGCAGTGTTTAATTATATAAGCCTAACTGTATCCCTTTATTAGCAAGCCAAGATCACAACTGCACACTGCACTGTTTTCCTTAACGAAACCTACCACAGCATCTCTGCCTCTGTATGGGAGGATTCCTTTGGTTTATTCTGAGTTTTGTTGTGAGGTTTTTTTAAAGCAAAATTCTGCATCCCAGCAACCCCTCAGTCAGTCGGGTTTCACAGCAAAGGACTTGCCAGACAACACTGCTGGCAGTAACAAAGTTGATTACAGGTATGTACAACAAATACATTGTTACACGGCATGGGCTCCCTCTGGGTTTGAGGTTTAACACTGTTTAACACTGTTCTCTTCCTTCTGATCTGCACCATGTATTTACACGTAGAGAGACCTGCTGCTTTATAAAGATCTCCAAATGCAGCATGTGAACAGTACTCCATCAGAAATGAGGCACGTGGCTTGTGGAAAAAGAAGTTTAAAAAACTATCAAACCACATCTTAAGAGTAATTTTAGAGGTTAAATATTTAAAGATGCATATTGCCACCTTTTTGCTGAGCTCCAAGCACGAAAATAAAGTGAAAGTTTCCAATATTTTCCAGCACTTGGGGTCTTAGAAGCCAAGCTTTATGGTGTTTGTGAACATCCCCCTAAGCTTGCAAAAGCACGGGAGGGGTGTTTAACACAGCCCAGAATCACCACAGCATCACCCCGGCTGTTACAGGCAGCACCACGCACCTCACAAATCTTTCTGTCAGCTGACGTACAAAATCAAATATTTCATGCCAGTTCGTTGCCACGCTCCCAGACCTGAAAGGGAAAACCACAGTACATAAGCGGCCTGATCTCGGTTGACATTTCAGGGAGAAACTTAACAATATTTGCTGTCCCAAACACTTGGAGTCACGGCCAGCCCGGCTCGGGGCGGCAGGCGCCGGTAAGTTTGTCGCGATTTGTCGCGGTCCCCGCCGTGAGGTGGCCCCGGCCCCACTCCCCCCACTCCCCCCCGCCCCTCCCTGAGGGCGATCGCGGCCGTCGAACTTGCCCACAAAAGCCCGGCCGGCGGCGGCCGCCGCGGGACGAAGAGAGGCGACAGATGCTACGGCTTTCGCTCCTCCGGACACGTCCGGCCACCAGCACCCCTCCGGGGAGAACTTCCGACGCCCCTGTCCGAATCCGCGACCCGCCGGCGTGCAGCGAGGTCCAGCGGGATTCGCGAACTTCCCGCCGAGCTCCTCTCGAAGAGTCCGTCCCCTCAGAGCCCCTCAGCGCGCGCGGCTCCTCAGCGACACCCCCCCCCCCCCCCCCCCCCCCCCCCCCCCCCCCCCCCCCCCCCCCCCGCACGCGGCCCCTCAGCGCGCAACGGCCGCCCCGCGCGCGCAGCCCCTCAGACCCCCGAACAAAAGCGGCGCGATGGCGGCGATCCCCATCTCCCGCCTCCCTCTCTCCTCCCTTACTTGTCCAACACGAAGTACATATCGAAGGCTCCGTGGCACGACGGCTCGCCCGCGGCCGGCACGGCGACGGCGGCCGGCGGCAGCAGCGGCAGCAGCAGCGGCAGCAGCAGCTGCAGGGGCACGGCCCCCGCCATGGAGCCTGCGGGCGACGGAGAGCGGAGGCGGGCGCTGCCGTCCTGCCGCTCGCCGGAGTGGCCGCCTCTCGCCGCCGCCGCGGATCGCCCGGCCCGGCCCGGCCCGCCCTCCTCGCGCCGCCTGGGGCGGGGGACGGGCCGGGCGTGCTCGCGCCGCCCCCGCTCGCCATGGCGATCCCGCGCGCGGGCCCGGGCCGTGCCCCCGCCCGGGAGGGGCGCTTTGATTCGTGTCGCTGCCGGCATTCCCCGTGCGCCGTGGGTTGAGCCCCGAAGAAATTTAATGTTACGGGGTGTTGCGGGGTTTGTGTGCACAAATACCTCAGGATTGTGGGGGTTTTAAACAAAAACAACAACAGAAACTGACCTGACAGGGATCATGTGTCTCCCACAGGCCGTGGAGGTGAATCAGACACATCGTCCGCTCCAAAAAGGATCTCGAGGCTCTTCCCTCCGCAAGAGGAGATGGAGAAGTCAGAGTCATCCTGCCAGAGAGCTTCCTTTCATCCGATTTCATCCCGTTTCCTGCCGTCTCTGGACGGTTTCCTGAAGCCACAGTGCCCTGACCTGACATGTCCATGTCAGAGTGCCTTCTCTGTGCAGATCCGAACACCAAGCCAAGCATCTGTGTGATGCAAGTTGGAAATCTCATGAAAGTCCGTGGACCAACAGTGATTTATGTCAGCCAGAAATCTGGCTCATGAAGTTCTTAATGTCTTAGAGCAGCAAGGCCAAAGGGTAAGCAAGCAGTGTTTTACAGTCCCTGTGGATGCACAAAACATGAAAAATTAAGGACAGAGCAGCCTGTGCTTTGCCAAAGACCCAACCAAAGGAAAGGCCGTGCAGTGCCACCTCTCCTTCTTCACAGAGGCATGTGAGACAGAAGAGCAGGCTTGCTGAGCTTCCCAAAAACAGCTGCACTCCAGCTTTCTGAGCTGCATGAGTCCTCCCCAAGCCCCGAGAGCACTCGCCTTGTCTGGGAGTATGTGTCACGTTATCCAGATGTTGGAAATCTTGCACATGTGACCCACTGGTTGGAACAAGCCACTCCTGCCAGTTTGCTCTTTTCTTGTTTCCAAGTGTATGAATTCCTCTTTTAGGCTGTGGTTTCTGCTGAAGTAGCAGATAAATCATGCCTGTTTTGCTGGAATGGCTGGATGAGAGGGAGATAGGCACAGAGGAGGTACAGGGCAATGGATCGTGGCTATTTGCCTGTGTTTGGTTTCATTCGCACACGGGCCCAGAGCCTCCTTTCCCAGTTCCCAGAACTCATTAGCCGATGCTTGGCTCTGTCCCAGCCTCCTCCAGCATCCCAGTGCTGCGTAAACCTTGGCCCAGGGTGCCCGGCCCCAGCGGGATGGGCGTTTCTCACTGTGTGCACACAAAACCTCAGGAAAGCTGCCTCCTGGAGCTGAGCTGATATCTTCCTGATATCCAAGGATCAGGATGAGGCATTAGCAGCTCGCCAGCACCGAGACAAAGATCGTGTTGCAGCAGCAGGAGGAGACTGCTCGTGCTCTTGGCTGCGTGGAGGGAACCAGGCTGGCTGCAGCCCTCTGCCACTGAGTCTCCTGCTGCCTCTGGATGTTGGTTCCACATCTGGAGAAGCAACAGGTGGCCCTCACTCCTTGACCTGTTGGTCTGGAGTTGAGCTTACAGGACCTCCTTTACACTGGTTTCTTGTGCTGTAGTATTCCCTGGTGGCTGGGACAACAGGGAAAACAGAGGGACCATGGGGTAACTGTCCTCGGTCATTTAAAACAGAACTCTTAAATAAATACAGCTTTAAAGTAACCCAGCAGTAGAAGCAGAATTTTTCACATGAAAGGTCAATGTGCAGATGAACACAAGTACACTGCCAAGATTTACTGCAGAGAAAGTAGTAAACAGAACAGCTTACAGCACCTTTGGGGTTATACAGTTCTCTCCTTTGTCTCCAGCATTTGCAGATGATCTCCACACATGTTGTCATTTAACATCCACCCACTCCCACCTTTTTTTTGGCCCAAGCCAGTCGAGAAGACCTCAGGCAGGCTGTGTGAGTGCCAAACCGAACTCGGTGTGTTTCAGGAGCGAGCAGTTGGAGCCAAAAGTCACCCTCAGTGTAAGCTGGCTGTGAGCCTGGCCCAGCCTTGGGTCCCTGGGAATGCTGCAGCAGAAAGGTGGTGTCTGGGGGGAGGAAATCCTCATTGCTGTGCTGAGGTGACCTCAGGATCAGAGTCAAACAGCAGCTCGGCAGCCACACAGGCTGCCTTTTCCATACAATACAGAGGGTCAGGAAGGCTTTGTTGCTTGATATATCCAGTTCTGGTCCAGGATACCTCTGCCCAACAGCTGTGAGCCAGCCTGCTTTCTGCAGGATGCTCAACAATTGCCAAAATTTTGTCGGGGAAAAATGAAACCTGGGTGTGTCTGTATGTGAGGCTGCAGTGCTGATTAATTAAATCTCCTTTCTGACTAAGGTCCAGGATTGCTGTTCTACCAAATGATCCAGGAGCAGCGTGAAAGGAGGGAGCTGGAGGTCCTGCTCCACGGCACTGGCACCAGCCAGCACTTCCAGGTGCCCTGAGCTGTGCAACCCCAAGGTCAGGTGATGCTGATGGGAACCCTTCCATTCCAGCTTAAAACAGAATTTGACTTAGGGCAGCTCACAGAAAAATATTTTTCTTCTCCCCTCACAGGATATGAACCACACATGGAAGTCTCATGCTTTATAAAAAGATAGAGAAACCAGAAGGACCCCATACAACATGCAGGACCTGTTTGGGAGCTGCCTCCTGAAGGATTAGGTACAAATCCTTTTTCCTTTACAGCTGTAGCCTCATGTCTGTGCTCATCCTGTTAAGCAGTGTAGAAATGAATAAATAAAAAGGACAGCATTAAGTAACAAAGGAACTCTCATTTCCCTGTGGTGTTGCATGCATCACCCAGATGGAAACTATCTGTCCAAACAAATTTGGGAATTATGCAAGCTCAGAATTCCTGAATAACCCTTCTTTTCCAAGGTCATGAAGCATTCTCAGTACCCACTGAAAATACACATGAAAACACAGGGGGGGGAAAAAAGCCCTCAACTCTGAAAACTAGGAAACATAAAGACTAGCAGTATGGATGAGGGAAGGTATAAATGTGGGAATACAGAGTGATGTCCCTGCTGTGTGCACACTGGCCCATTGGCTGCCCTGAGGAGCCAAGGATGATCCCTGGGACTCACTTCTCTTTCAGCAGAGGCGGAGCAGGATCCGTTATTCTTTGGTGTGGTTCTCTGCTGGCTGGTGCCCTGCCCTGGCACAAACCACCACAGAATAAAAATAAATCCCTCTTGGGCCAGGAGAGCAAAAGAAAGCAGGACAGAAAACATGGAAGTCCTACTCTGGCCCAAGAGCTGCTGCCGGCTCAGAGCAGCACCCAGGGATCACCGGGGCTGGGACTTTAGCACAACTCTAGAGTTGCAGTGACCCTTTTTGGTCTTGTCAGGAAACAACGGCCCAACCAGAGGAGGCAGAGGAATAAAGCAGGCAGGAATTCTGCCTGCAGAGCAGTGCCCCCCAGAAAAGGGGCAACACATTTCTGAGGCGTGTATGGAGAAAAATAATTTTTAAAAAGGCACAGGTCATGATTCCACAGCCACCCAGTTTGCGACAGTTTTATCATTAACTCCAGAGGAACAGGCTCAAACCCCCCTGTGGTGGCAGAAATGTCACTTGTGCTCAGTTTGGGGTCACACTGGGTGAAAAGGGGCTGATGTTTATCCATCCAGCCTGACCCCTTTGCCGCTGCAGAGGGAAGAGAGGGCATTGTGCTGTGAAGTCCCTTGTGTCCTCCCAGGACCAGGGGAGAACGAGGAATGATAAAACAACTGCTTGTACTACTGTTAGGGGGCAACTAGGTCAATATTTACAGAGGAGCAGCGGGCTGCAGGAGGACAGCACACCCAAGCCACCGTTGGGTCAGCAGCCCAAAAAGCAGATGTGCCAATTTCCTGTCTTTGATGATGATGGGCCCTAATTACACCAGAGCTGTGGCAATGTCCTTTCTTGTGTACGACCCCTAATTTGGTTTCATGAAGTCATCTGTGCCAGGTTCTTCCGGCGTGCAAGGCTGGGCGAGTGACAGCCCCGGAGAGCCATGTGCCCCACAGCAGCAGCGTGCCCAAACAGCTGGCCCAGGCTTTGACCCAACACAATTCAACTGAGGGCCAACCAGAAGTGTCCCTGGGATTTGGGTCTGTTCCTCGGCTTGCTTTACCTCTTGCAGGTTATTGTGCCTGCTGATGAGGAGGTGTGGGCTAGGGAGACATTCCAGGAAGGATATGGGTGCTCAGTAAAGACCAGCACTTAGAGAACTTGTTTGGTTTTGGGGGGAGGAATTTTGGACTCACCGTAAAAACCTACTCCTCCGTGTTCTTTTGCCAGGAAGATTTCTTTGCTGGTATTACTACTGGTGCTTCTTTCAGCAATTTTTCACCATTCCTTTCCATGGTTTTTGACACTTTATTTATATTTTTCTTCCCCTTTTTTCCTCTTTTTTTTTCCTCTACCCATGATTTGAGGGGTTTCCCAATTTTGGAGTTTGCTGGTTGAGCATTTACTTTAGTTGGAACCTGCAGGTTCTGCTTTCCTTAGGTGGGGATCACTGCTCTAAGTTGCTTCTGGGCCCACCTGCAGCTGCCAACAGCTGTTTGTTGTTCCCTAAATGTAGGTCTGTGTTTATAAGGGCTGTACCTGGAGGCTCCCCTCTTTTTTCCTGGGGATCGCCTGGGCAGCATGCTGCTGGTGGGAGAGGGTCGTGCATGGGAGCTCAGCACAGAGTGTGGAGGTTTGCAGGGCAGCAAGAGATAGAAATACTGTTCCCAGGACATCAGGGATGTGCAATGGGAGCTTGGTAGCTCGTTGATACCTGGTTCTCCATATGCCTGGGGGAAGCAGGTGCTGTCAGGAGGAAGATATGGGACTGGAGTCTGGCCTGGTGGAGCTCTGTGGAGGAAAGAGCTGAAGGAGGGGTTGGGACTGTGTAGCACCAGCAGGGGCAGATGAGGAGATGTCAGACCTTTGCTGGAGCTTCTATCATGACCTGCCTGCAGGTAAGAGCCAGGACACAGGAGAGGAGGGCTGGCTGGAGGTGGTGCTGCCATGAGAAGAGGTGGAGGCTCCAGAGTGGGGCTGGGTGGCAGCTTGTGGCACCTGGAAGTTGGGGAAGGGCTCTGTCTCTGCTTTTTGATAGCAAGTGAGGGAAGGAGCACTGTGGAGCGAGGCTCCAGGTGTTGGGCATGCAGGGCAGGGTGATGTGGGCAGGAGAGCCCTTGGAAGGGCTCAGACAGCTCAGAGGTTCTTGTGGCATGGCCAGCATAGGAGCAGAGCCTCAGAGTGTCCCTGCTGGTCCAGGATGCCATGCAGGCACTGAAGGGGACAGATATGGGCTCTCTGGGGGACGGATTGTCCTCTGTAGGTACAGAGATCCTCAGGGACAGGTGATGGGCTGGCTGCGTGCCTGAGGCTGGGAGGAGGAGCAGCAGAATGCAGGGGAACTTCGTTACCACAAAGCCAGAGCTGAGGACCGGGCAGGACAGCCCAGAGAGGTGCAGTTGGCTCCCACAAGGGGTTTTAAGGCCTGACTAGTAAGAGCCCTGAACTTTGGCCTGGACTTGGTGTTGATCATGCTTCGAGCAGGAGGTAGGACCATCAGAGGTACTTTCCAACCTCACTGGGGGATTTCCCTTCTTCCATGCAGATCTTGCACTCGGCTGCAGTTCTGTGTTCCGCTGCCTTGTCTAACATCAGGTTACTGAAGACTTGTACACAGACCTGCAAACTCCAGCCAGACCTTCTAGAGGATGTGCTCAGCGAAACACCACATTTAGCAGGTAGGTTGGGATTTTATTGCAGTCAGCTCCTGGTTCTGCTCCTTGTCAGACTGCAGGGCAGGAAGGATGCGTGTGGGAGTGTTTGCTGGCTGAGTCAGGGCCATGCCTGGTTATTTACCAGCTGAGCCCTGCCGGTGACTCTGTGTACGTCAGCCTCACTTGCCCTGTTCGTGTGAGCTGCTCCCCCAGCTGCCTGGATGACAAATGCTTCTGTACATCAGTGTGACTGTGCTGGCCCTCAGACGGGAGTGAGGTATCTGGGATGTATCTTATCTGACTGGTGTTTACATCTGCATGACTCTGAATTACTTTTTCCTCAATTTCTCCACACTTAAGAAGTTTAACTTGTACTATATGGTGAGCTGTACTCATGTCTTACTGTCTGTCATCCAAAAGATTATCCTTTTCTCTTCCTCTGTCTGGGCGGGTAGGGTGGCTGGAGGTGGAGCAGTGTTGTCGGGATTGCAGGCTCTGTTTCCAGCAGCGGTGTTGGCAGAGCAGCAAATGCCTATAAAGGTAGGAAGGGTCACGTCCCTTCACCCAGGGATGAGCAGGTGAAGCGGCTTGGTAAGGGCTTCATGTTTTCATGGATCAGCTTATATGCATGTAGAAGGTGGCATATTTGGCCTTGCTTTGTGGCAACATATACAGCTGACATACAGTAATAGTCACAGAAAAAGAGCTGTGGTTCTAAACTGTCATCCCCATGGGGCAGTATTTTAGTGTTCATGTTGAATTCTTGTGGTCTCTTGGCTGTAAAAAAGGCTTTGTAAAGGAAATGTTTTGTTCAGCAAAGTTAAAGCAGAAGCACAATAGCTTGTGATACCATGGTACCATAGCACAAGACGTATGTAGTGAAGCACTTAGGACAGGGAGGGGCTTCAGTCCCTGCTGATGATGTGCGAATAAGATGTGGTTTAAGTCCCAAACAAACTCATTTCCTGAGTCGGAGACGATTATGAGTCAGTGTGTGCTCACTTGGGCAACTCACCTGGTGGCACAGACAAGTGATGGTGCACAAGCCCCTCAGCAGCTCCCTGCCAATCCTGTGCTGTCCCACCTGCACAGCTACTCTGAGCTGGAAATGTGGCAACTGCTCATCAACACTGCCTGTCCTTATCTGCAGAAAATAAGGAATAACCCCCATAGATCCTGTACTATAAATCAAACTGTACTGATCACAGCTCTCATGAGCCATGTCACAAACCCTGAATGAGTGGCAGGGAAAGGCGTGGATGAGTCACCAGCAGGGAGCCAGCCCCTTGCTGCCTGCCCCAGGGCAAGCTGCACACACAAACGTCTACCTGCTCTGTCCTTGTCTTGAACCACAGAAATGATCCCTGAAAGTATAGTCTAACACTTTTCCAGATGGGCAGGTGACATCACTGCACGGTGTGACACTGAATGTGCATGTCAGGAATATGTTTCAGTGAGAGTGCTGAGCGGGGCTGCTGTTGCCTCAGGAATAAACAGGAACGTGGATCTGAGAGATCCAAGTCACCTAGAGATTGCCAGCCAGGGTGGGCATCTGTTAACAAGGATGTGTGACCACAGCCAAGGCAACAAACCTTGCTGGTTAATAGTCACTTTTCCAGTTTCACTAAGTGTGAACATCAGGGGAAAAAAAATATGTATGAGGAGGTGTGGGGCATATTCTGTGTCCTGGTGGCATGGGGAAACTGAGTCTGTACAACATCCCAAGTGTCTGGGTAAATCACCCAAAGTGTCCTTCAGCTGTAACTGAAAAACAACATAAAAATAATGGGAAGTTTCTCTGGGACCTTGGCTTGGGTTTTTCCCCCGGTTCTGCCTTACAGAAACATTTGATGTCTCTGCTACTGTGTGGTGAGAGACAGTCCCCGTCTCTGGCTGGAGATTTTTTGAGTGTAAGGTAGAAGGGCTCACAGCTCTGTATCTTATTTGTAAAGTTCCTAGACTTCCTCAAATAAGATGTGTAACTAAAAACACCAAACAGAACACCGGGGAAAAAAAAAAACAAACCCAAAACCCAAACAAAACAGGCAAAAGAAAAAAAAAAAACAAACCAGTTTCTCAGCTGTTATGCTGAGGGAATTTTCATTCAGCATCTTGTAGGAAGTGTTTCATGTCTTGCAGAATGAAAGTTACTGAATGTAGCTCATCAAGGCAAAATGCTGCAATATAATTTAGAAGCTCATTAGAGATCATAATCACAGTGACAGATGTTGGTGGGAAGTAGGAGCCATCACAAAGAAAAATAGGGAGCTGTTTGTCACAAGGGTGTTAGTTACATCATTTGGGGACATTTTCTGAGATATCTAAGGGGTTTGATTATCACTTTGAGGTTTCCATCTAGGTTTCTTAGTGCATAAATCCATTGGAAAATAAGAATAAAGCTCTCGAAAATTAAAGGACTTTTCAAGACTTTGCTTCTAAGAGCCATATATTGAAATGGCGTCTACTAACCCGTGTTAGAATGGTGCATCCTTTCTCTTAGGTGAGCTATCCATGCCACAACAGCTTCAGGGGATGCAGTGGGATGGCACCTGTGCTGCAAGGTGGGAGAATTGTGCCTGGGTAGGGAGCCATTAGAGCAGCTGGACTGTACATGTAGCTGGAGCATGGGCTGGCAGCACATGCCCTGGATAACGGGGCTCTGAGCAGCTGCCAGAAGGTGTTACTTGGCCTGTTACCAGGGTAAGTGTGAGGTCATCACAGACTTGGAGATGTGTGCCCTTCCTTTGTGCTACCCACTTCCTCTTGGTTGCATCATCAAGATTGAGACAGATTTTGCAGGAAATCCAACTGATCATGCACACAAGGAGGGACTCAGAAGTGAATGCCAGGATAAGAGGCGTGTGTGGCTCCTTGAGGATGGAGCAGAGGTCTGTCCACCAGGAGATCCTGGGTGACAGGGCCAGAGTGTGGGGTGTGAGCCCCCATCGCCGCTGCTCCCAAATACTCTCTGTGCCGTCCGATTTGGGAGCGCAGAGATGGAAAAAGGCCCAGTGGCCAGCCTTGGGAAGTGGACCTGCAGGGCCTCAGTGGTGGAAGCAGGTTAACAAAATCACCATGAGACTGTGCTGGCATGTGGGCTCGCTGGGGTATGAAGTCACCTGATGGAAGTACTGCCCAATAGTAGAAATTCTCTAGCAGAAAATGAGCTTTTGTTTCTGCAGTGCTCTTCTTCTGAGGTGTTCCATCTGCTTTACAAACACTGACTGAGCCCAGCAATGCTTCTGTGAGAGCAGCATCTCTAGTGACAGCTTCCAGCTGTCTAGCAGACAAGAGCACCCAGGTGCCATGGAAAACCAGAGAGGGAATAATTTTGCCAATAATAACCATCCCCCATTTTGCATGAGGGATGCTCATGCAAGATGGGAAGGGACCACCTAGTCGGACTGTTTGACAGCTGAATGTCCCTATGTAGGGACTGAAGATGTGAGCAGAGAGTGTGATGTAAGATCATACGAGCAAATATAAGAGGATAACTCCAAATAGTTCGATTAATTTCACCTTTGGAACGAGGGCTAAGCAATATTTCCTAAATAAGTTGTTTCTGATGATCTTTCAACTTCTCTGATAGGAAAAGCTAGCAGGGCCTCCTGCAGAGGAGAGCCCAGCAGGACCACCCTGGGGCCCAGTGTGGCTGTGCCCAGGCCTGGTGCCAGCTCTCGTGGCCCTGGCAGGGCAGGAGGGGTTGCTGTGTGCCACAGGGCACAGGCTGCAGCCAGAGCCCAGAGCTGGTACTGTGGCACAGATGATCTCCATAAACTGTGATGACATTAATCTAATGTATGCGTTCCCCTACGAATGTGAATAGCAACAAATACAAATCCTATGCAAATCAGGCCCTCGTGCAGTATGTGCAAATGGCTGAACATCTGAGGACTCAAATATTATATCAGAAGTTGTTCGCAGACATGCCTGTTCCAAAATTTGCTGTTACAGGGCCCTTCTGTGTTCCCATGGGAACCCTCAGGTAAGGAGATACGTGCTGCTGCTCCCCTTCAGCTAGAAGAAGTTTGTGAAGCAGAAGCTGGATTCTTCCTTTTCTTTCTGCTGGGTTCTTCCTTCTTTCCCAAGCCTGCAGCTCCTTGCAGATGCCTGGCTGCCTGGAAGGACTCACCCCAGCCTCTATGGTCCCCTTCCTGGGGGGAAAGGTGGATGTTAAGGGTTCCTCAGAAAGGGAAGTGGTACCCTCTGCCAACTGGCAAAGAACAAGTGCTGGCACAGGCTGCAGGAGAGCAATTATTCTCTCCTTCCACAAGAGCACATATTGGAAATCCCTCTCTCAGTTCTTCCCTGTTTCTCCCAGCTGTTCTTGCTGCAGCCCAGGTGCTGAAAGGGGTTCAGGTGTGTAAGTGCCCCAAAGGGGGATAAAAGCTCCTGGGGATGGTGTCTCTCAGGTGAGAAATCTTTGCCTCTCCCCGCAGAAAGAAGAGGGAAGCAGAGGGCAGCTGAGAGCTTTGCCCAAGGAGAACAGAGTGAATTTACTGCCCCTGTGTCCCCATCTAGCACCACCAGGAATTCAGTTTGAAACAGGAAAAGAAAAAGGTAGGAATCAGTGTGGAATGCATGAGAACCCTAAGTGTAAAAAAAGGATGTAAAAATAGTCCATGGTTTTTGGGCTTTTTTTTTTTTTTAAGTGTCTGGGGAAAGCTCAGGAGGTTTTCACAATGGAGCTGGATCTTGTAAAATAAGAGTGTGACGGATGCAGCAGGGTTCATAGAAACACCCCAGGAAGAACAGGGGGAAAATAATGCAGCAGCTCATGTACAGGCAGCCAGAGGTGATGCTCCAGGTGGAGGGACCAGGGTGCAGAGGTGTGGACCTCAATGAAAATAGGTAGCAGGAGAGGTGTAAGGATGTGTTATTCTAAATATAGAACTGCTCAGGTTGTTCTCTCTCCTGAAGCCATGGTTGCTGTGCAAGAAAGGGGTGGGGTTTAGGAGAGGAATGAGCCTATTGAGGGTGTTATATCCCACATGAGCACTGCTCTCCCTTAAAACAGGCCAGATTTTGTGGTGGGATGGGGAGACTGCAGATGGGAGCTGTGCATGGCCCTGGAGAGGGGTCTGTCCTGTCAGGGTCGGTGGGTGTTCATGGCTCCAGAGAGGGGGTGCCATTGGAGAGGAGTACCTGCTGTCTTGATTAGCATGGGTTTGGGTTTTCTCTGCCAATCTAGAGCTCACAGATGTGATGAGCAGTGCAGAAGTACAACAGTACCCCTTCCAGATTTCCCCTCACCATCCCCTCTGTGCCCTCAGCTGCTCCAACAGTTCCAGGTGAGGGCTTTCTGCTGACTTTTGTGCTGAGAGAAAATAGTCTGGTGTCTCTAACACGGTGGCAAGTTCTGTGAGAGGAGATCACATTTACTCTTGGCCTGAGCCAGCAACTACTCCATGTATAGCCCCCACTTAATGAAACCCCCCCCACCTCTACCAGCAGGTTAAAAGTTAGGGCCAGCAATCCCTGGTATGTCGATAAATCTTGGTCCTTAGCCCATTAAATCCCCAGCCTGCTCGTTCAAGAGGGATTCACAAGAGGTAATACAAGACTGACCTTTGCTCTGCCATAAACGCTGGTGCACATGAACCTGCTCAATCAACGGGCTCTTCTTTTGGCTCCCTTCCCTCAGGGTAGTTTGTCTTAGCCTGTGGCTGCAGGATCAGTGCAATGTCCTGTCAGCACAGTGAGAGGCATTTGGCTTTCCCTGTCCCCTCCTTTGTCAGCCCCATCAGGTGGGAAAACCCAGGGCTGTCCCCAGCTTTTTGACCCTGTTGGGCTGGTTTTCCCTCTCCCCATGACTTCTTATCTTTCAAAATACTCTGTGATTGCTGTAGCATTGACTTTTACTGCAGTAAGGGAAAAATGTGGCTTTTTTTTGATAGCCAGATTGTATGTTTGTTTGTTCTTTTATTTTTGGCTTCTTAGGAGCTTTTTGCCACTTTTCACTTTCTAATTGTCTCTTTTTCTAATCCTGGCACTTGGACTCAAAGCCAACATTTCTTATGGCAACTCTTTATCACCTGCTGGCTAGAACAGAATAGGAAGAAACTGCTCTGGCTGAAGGACCTGTGAAAGTAGGAAAACATAAAGGCTTATTTTAAGGTTTTCTTTTTGAAATAGAATAGAAAAATCCCAAGTGTTTCTAGATGAAAGACCTGGCTGCATGCAGAGCTCTGGCTTAAACTTTTTAACGGAGTATTTCTGTAGCTTCAGAGGAGCAAAGTGGGATCCCGGTTCCTGTTGCAGAAGGAAAAACCTACCAAAAAGGAGGTACTTGAGCACCCAAATGGTTTGCAGTGGGGGCTGGCAGGAGATAGGAAGTAATGAGCAGGTCTGATGTGCACAGGTAGAGAGTCAAGCAGAGGCTGTGCTGGGAACGAGATGCCCGTGAGGGAGGTTGTGCTTGCTGAAATGGGATGCTGCAGTGTAAGACTGGCAAAGAAAGGAGCAGCAGTCCTTGATCTCTTGGGAAAAAGGCATCTGTGTGTCTTGAATAACGCTGTCATATCTGGACATGGCTGAATTTTTTCAGGTCCTTGTAGAGATTTTGCCGGGAAGGTGTTCAGGAAGTCACGGGTTTGCTGGTTTTAACAGTGTCAATTACAAAAGCAATAGACTGAAAATGCAAATGTTTCTCCGAGGCATTCCTATTTGTCCTTTCCTCCTGAGGTTTACCTGGTCTTTTGGTGTCACTGAGAGCCATGGGATGCTGAGCGCTGGCCCTGGTGATGTACAACAGTACCACTTCCAAGGTGGGAGCGAGCTGCAGAGCAACTCGTGAACATGTTTGATCACTCCCAGAATTTCAGTCTCCTTGTACACTGATAAACCGAAAGACAGAGGCAATGGTGGCAACAGGGAATGTTAAAATGTTTGTTGTGAATGGCAAGGCTGAATGTTAAACAGCAACATTTTGAAATCCTTCATCACAGCAAGATCCCAGGCGGAGATGACAGGCTCTCTGCGGATGAGAGGAGCACCCGGAGTAGCGCTGCCAGAGATGGTTAATGGGATTGAGTGTTGATTCCTGTTTACGTGCCGGTGCTGGCTCTGGAAGGAGGGCTCCTGCTTTCTCCAATGGGGTCTGAAGCCTTAGTGGTGCACAGTGCTGCATGTGAGCTCTGTGCACTGCCCTGACACTCTGGCCTCAGTGCTGCCAGCCTCTCTGGGGACAAGCCCCCAGCCACGGACCAAATCCGTTGTCCCTGGCCACTGGCAGAGCCTTGGCTCACTGGGACTGATCCCAGCTCAGGTCAGAGCTTGGCAGCTGCTGTCCACCTTGGACCACGTGTCTGAAATCATCTGTTTCCTCCACAACTATTGTTTCCTAGGACCTGTTCCCAAAAGCTTTGTCAGCCTGCTTGATTTGCATCAGCCTGTGAGTGGGGCCAACCCACCCGTGTTCCCCCGGAGGTTATTCCTGGCCAAACAGGCTTCACTCTGCACAACTGATCTGGTTAAATGCACTTCCCTTCCTTGCTTTCATTCCACTAGTTAGAATGGGCACTCTCGGGCTGCTCAGATAAGGTTTGTCTTTGTTCTGATGTGAGACTGTTTTGTAGGTACACAGTCACCCCAAAAGTGTATCCTTGAAAATAGACAAAATGCCTTTTCTAAATTGCAATTTAAATTGATTTTGATAGAGAGGATGGCAGAATCATATACAGAAGAAAAAAAAAATCTTTTAAAATGAGAACTGAAGCAAATATAGTTTAGTAGTATACTCGTTACAGAATGAACAGCATATTGTATGTGCTGTGTTAGAGGTATGTTATGAATAACAAAAGCACTGGAGCATTTACATATTTGTTTTCAGAAATCCTGGCAGTTGGATTTCACTATTCTGTGCCTCTTTGCCAGAATCACTAAACAGTGGTACATATGGCTTCTGAAGTACCATATGCCGTGGAAAACGTTAGCTGATGCCTATACTGATGCGACACGCTATAGTCTTTATTTAGATTTTTTTGCAGTTTTGAACAAAGAATATTAGATCATGCAAAACATTGTGCAAGCAGTATGGAGTAGTACATAGAGGAAAACATAATGCATTGCGCCCAGAGAAAAGCCAGCTAAGAAAAGGGGAAGAAAGGGTGGTGTTGGGAATTAGAATGTGCACGTGCCAAGAAATGCATGAAAGGATGGGACATGGCTTTGTGCAGCCGAGGCAGGAGGTTTTTCAGTGCTTGAAGCAAAGAGTCAAGAGCCAGAGCTCTGTGGACATGCAGGTTTTGAATCAAGTCCCCGTTCTAAGAGATGCTCCCTGTTCCAAAAAGCACTTAGGCTTAAATTTAAGTACGTGCTTGAAATCCTTGGAGAGCAAAGGAAACACGTGCATGAGTGCTTTCCTACAAAAACCCTCCTCATAGGAGCAGCGATAACTCTGCTCTCTCCTGCTTCATTGTCTGAAAATAGTGACAATGAATACAATGAGTCATGTGAGAAACACCTTGAAAACAGAATGAAACAAAGTTTCCAACGCAGTAACCACCAGAATTAGAAAATTAATTCAGGCTTTTGTGTTGACAGGAGCTTTTAAAGCACGTTTTCCCCCTCTGTTCTGCCAGCCCTTACCATTACTACCCTCACATCGCTGATGTCAGTGGCAGTGCCAAACCCTGAAGGGAGCCTGCTGCCGGGGCTGTCAGGAGCAGCCGAAGGAGGAGGTGGCCCTGAGGGGAAGGAGAGTAGGGAGGTGTTTGCTACCACCATGTCTCCCCGCCGGAGCAGCGCCCTGCTTTCCCCTTTCTCCTCTCTTCTGGCTCCTCTGTGTGCAGACCACTGCCCCGTGAACACTTAATAGGCTTAACTTTAAGCACCAGAGTAGATCCAATGGGATTACTCGTGTATTTAAGTGAAGGTATAATGTTTGGAGAGAGGGGAGAAGCATCACATCTCTGCCTCTTGATTTGGTTTCTGCTCTTAAAGCCACCCAGTTCCAGTGTCTGAGGATGGAAGGTTGTGAGATTCACAGAGTCCCTGCCAGGAGTGTGTTGGTGTGTGTGGTACAGCAAGTGTCAAACCACGTAAAGTAGGAAATTGGGGAAATATAATTTGCAGACATTACTCGATTGAGGCCAACCAACTAATCAGAACAGAGACAAACCCAGTGCAGAAACAGAAGGTGGATAAGGCTCAGCCCGGAATGCAGCCGGAGCAGAACGACTTCCCGGGGAGGTGGGAGCAGAAGGAAAGGGCTCACAGCTGAGCTGTGCCGCAGATGGCTGGGCAGGGGATGTCGGGGGAGCCACTGCCTGTGGGAAGAGTGTCCCATCAGCCTTGGGCAGAGCACATGTGGTGTTGGAGATGGACACTACCATGGAACAGTGTGCTGGCCGGGGGGGGACAAGTAGCTGCAGGGCTCTTGAGGGGCTTCAGGAAGGTGTATGTGGGGATTTAACAGGACAGGTAATTGCAGAGAGACCAGTGCTGGGGGAAAAACCTGTAATTCCCTGCCTGGCTGAAAGAAGCAGGAAGAGCACTGTGAGCTGCTGGTGGTCTTTGACAGCGTGAGCAAAAGTAGTGGAAGATTTAAGATACTGAGGCTGTCACAGGAATTATCTGAGAGGCAAAGACTGCGTGCATGTGTAGGTAGCATCTCACATTTTATGAACCGCTACTTAAGTGAATGGAGGTAAACAGAAATAGAAGTTGGAGTGGAAGCTGAAGGAAGGCAGGGCTGAGGAGAGCTTTTACTGAGCACTTATTTGAGGTTGCTTCACAGGTTCACTGGAAACCAAATAGTGGCTCAAATTTAAACCTCATTAGGTGGTTGTAAAATAATTGAAGTAACAAGAGGGGAAGATTAACATCTTTACATCCATCTCATCTCAAGGTGTTTTAATTCCTTTGTAGGAACAAGGACCTTCACAGGGCCTCTGAGCAGAGGAAAACAGAGCCTCTCTTCCCAGAGATTGATGTTCGTAGCAGTGCCAAACAGGTGTTCCTTCCCTCCACCTCTGGCTACCACAGCACTCTCAGAAGAGCGTGGTGAGTGCCCTGCCTGCCCCAGGTTTGCAGCTGCCCCTCTGGGCTGTGAACCAAGCTGTCATGACCAGCACTGAGCCCACTACGTCACGAGCAGGGCAGCTGTCCAGGCTGCAGCAGGTAGACCCCCAGAGGGGAAGGACACCTGAGCCAGGGTGACCATCAAGCAGATCAGCACACCTCCTTCCCCTGGCCTGGGTGGTTTTTCTGGCTGCCCTGGCATTAGTGTCCCCAGGCTGGTGTGTGTGTCCTTCACATGGGCACAGCGAGGTTATTTGCTGCATTAGCCTCATTACCTTTCCTTTCCAAAAAGCATCCACCACTGTCTGATCTGCGGTTTGAAAAGGGGTTCTTGCTTTCCCCTCCCAAACCTCGGCTCACCAGCACATCTCCCATGTGCTGCAATTATTAAATGACACTTCACAACTTCATCTCCTCTCCTGCTACATCTGCTTGCCGCTCCCATGTCCAACCCCGCTCACATCCCAAACATCTGAATGCATTGTTTCCTCTGTTTCTCCTGCCAGCATGGAAAGAAGCCATTCCTGAAGCAGGATTGCCTTTGAGCTGGCAGCAGATGAGTGACTGGCATTGGGCAGCACTGCTGAGGCTCTGGCAGGCCGTTTAGCAGAGAACCTTGGCTAATGAATGTCATCCACACCTAACAGATGTGCCACTGCCTGCCATGCCAGATTTTTGACATAATACAGGGCTGCTGGACATGATGGTGCTTGGGAAAAGCCACAGAGTGACTTGTGCCTACAACGCAGTGTTCGGTCCCACTCGTGCTCTGCGAGAGAAACCAAACCTGTGGGAGGGAGGGAAGCACATCCGTGTCTCACTCCTCACCCCTGGTTTTATCGGTGCGTCAATCTTATTTGTGTTGTTCTCCCTCACGTGCCAGGGATTCTTAAATGAAAAACCCACCACCCTTTTTCTTTTGTCCCCTGTGCTTCTAGCTCTGGCTCCTCCTGGTCTCTCCAGGCTCCTGCCGTGCCGGGGGATGGGGGGCCGAGCAGGGGGCTCAGCGCCTCCCGGGAGCCGGGATGGCTGCGGGCAGGTGCCCGGCACCTGCAACTCGCCGTCGGCAGCATCCCGGGCTTCGTCTTTCCTCTCCTGCCCTCCATCGGAGGGAAGCAGCATGCGCCGAGTAGAGCGTGGGGACAGGGGGACACGGCCCCCCCGGGCACCCCGAACTGAGCTCCCGGGGCTCCCCCTCCCACCCTGCCCGGCGGGGGAGCGGGGACGGGGCCGCCTCCTAATCCCGGCGTAATCCCGGAGAGCGGCAGCAGCGCGGGCGGCCGCTAATCCCGTCCCTCCGCCGCTAATCCCGCCCGGTGTCCGTGGATCCCTGTCAGTGTCCCCGCGGGCTGGGGGCGATGTCCACGCCCCAGGCCGTGCGGTGGGAGCCCCGATCGAACACCCGTCTCTCAAAGGACCAGCCAACTCGGTCATTAATCCGCTAATTGCCCGGCGGGCGGGAGCGCAGGGAGGGGCGGGGGCCGCCCTTCGCAGGGCGCTCCTGGCCCTGGGCTCCTGCAACCCCCTCGGGGCTCTTGCAGCCCCCGGTCCATCACCCTCCCGCCGCCCCCTCCCCGCGTCCCTTTTGGGGTGACACCGTTGCTGCTTTTTTTCTGTACAGCCCGGAGCGGCGCCGACGGGGGGAGCGGTGAGTCCCCCGCGCTGGAGGAGGGGTCCCGCCAAACACCCTCCGGGGGGGCAGCCTGGGGGCCAGGGAGGCTGCGGGAGGCGTCCTTCATGATGGGGAGCTCCGAGAGAGCGTTGGGGGGGTCCCTCCCTCCCAGCCGGCTGGAAAACAAGTTAAGCGTTGCGTAGCCGGGCCGGGATGAGGCCGGGGGGAGCGCGGGGGTGTCGGTCCCGGGGATATCGTACCCCGATAAGGAACGCTCCGACTCGCTGGCTGCGTGAGCTCGGGCGCCGATGCACCGTGTAACGCAGGTCGCTTTGCCGTGCTCCCCGTTTTTTTCCCTCGGCCTCTTTATCTTTCAATTGCAAAGCAATTAAATGTCTGTACGAATCTGCGAGCATCCCTCCCCGCGGGGCCCTCTGATGCCCGCTGTATTGCCCTTTAGATGCCTCTTCCTTTTTTTGTTTTACGATTGTTGTATCAATATAATGCTTCCTTTCTTCTTCTGTCTCTATAGATACAGATATACAAGGCAAACCAAAGGTTTCGGCTGCTATTCAGTGCCTCCTCATTTGTCCTGGAGCCGTAACAGTGGTGCCCTTTCTCTTCTGGCTGCTTTTCCCTGCTTCTGGAGCAGCAGTTATGGGAGAAGCAGATGGCTACTGATTGGGTGAGCTTTGTGGCTTTAATACTGAATACTTTATGGAAAAGGACTTTATCATGCTTGGTTGGTCAGAGGAACAACGGGATGAGATTTATGACTACAGAAAATAAATCTTTTTAAGTTTCAGGCTCCTTCACACACCCCACGTCAAGTTGCTGTTGCAGAGCCAGATCTGAAATCCTCAGCATCTTTCTTTTTTCCCTCCCCCTGGCCCCGTCTGTCTGTCCTTTCACAGCTCTCCCCACCCCCTCTGCGCCAGGGTTTAGCAAACCTTTGCAAACTTCAGGGACTATCACTCACTGGAGCATCCGAGGCCTTTACAGCCCCCAGGCAGCGCAGAAAAACGCCATCCCCAGATGGGGAACATCCACCTGACAGTCAGAGCAGCTTGGGCAGCCAGCTCCTGCCAAGGCTTGTCCATGTGTAACTCGGACAGCGGCCACCCAGGGTCTGGTGGGGAGTTGTGAGTGACATCCTCATAGACCCGACAGCACGGAGGCCGTGACGCCACCAGAGAGACATCCAGGCCACAGCTCTTTGCCGAACTCAGGGCTCCTGAAGGAAAGGGAGCCCAGCACTGCCTGACCCCACTGCACCCCATGCTGGGCAGTGCTGGGCCGGGGGCTGTGGGACTGACCCCCCAGGGACAGCCCTCTGACACGTCCCCCAACTGCAGTGTGTCCCCCATCAGCTTGTGGCTTCTGCCTGGCCTCATGCCAAAGCACGACCAGGGGCCGTGTGGTGGGGTGGGCTCTGCCCCAGCGTGGGATGCTAGTGGTGGCATACGGGGACAGGAAGGCCCGAGGGTGTACAGGAGGCTGAAGTAGATTTCAGTCATGCAGGGGTTCCCCCCTTTTATTTCTCCCTTTTTTGTCCCTCGTAGCCTATCACGTCCTCTATCAGGCTGTTAAACATTTGAAGGAAGGTGAAGCTAGGTGAAAGCTTTCCGGGTTTTAAATCTTGGTGCTGCTGCTGTCAGGCCAAGTAAGGAGGAGAAGCAGAAAGCTGAGAAAATCATTTTGGGACAGAAAGTCAGCAGTGATATGGGGCTATGTATGAGCCATTTAACCAGCCACCTGTAGTATATTCAATGGTCTGGGTTTTGGTCAGCTATAAAAAAATTTCTGTGACCCTTTGGTGAATACACAAATTAATATTTCTCACTAGACTCTGCGCTTGCTCGGAAGGAAGTACAGGGGAAGTTTGAGCATCATCAGGGCTGAAGAAACAGCCAAGGTGCCCGTGGTGTCTGAATCGCGAGAAAGCAGGTGGGGAAGGTATATGGGGTCTCACTGGGGTTCCTGGGGAGCAGGAGCACTTGCTGCTTGGGGTGAGCCATAGGTGAAGCTGATGTCTGGCCCTTTTTAAGGATTTGTGTTTTGTGGCGTGGCAGTGACTTGACCTGGGAGTCCCAGGCACCATATCAGTGAGGTGCAGCTGAAGGGTCGAAGGGAATAGGAAGGGACAGGGACCATAGGTGTGTTTGGGAGCTGAGCTGGAAACAGGACAGGACATTGCTGATGCGCCTCAGCCCTGGTGAGGGCCTGGTGGTAGGGACATATCCATCTGGTTGTGGGGCTGAGGATTCCCGGTGGGATCCATGTGCTGCTTGGCAGGATTACTGGTGAGAGAAGCACAATGCTCTGTACGCCGTATGCTGGTCTGCAGCATGGTGGTGACACCGCTGGCACCCTGGCATAGGGCTTCCCCAGAAAAGGCACCGTTTGTGAGCCTAGTGGCATGCAGAAAGGATGGTTTGTGGTTTAGCTGAGGCCTCCGATTTATTTCCACTACAGAGGCCTGTCTATCTCCAGGGAAGGGAACTGTTCTGTCTGCATTTCTCCAGGCACTAGGAAAGCTTGTGGCTCTGCATTTGTTTTCGAGTGGCTTTTCCATTCCACCTGGTGTGGCTCCCCCTGGGACCACAGCTGGCCCTTTTTCTGGTAGCAGTGGGCAGAGAGGGCAGCAAGGCAACTTTGGGCATCCCTTCCTGCCTCCTCCCCATGGTCCCCTGGCATGGTGGGAGCGAGTGTGGCTGGGCTCATGCACTTCTGGGAACTTGTGTATTCTCTCAGTGATTTTATTTTACAGGTGACTTTATATCAGTCACCTGGGAGCTGACTCTCAGCTGTGTATGTGTCTCCTCAGAGGAGTAAGCACACATCCGTAGGCCTGATGCATGTCACAACTCAGGAAGCATTTCCCAAGGGATGCAGTAGTGTTTCTGAGCACAGGCTGAGCAGCCTCCTTGGCCCCTTTCGTCTTTCTGGGAGAAGCCCAGGGAGGAAAGAGAAGGCTGACGCTGCTGAGGAGCAAGTGCTCTTGTCCCTTGCAGCCATCCCCCCAGCCGGGGAGCAGAGGACCCTGGGCCGCCCCCCCGGGGCTGGATGCCGGGTGTCCGTGGGAATCAGGTTCGCCAGCCCGACCCCTTCCGAGCCCAGGTCTCCGTCCTGCCCGGCTGCTCCCTGGGCCTCCCCTTGCCCGGGAGCCGGTTGTACCGTGCCGGTGCCATTGCCAGGGGCTCGTCGGGGCTGGAGCTGCGCTTTTGGGGGGCTGAGAGCAGCGGGGAGCAGCGAGGGGCTGCCGGCTGCCGGGGTCTGTGGGAAGGCGGCCGGAGCTCCTCAGCCCGGGTCGCCCTTAGCTCTCCGCGGGAGATTTTCTGGAAGAAGAAGCAGATAGAAAATGCATGGATGTACCGAGATAGGAGCGTGTGGCAGCCGGGAGGCGGCGGGCAGTAATCACACGGCCCCACAGGGTGACACCGCACCCGCTGGCAGCGCGGCTGGGGCTGGATCGGGCCCGGCGCACCTGGGCCGTGTCCCCCAAAAATCCCGGTGCGGCTTTTTAGTGAGGCCGGGGGAGCGCCGCCGGCACCGGACTCTGCGGGGCGCCGGGCTTTGCGGATTTGCGGTGGGCGCTCCCGGCCGGAGCACCTCGCAGCAGAAACTCCAAAGGAAAGAGCTCGCGTCCATCCCAGTGCTGTTCTGCAGGGCGAGGGACGCCGTTCCCTGGGATCCACTTTTAGGGTGGCATCCGAGGCTGGATAAATGCTCAGAAATGCCGACGCGGTCCTTTCCAGTCACGGGGAATTTCGGTAGCCGAGATCATGCCGAAGCGATTTCGAGATCGTTTATGTGCCGTGGTGTCTCTTAAAATTCTCGAGAATAAAAATAACGCGTTGGTTTTCTTTCCCCCTACTAACGACAGTCATTCGGACAATTTATATCTCACAGCGAGAGCTGCAGCCTCAAAAAAAAAAAAAAAAAAAAAAAGGACAAACAAACAAAAAAAAAAGAAAGATGAATAGGAAAAAAAATCCCCACATTTGAAGCAGGAATTGAGATTCAAATTTTTAGACTCCCATATTTTTAATGTTATGACAATCTCCGTTTTAGGAGACGCTGCGTTTTGTCGAATTAATAAGATTAATGTTGAAAGCATATTATATGCAGCCTTTAATCCTAATGCAAGGAAAATCGTAATTACGGGGAGGATAAGTGAATTTGAGAGCCAAACATCAGCCCACTCTCTGATTGCAAACCTCGCTCCGTTCGCCCTGGAAAACGCTTTGTCTCTCCTTTTGTTTAGTTTAAAGAAAGGCTTTAAATTCCATTTTTTTAAATCTGTTTTGTGCCTGAAATGACGGCGAAAAGGGAGGGACCGGTAAACACTTTTCCGTGCGGTGACCCTCTTATTTCGGCATAGAGCATCTGCGGATGCTTCTGCTCCCCGAATCTGTGCGCGTGTCGGTGAACGTGGAAGCCCCGCGTGTGCGGGGGTGCGAGCCCGGGGGCGCCCCACGCTCTGGAAAGGCGAGGAATGGGCGGGGGCTCCAGCCAGGTGTCCCCCGCTCCAGTGGGGACCGGGCTCCGGCGGGGAGCGCGGGGCTGCCGGTTCCCCGCACGCCGGGCCTCCGCCGGGCGCCGACAGCGCGGGAGGGCCGCTCCGCGGGCCGGGGCGCGGGCATGGCACGGGCATCCCCGCTCGCCTGCGTCCTGCCGAGGAGGGCTTTTACTGAGTGTCCGAGATGCTCCTATAAGGCAGGTGCAGGGGCAAAGCGGGCGGGCGCCGCCGGGATCCCGGCGCCGGGCGGAGCGGCCGTCGGGCCCCCCCGTTCCCCGCCCCACACCCCCGCCGGGCCGGAGCGGAGGGGCGGCCCCAAACCCGCCCGCTGCCCCGGGAGAGAGCCGTTGGCGGGGGCGCGCCCCTGTTCCCCATCCCCTTCGCCGCAGGTGCCCGGTGGAAGCGGGGCCAGGTGAGGGGCGGGCGGGCGAGCGGGCGGCGAGCGGGCAGCCCCGAAGGGGTTAACGGGAGGGACGTGGGCTGTCACGCGTCATTGGGCAGATTATGTGCAGCAAACAAAAAGTGTGTGTCTGCGTGCCAGCCCCTCACTGCACCGGGTCCGTCTGCACCGCGCGCCTCCCGCTCCGCCGCCCGCCCGGCCCGGCCCGGCATGGAGCGGCGCTGAGAGCCCGGGGCAGCCAGCCCGGAGCCGCCTTTGTGCCACTGTCGGGGCGAGGATTATCCCCACCGTCCCTGGTGAGTACCGGCGGAGGGGCCCCGCCGTCCCCCGCGCCTCGCCGCCCCGGAGCGGGAACAATGCCGGGGATGGCCGTGCTGCCGGCGGCCCTGCCCGGGGTGCGGGGCCCTGCCCGAGCTGTGGAGCCCGGCGGCCGAGCCTCCGGGAGCGGCCCCGGCGCCGCCCGGCCCGGACAAAGGGCGGCCAGGGGAGACAGCGCCGCGGGGCCGGGGGCGGTCCGGGCGACCGGGGGGATGCGGCGCCGCGGGGATCCGTACGGGGCCCACCGGCGCCGAGGGGAAAGTTCGGCGGGGGCCGCTCGGTGCCGGTGGTTTCGTTTGGCGAAATCATCCCTTCGGGGAAGGGATGCGCCGGGCAGCGGCGGAACGGGGAGGGCGGCGGGGAGGCGGCCAGAGCCCCCTGTCCGCGGCCCTCGTTCTCGGGGAGGGCCCGGGACCCCCCCGCCGCCGCTCCAGGGGGCGAAGTTCCCGGGGTGGCGGTGATCCGGTTTTACCCCGAAATCGAGGGACCGGCGGCTCGGCGGGGCCGTGTCCGGCGCGAGCGGCGGCGGCCGTCAGCAGGCGCACCGGGAGGAGCACCGGTCTTTTCCCGAGCCAGCCCCAAATGACGGATTTCGATGCCAGATGGGGCGGGTAGAGGCAGCCGTGCGCTAATCGGGTCGGGAAGGGCGAGGGCACCGCAGCCGGGCGCGATGTTCCCTCCCCGGCCCCGCTCCCTGCCCGCTGTCCGCGCCCCACCAGCTGCCCGCCGCCCGGATCCCTCCCTCCGTACCGCACGGCAGCCGGGGCTCTCCCTGCACCATAAATAAGCGTGTCGAGGTAAAAATAATTACCTCTGCTTGCTGCTTTTAATTAAAGTCTCGGAGGGAAAGTGCTGGATTATGGTAATGAGCAGCCATACGTTCCCCTTGTCGCGCGGAGCGGGAGGTGAGCTGACACGCAATCGGCGACAATGACAAGCCACTGGAACCCACCCGCTCCCCCGGCGCAGCACGCAGCCCGGCCCGGCTCCGGGGGTTCCCGGAGATCCGCCGCCGCTCGGTGCCCGGCGCCCGCTCGGGACAGGACCCGGCCGGTGGGACTCCCGGGTCTCTGCCCGGAGCCGGCTCCGCCGCGACCGCTGAAACAGTATATCATCGCGGCAGCGTCCCTGCACTTTGCCTCCGCTCGCAGCTCCTCGCCTGCTTTATTTTTTTTTTATATTTCAGCCCGGAGAAACTGCTCGCCTACCTTTTTTTTTTTTTTAAATTTTTTTGGATTTTTTCTTGATTTTTTTATTTAACAATTCAAGTTAATTTTAATTTGTTTTCCGGCGCATCCCGGTGCACCGCTGAGCGGGACCTGCTGCGGTAACGGCCCTGCTCTGTCCCTCTCTCTGTCCGCAGGGATGGAGGACGCCGGCGTCCAGCGGGGAATATGGGACGGGGACGCCAAGACGGTCCAGCAGTGCTTGACTGACATTTTCACCAGCGTTTACACCACCTGCGACATCCCGGAAAATGCCATTTTCGGCCCCTGCGTCCTGAGCCACACGTCCCTCTACGACAGCATCGCCTTTATCGCCCTCAAGTCCACCGATAAGCGCACCGTCCCCTACATATTCCGGGTAAGAGCCGCTCGTCTCCGGGCTCAGCCGCTCGCCACGTCGGCCGGTGCCCGAGAGCGTCCCCGCCGCGGAGCGCAGCTCGGCCGGGGGACCCCCCGCCGCCGGGAGGCTGTCCCCGAGGGCAGAGCCGCGCCACCGCCCCTCCTGCTGCTGCCCGTCCCCGTCCCGTCGGTCGGTCGGTCGGTCTGTCGGTCTGGTGGATTAACGTGGGGTTTCAGGTGGACACGTCGGCGGCGAACGGCTCGTCCGAGGGGCTGATGTGGCTGCGGCTGGTGCAGTCGGCCCGGGAACGGGAGGAGCAGAACCTGGAGGCCTACATCAAGAGCGGGCAGCTCTTCTACCGCTCTCTGCGCCGCATCGCTAAGGACGAGGAGCTGCTGGTGTGGTACGGGAAGGAGCTCACCGAGCTGCTGCTGCTCGGACCGGCCCGGGCCCCTGCCCGCACTAACGGTGAGTGCCCCGCGCGGCCGCCGGGGGGTTCGGGGTCGGTTGTCGGCTTTGGGGACCCCGCGCCCCTGTTCCCCGAACTCTCCGGGGATACCACGTCAGCGGCCCCGGCTGACGGTGCTCCCTCCTGCCGCAGGCTCGCCGCCCTTCGCCTGCCCCGAGTGCAGCCAGCGCTTCCAGTTCGAGCTGCCCTTCGCCGCACACCTCCGGTTCCGCTGCCCCAAGAGGCTGCACGGCCCCGACACCGGCCCCGCCGCCGAGGCTGCCGGCGGCAAGGACGTCGCCGGCAAGGAGCAGGAGCCCGGCAAGTTCGGGAAGCCCGGCGGGCCGCCGCACCACCCCTTTCCCGGTCCCGACGGTGGCCCCACCGCCAGCACCAAGCCCTCCACGGACTTCCACAACCTGGCGCGGGAGCTGGAGAATTCCCGCGGCGGGCGCGGCGGGTCCCCGGGGCGGCCGACGCCTGGCGAGGGCGGCCCCGAGGCGGCGGCCGGGAAGGCGAAGAGGCGGTTCCCCGATGAGGAGGATCGCGGGCCCGGCGCGGCGCGGGGCCGCTTCCCGGCGGAGCGGCCGGGGCTGCCGGCGGCGCCCAAGGAGGAGCCGGGCTGCGCCCCGCAGCAGCAGTACCGCGCCGCCGGCTCCTACTGCGGGCTGGAGGAGGGCGGCCGCCTCTTCGCGCCGCCCAGCCCGGAGACAGGGGAGGCCAAGCGCAGCGCCTTCGTGGAGGTGAAGAAGGCGGCCCGCGGCCCCGAGCCCGACGGCGGCCCCGAGGAAGGCCCAGAGCG